>NC_062570.1:69291666-69595833 GCF_022837055.1 Prionailurus viverrinus | reverse complement strand
GGGGCCTACCTTCTTCAAGGCCATGGCTGGGAACTTCCCCTCACGTCCCACTGGCTGGAACCCAGTTACACGGCCACTTGTAATGGCGAGGGAGGCCGGGAAATGCAGTGACCCCAAAGAACCGGAAGTGGATTTTTGTGAACAGCTAGCTACCTGCTGCGAGAATCTTTATAAGAAACGGGAGATACGGCAGAGAGACTTCTGAAAGTGTATAGGTTGCAAATGAGTCTATATGTAGCCCACAGGATGTCTTAGGTGGAGGACATCCTTTCCAGGTAGCCACGTTCCCACCACTTTCTATGTCTCACATATGACCCAATTCACACACACTCACAACTCACCTGACCGCCGTGCACCTTTGAGTCTGTGACTCCTGCTGCTACACATCCTCCCAGGATTTTTTCATTCACTGCCATGGATTTAATACCCTTGATCTGTCATGGCTTCCAAATCTATGTGTCCCTTCTGGATCTCATGATCTCCAAATAGGTACATGCAGCTGCTAGTGGCACAGCTCCACTTAGGGGTCCCCCAAACACCCCAAACGTGTCAAAAAAGATAAGCTGAACCCATCATCTTTTTTCCTGAACCTGCTCTGGGTCCTGAACCCCTGTCTCAGACAATGGCCCCACCATTCACCAAGTGAGATCAGGAACCTGAGTGTCACACTCCATCACTCTCTAGTTATCTCCTTTCCCACAGTATATTGAAGTTCTGTGAGGGCATGGGTCTTGTCTCTTTTGTTTTCTGCACACAGTAGGCATTTGGTAAATGTTTGTGGCAGGGTGGAAGGAAGGAAGGAAGGAAGGAAGGAAGGAAGGAAGGAAGGAGAGAAAGAGGGAAAGAGGGAAAGAAGGAAGGAAGGAAGGAGAGAGGAAGGGAGGGGGGGAAGAAAGGAAGAAGAGAGGGAAGGAAGGAAAGAAGGAAGGAGAGAGGGAGGGAGGCAGGGAAGGAAGGAAGGAAGGAAGGAAGGAAGGAATCAAGGGAGGGAGGAAGGAAGGGAGGAAGGGAAGGAAGGAAGGAAGGAAGGAAGGAAGGAAAGGAGGGAGGGAGGGAGGAAGGAAGGATTGCTTATTTCTTATCTGGATCCTGCACTTTCTTCATGAGTTTCCTTGTCTCTGGTCTTGCTTTTCTCTCATACCCACTACCGCCAAATGTTTGATGACCCCCATTAACTTCAGTAGAGTCTACACACCCCTTGGGATCTGATGTCTGCTTTACCCCCAGCCTGTCCATTCCAGCTGCCCCCTTGTTCATACCGTCCTCTCTGACCCCCTAATTCCTACCCACCCTCCAGGTTTCAGCTGAATGATCACCTCCTCCTAAAAGTCAACAACATCCTCTCCAGGAAATAATCCAAGCAAAACTGGGCTTTAGGATGATTAACCCATATAACTAGCTGAGAACAATGGACGTCATGATGCCCTTTTGTTAGGAAGAAGACTGGGCTGCAGGGGAAGGTGAAGAATGGACTTAAGATTCAGACTGTGGTCACCTAAGCACCTTCCTACACATTGAGTAGATGCCTCCCAGCACACCAGGGACATTCCGGTTTTAATCCTCAGGGCTGTGCTTTCCAACACAAGTAGCCAACGGACGTAGGTGGCTCTGGAGCCCTTGAAATGTGGTCATCTGAACTGAGATGTGCTGTGAGTATAAACTACACACTAGATGTCAAAGACTCAGCACACACACACAAAATGTTTAATACCTCATGAACAATATGCTATAGAGACTACATATTAAAATGACACTGTTTTAGAAATATCAGATTAAATCCTTGAAATTATTTTACTTGTTTCTTTTTACTTATTCTTTTAAAAAAATTTTATTTATTTATTTTGAGGGGGGAGAGGCAGAGAGAGAGAGAGAGAGAGAGAGAGAGAGAGAGAATCCCAAGCAGGCTCTACCCCAACATGGGGCTCGATCCCATGAACCATGAGATCATGTCCTGAGCTGAAACCAAGAGTCAAACACTTAACCAACTGAGCCACCCAGGTGTCCCTCTTTTTATGTATTCTTTAATGTAGCTACCAGAAATTTATAAATACCTATGTAGCTCACATTGTATTTCCATTAGGCAATGCTGTCTATGGGAAGGCCTAGAAACTTGGAGCAGATTGTTTGAGCCTCTTCGAGTGGAGCTACCCTAAGAGTCCTAAACAAGTGCATATCTGTCTTGGGTCGTGGCCACCTCCAGAGAAAGCCACTGCATATCTTTTCTGGATTTGTAGTTGGAAGGTTTCTTTTTGTTTTATGATGTCCCTCAGAAAAGCCTTGTGCTGCAACGTAAGCCAGTCCCCTTAGGCAGCCTAAGAAGCCCGCTCTTGAGGCCCGCCCGCAGCTGGATCCCATTGAAAACATACATTGTTGCTTCCCGGACAGGATTTCAGCATCCCTGCTCATCCACCAGCCCTAATGTAAGACACATAGATTCAGGCAGTGCTCTGAGCCAGAAAAATGCACAGGCTTCATAATGGGAGAAAATATACAAAAATATACTGATAACCGAGGGGGGGCATTCACAAACAGGACATTTATTTTTTTTTTCAACTTTTTTTTATTTATTTTTGGGACAAAGAGAGACAGAGCATGAACGGGGGAGGGGCAGAGAGAGAGGGAGACACAGAATCGGAAACAGGCTCCAGGCTCTGAGCGGTCAGCCCAGAGCCCGACGCGGGGCTCGAACTCATGGACCTCGAGATCGTGACCTGAGCTGAAGTCGGAGGCTTAACCGACTGAGCCACCCAGGCGCCCTGCGTTTTGCTTTTTTAAATGTCCTGTTTGTGGGGCACCTGGGTGGCGCAGTCGGTTAAACATCCGACTTCAGCTCAGGTCACGATCTCGCGGTCCGTGAGTTCGAGCCCCGCGTCGGGCTCTGTGCTGACCGCTCAGAGCCTGGAGCCTGTTTCGGATTCTGTGTCTCCCTCTCTCTGACCCTCCCCCGTTCATGCTCTGTCTCTCTCTGTCTCAAAAATAAATGAACGTTAAAAAAAAAAATTAAAAAAAAAAGCAAAATGCAGAAAAGGCCAGTCAATACAACCGTACCAAAATTTGAAACTTCTGACAAAAACAGTACAGAAGGATATCATCAATGATGTTGAAAAGTTAAATAATAACTCAGGAGAAAACATGTACCTTGTACGTACCAAAAGCTTAGGATTTAGGATGTAAAAAGAACTCGCAAAATTTAGTTTAAAAAAAGATCATGCAAAATCATCACACGTCGTGTAAATGGGTAACAGGTAGACTACGGGTAGAGGAATTACGGGAGGAAGAATAAATGGCAACAAACATGAAATAATGCACAACCAGACCAGAAATCAGGAAAATGTAAATTTAAGTAGAACAAGATGCCCTTTTCCTGCCAGCAGATGGGCAAAATGTTTTAAATCGGTAATAACACTGTTGGCAAAGATGAGATACATCCTCTCATTCGCCACTTGTGTAAATCAATACACCTATTTTAGAGACAATGTGGTACTATCTCTTAAAAATAAAACTATGCATACCCCGTGTCCCAGCAGTTCAACCTTCCAGTATCTACCTTAGAGAAACACACATATGCTCAGGAGGCATGAACAGCGGTGTGAACTGACCATTTTTGTTTCAGCAAGCCCCTGGATACAATTCAAGTGTCCACCAGTAAGGGACTGGCTGAGTGCACTGGGGGACAACCATAATTTGGAAGGCGAGCTGTTAGCTAGAGCCGGTAGGTTTATCTGCACAGGCAATAACAGATCTCTAGGATGCATTGTTCTGTGCAAAAGGGAAGTTTTGGAGGGATGTATGTGCTGGGATCCCATTGATATTTAAAAAAATATACACACGAAACACATACCCCTACGCATGTACATAAAACCACGTTGTATGTTTTCCAGGGGTACTGATATCTGTGTGTGCGTGCACAGAGCCAGGTATCAAAGGTACCAGACTGAAAGCAGTGAATCTCTCCTGGAGGAAGAAGATGTTTGCCGAGGGAGAGGATCAGAGAGGAACTTAGCTTCCTCTGTAATGATTTTACAAGATGAATTCAGTCACGTATTGCCTGATTATGCAGTTACAGTGTACGATTTTAAAAAGTGAGAGGCCTCAGGTTGGATCACTGAGTCCTGCTTATCCTTTAGACCTTTTCTTCACCTGCCCATGTCTCCTTGCTGTGGATACAGCCCCGGGAACAAGGGCATCTCCGTTCCCTGTAATCTGAAGGAAGTTATCTCAGGTGCTTTATCTCCAAGGATGGTGAATTAAGAGTGCTCCCGTAGGCTGAGGAGGAGTCCAGTCGAGTACCTGGTTTAAAGAATGGGCTTCATGCTGGGGCACCTGGGTGGCTCGGGTCCTGATCTCACGGTTTGTGAGTTCAAGCCCGGTGTTGGGCTCTGTGCTGCCAGCTCAGAGCCTGAAGCCTGCTTTGGATTCTGTGTCTCCCTCTCTCTCTGCCCCTCCCCCACTCGTGCTTGCTCTCTCTCTCCCTCTCTCTCCCTCTCTCTCTCTCTCTCTCTCTCAAAAATAAATAAACATAAAAAGAAAAAAAAAGAATGTGAATGTGCTTCACCCTGGATCTTTTTTCCTCTTGTAGGGGAGCTTCTAAGAAGGCAACACAGAACTTCTACGAAGTTCTCACAGTGGGGACAGAGCCCTTTGCTCAATGTCCTCGTGTTGGATCTCAAGGGTGGTGAGTCATTCGATTCTATGGGTTTTGAGTCATCTTCCTTATACCTGTGAGAAGTGAGACATAGCTCCCTCGCTCATGAGAAAACTGAGGGCCAAGGGGCAGGCACTGGCCAGTTTCCCAGCTCACGGAGCCCTGTGGGAGCTGGTATTTTGTTTGGCATTCCTACCCGTCCAGTCTGTCAGTCACGGTTCGTGGCGGCCGTGGAACACCCCAAACAGGAACTTCCGCCCTTAATTATCCTGAGCCGTGCAGAAGTGTGACTGGACCTTACTGCCTGAATCGGTTTCTCTTAACGATTAACCACAGAAAATAATCTGGCAAATTGTGTTTACGGAAATGCGTGGCTGCTCTCTCAAATGCATCGGGGGGAAATCGGGGACCTGCCCCTCTCCACTGAGGGAGCGCATTCCTCACCAGCCTGAGCTGGGGCAGAGATGCTGGGGTGAGGAGTGCGGAGGGGGGCCTCCTCAGGGACACAGCATCTAAAAGTGAGGTCGGCCAGCCACCTGCTCAGAATTGCCCGTGGTGTTTATTAAAATGCAGATTCCAGGGCCTCTCCACACCCATTGAATTGGAGTCTCTAGAGGTAGGCCCAGGAATTTGTGTTTAAAGCTATCTCCCTGGGGCTTCCTCTGCACACTGAAAGTTGAGCCCAACTGCACGAGGAGGAAAAAACCTGAGACAAGCACGCTCTTAGCAAGAATTCTCTTTAGCACCTTGGCTCCATGAATAGTAACCATACATATAAAGGACATCCACACCGTAGGATGTTGGCAACATATGACAGGCAAGGGATGCCCCAGGGAAGAGAGAGAAAGGAAGACACAGGACAGAGTAGGGGAGGAGCGGCTCATTCATTATACTCTGCAATCTTGTATCTTTGGTGGAAGCTTTGTATCTTCTGTTGGAAGCCTAGGTTACAAGGTGATAACGTAGAAATGTTTAGGTACGAGGGTCTCAAGTAGCATTGACTTCAGTCATCTGAAAGACACTCTGGAAGATATTTGACATTCTTAGTTTTTGTTCCAACAAAACCAGCCTCGTTCCTGATTCACAGATCATCCTGGGAATGTATGACTTACAGTCAGAGAGAAGTCTCCTGAGCAAAAAAAAACCAAAAAACAAAAAACAAAAAACCACGGTTCATTCAATGGTCTATGACATCACCTTTGAAGACTATGTCAAAAGGGGTTTTGTTCGATTAATTTTCATTATCTGTTGTTACCCAATTAACGAAAGGTGATCCTATTAATGAGTGTGTGAACGAGACATTTTCTTCGTTGCCACATCTGAAACATTCCCCAGCCTTTTCAGGGTGGAATCGGCCTGACCCAAAGTGTGGTCTTTCTTCATTGTAGAGAGATACAAACTCTCTCCAACCGTCCCAACACCAAATTATTATGTGTCAGCTGCTCGCCACCCAGGACACAATACGAGGCCTGTGCTTGAGTTACTGCCATTTTATATGAGCAAAATGCTAGCTTTCTTTTTTCAGCGAAGTCCACCGCGTCGGGAGAAGTTTCAATACCACGTTTCTTGGTTTGAAAGCAGGATTGTTTTATGAGCTGGCACCAGCTGCAGAGAACTCGCCAACTCCCTTTAAGAAATAATGTTTAGAAGAAGCTAAATTTGATTGAATGGAACCTTTGATACAAATGACTCTCAGACAATGAAACTATCTTCACAAGGAGATGTTCTCTTCCCCCACTGAGGAAGAAATAGAGACATGTTTCCATTGTCACTGTGGCCGGTCTGGATTGAAAAGGAAGGCTGTGGGAGAGATAAGCAAAAATAGGTTACATCTGAGTATGCTGGCCGTCTCTCCCCGCTTGCTGGAGAATCTCCTCTTTGTCTCACTCCTGAAGCACAGCGTTGTTTTCTTGGACCGGTGCTCTGAGTTAAACCTGGATTAAACTATGGATCCCTTACACCTGATTTTGTGATTTCGAGACTGACACAAATGCAAACCTAGAACACAATGGAACCCCGAATCACTTAAACCTCCGTAAATAGGAAAGAAGCCACTCGATCTTCCGAAAGATTGTCCGGTCGCTTTCTCTTCCATATCGATTGTTCAGCTATAAAATGAAATCACTGAATTCTTCCGTGTGCAAGCATTTGCTACTTTTGAGTATACGTTAAAGAATTTCACAGAGCAGAACTGTGTCATTAAAAGTATCTTATCCATCCACGTGATTCGGCAGTTTCATTTCTTGGTATGTGCTTATCCAAAAGATTTGAAGACAGGTCTTGAAGACGGATGTGCACACTCAGGTTTATAGCAGCGTCGTTTACAACAGCCAAAAGGTGGAAGCACTCCCAACGGCCATCGACAGATGATAAACAGATAAACAAAATGTGATGCACATACAATTCAGCCTTAAATGGGAGGAAATTCTGACATGCTACAACGTGGATGAATTTCGAGGTCATCAGGCTAAGCGAAATAAGCCAGTCATAAAAAAAAGAAATACCTTAGGATTGCATTTATATGAGGCACCTACAGTAGTCAAATGCACAGACAGAAAGTGGAAGGGTGCTCACCAGATGCTGGCGGGGAATTGTTGCTTTATGGGTGTGAAGTTTCATTTTGCAAGGTGAAAAAAGTTCTGGAGATGAACAGTGGTAAGGATTGCGCCACAGTGTGAACGCACGTAATGCCATTGAGCGATACGCTGGAAAAAAAAAGTGAGAATAGTAAATTTTATGTCATGTACATTTTTACCAGAACTTAATAATTTGTCTAAGTATTTCAGATTTTTAGGTCAAAGCGCTTATTAAGAGAATCTTCAACTTTTTCAAGATGTAAAATGCTTTCCACGTGACTTTAAAAGTAAATATTGGGGTGCCTGGGTGGCTCAGTCGGTTAAGCGTCCGACTTTGGCTCAGGTCATGATCTTACTGTTCATGGGTTCGAGCCCCAGGTCAGGATCTGTGCTGACAGCTCAGAGCCTGGAACCTGCTTTGGATTCTGTGTCTCCCTGTCTCTGCCCCTCCCCCGCTCATGCTTTGTCTCTCTCTCTCTCAAAAATAAATAAATGTTAAAATAAAAATAAATACAAATAAAAGTAAATATAATATTTTGGGGTTTTAAAATTATTTAAAAAAAATTTTTTTAACATTTATTCATTTTTGAGATTGAGAGAGGCAGAGCACGAGCAGGGAAGGGGCAGAGAGAGAGACACACAGAATCCAAAACGAGCTCCAGGCTCCAAGCTGTCAGCACAGAGCCCAACACGGGGCTCGAACTCACAGACCATGAGAACATGACCTGAGCTGAAGTCGGACGCCCAACCGACTGAGCCACCCAGGTGCCCCCTTTTTAAAAAAAAAATTTTTTTTAATATAATATTTTGTTAATTCCCTGCGTGTTTCAGGAAACTATGTTTCTGGTAACTGTCCACTTGAAGAAAGCCTTTATCTTCCTATTGCTTTCAAACCGTTTCTCCCTGGACCCAGGTATAGTCAGATTCCTTAGCCTCTTGTGCTGGTCTGTGGCTTCATCGCTCTGGTCTCTACCAGAAACTTAGGTAAATGGTTGCAAGCTTTGGTAAACTTGAACAATGAGAGTTGGGTACGGATCAATCTTTATGTTGAGGAGCCTGGAACTATAAAGCATATTCTTAATAAAAATTAATGTTCTACCTAGTTCACAGAACTGTGCACAGAATTAATAGCACAAGGCCCGCAGAAGTGCCTGGAGGCAGCTGACAAGTTATCTTAGTAGATATTTGCTTATTAAGCAGTAGCAACGAACAGAGCTGATGGACCCAGGGACATTGCTTTTATCCCTGTTTCCTGGGCTAGGAGGCGCTAGGTTTCTAAGCACGTCTCTTAGGAACAACAGAAGAAAGGGTCCTAAATCTCCACTCGTATGTCAGCTAAGTGAAGAAGTTCCATTATGTATACGTTATATATTGGGGTTCTGTTCACCCCCAAAAAGTTTAAATGCACTAACCACGAAGACGTGTTGCTTGACTGTGCACCTTTCTTTCTCTCTTTCCTGCTTCCCCCCTGTTCCAGTTCCACCTGGGAATCAACGCAGTTGTCCGGAGGCTGAAGCCACCCCAAGCAGTGCGAAGGGACCGAGCTGCGGACCCAGGCCAGGGGGAATCTCACGTTCCACCGCCGGTGGCAGTGATTGGCCCGGGAAGGGGCACGTGACCTCAGAGGGTGTGGTTAGAGTAAATCTCAAGCACTTTGCTGATAACATTCATCTGCACAAAGATTTTTGCTTCCTGCCTCCATGCCTGGGCGCTTGCAGCTCCAGGGAACAGCTGGAACCCGGTTACCACCAAAGGGTTTGCCCAGATCTGCCGAAGGAGGCGAAGTAACACCAAGGACGCAGAGCCAAGAACCGGTGAGGCGGAAATCGGTTCCCATTCAGGTGTTCGAGCTAGCCCCGAAGCTCTTCAAATCTTTATGGGCTTTTCAATTACATGAGCCGGTGAATTCCCTTTATAATTTAAGCCAGTATGAACCAGCTTTGCTCTTAGAACCAAAAACATTCTGATGCCTCATCCATCCATGTCAGGTGGCCCCTTCATTTTGTGGATGAGGAAACTAAGTCCCAACATGCTACATGATCAGTTAAGAGACATGGCCTTCCCAGACCCAGGCCTTTTTCTTTCACTGTTCTGGTCACTTAGAGCGTGTTTGTGATGAGTTTGGCAGCAGTGAATACAAAGTTAATCCTTATTACCAAGCACTGATCGGATGTGCTCCAAAGTGCTGAGACCGATTTGGACTTTGGACATTGGACTGTGGCAATCAATCTCATTGCCGTATGGTCACCCTGTGTATTACGGGTCCTGATGATTCACTAGAAAGAAGAAAGGATCAAGTAGTTGGAGCAAGGTGTGGGGACTTCCTTGAAGAATTTTATTTATTTTTTTAAGGTTTATTATTTATTTTGAGAGAGAGAGTGAGAGAGCTGGTGCATGAGTGGGGAAGGGGCAGAAAGAGAATTCCAAGCAGGTGCCACAATGTCGACACAGAGCCCATTTAGGGGCTCGTTCCCACGAACCGTGGGATCATGACCTGAGCCGAAATCAAGAGTCGGGGGGTTAGCTGACTGAGCCACCCAGGTGCCCCAAAGAATTGTATTTAATTTACAGTTAGTTTGCCAGCAACTCAGGCTCGATTTTATATGCCGCTTTGCCACTTTCTTCTGAACTTGTCACGGACTTTTGCTTCTTGCTAATCTTCCCTTATTACCACTTCTTATCTTTCAAAAGGACAACCTCACCGCCCTGTCTTCTTGCCTTTTGGGCCTCCTCTACAGCCACCAAGACTTACATACATTATAAATGTACGGGAAGGATGAGAGAGGGAGAGAGAAGAAATAAGTGTATGTATGTGGCCGTGTGCACGTAGCATGTATGAAAGAAATCGTGCATGGTCGTGACAGTCCTTGTTGCCGCAGCTGATAACCAGGCAGAATTGCTGTTTAGAACTCCCTTCCTCCACTCCTCATTCCATGTTTCCTTCCTTTGCCCCCAGCCAGGATATCAGCAGGTGTGGGTTCTTTACCTGGTAGAATGACCTCAACTTCCCTTTCTAAAAGGTCTGACTCTTTAGTGCTTCTGCCTGGTTTTGTCCACTAAGTGTTACTCTTGGACATGCAGGTGCCCCAAGAATCCCATGGGTTGCAGACATGGTCCTCCAGGCCCTCCCTGTGTGGCAGCCTTCCACCTTCTCCTTGGTTACCAGAACCTAACTCCCCAGCGGGGACAGCAACTCCCTTCGTTGCCTCTTTGTTTGGTGACCCGGTGAGCCCATGATGGTCGACTTGGACGGAACCTGCCGAGAGCATTCTTCCCTTGGGCCCTCAGACCTCCAAGACATCAGAACAAAGTTCTGGGAGCGAGTGCTTCCAGTTCCTTGGGCCTGTGGATTTTATTTATGGGGAAAACAGAAAGATACGCTCGTTGCTGTGTCAAAGTGTATACCACACCCCATAACATAGAAACCTGAACTTTCCCGATGTTGTCTATTGGGTGACAGAAATAGGTCTTCAGTAGGGTGTCCCACCATCCTTGCGAGGTAAGAACAGTAGATCCCATGGGCATAGGCCTGTTGCCTCACTTCTTTTGCTGTGAAATGTGTTCCTTGATCAGAAGTGATGTTGTGGGGAAAACGATGACAGTGAATAATGTATTTTGCAAGTTCATGGAGTTGAGACCATAGCTTAGGGTTGGCCATAATTTGCAACAGCTGGAAGGCATCACCACCCCTGGTCCTGAAAGGGCAATGGGGAAGAAATAGTGTTTCTGGGCCAAGCGAGAGCTAGAAACATAGAGGCAAGTCCCACCCACCCCAGCAGGAGGGACACAGAGGGACACAGCCCTTGCCAGAAGCACAGCACCCAAACAGGGAGGAATCAGGAAAAAAAAAAAAATACTCCAAGCTCATCTTCTACTGCTCTTTGATCTCTAATCGGTGCCTCCCTTTGAACTCAAAGGAAACCAGAAAGCAAAGGGCCGCAGTGATGCTTTCCAGAGGGGTTAGGCTCCCAGGGCCCAGAGCAGAGCAAAGAAAGACAGATCGTGGGTTTAGAGTGATGGGAGTTGGGAGGGGGTGATAACCAACACATAGAAAGAATAATTCAGGCAAAAGAAATCTGGAAGGAATCTCTTGTAACCTTGAAGTCCTAGGGAGGAAGTGGAAGGGCTTACGATCCCAATTAATATGTTCATTTCTTCTTCCAGTGGCAACAGATTGTCAGAGAGATGGCATGAACATAGAGTCTGGCGGGTGGGACTCAATCGTTGGTTGTTAATAATAAAACTGCAATTTAGGTAGGGAAGAGGAAACATATATAGCCAAAAAAATAGGTTAATAATGATATGAAATGACATGGAGGTTCTAAAGGGCATCTAACTTTTATGAAGTGTTTCCTATAAATTAGCTGGTTTCTGGCAACCCACTTTTTTAAGTGCAACCTCAACCTCATAAGGTTAATACTATCAGGCATATTTTATAGATGTGGAATCAGGGCTCAGAGAAGTTAAGTAAGTTAATTATGACAACACAGGTAATACATGGCAAGAGGCAGGATTTGAACCTGGGTCTTTTTGAGTCTATGCTCTTAGTTGGTAGCCAGTGTGCAAGATGATCCCCAATGATCCTGGCCTCCTGGTACTCATAGTCTGGATGCTCCTCTTCCCAACTATTTGTGTGACCAATAGAGTATGAGAGAAGTAGGGATACCTGGCTGGCTCTGTCAGTAGAACACGTGACTTTTGATCTTGGGGTTGTGAGTTTGAGCCCCACGTTGGGCACAGAGATTACTTTAAAAAAAAGTTAAAAAAAAAAAAACATGATAGGGGCACCTGGGTGGCTCAGTCGGTTAAGCGTCCGACTTTGGCTCAGGTCATGGTCTTGCAGTTTGTGAGTTCGAGCCCCATGTCAGGCTCTGTGCTGACAGCTCAGAGCCTGGAGCCTGCTTCAGATTCTGTGTCTCCCTCTCTCTCTACCCCTCCCCATCTCATGCTCTGTCTCTCTCTCAAAAATAAATACACATTAAAAATTTTTAAAAAAGGGGAGAACATGATAGAAGTAATGGCACCTCCAAGTCTAGGTCACAAAACACATTGCAGTTTCTGCCTCTTTCTCTTGGATCACTCACTTTGGGGAAAGAGCCACCAGGTTATGAGAAAAGACCCAATGGCTGAGGAAGTGAGATTTCTGTCCAACATCCATCAAGGAACTAGGCCTTCTGCTAAGCCATATAAGTGAGGTTGGCAGGGGATCTCCTGGCCCCAGTCAAGTCTTCAGATGACTGTATCTGAGGAGTCATGTGACCTCCTATAAGCCAGAACCACCCGGCCAAACCACTCCCAAATTTCTGCCCTGCAAAACCTGTGAGCTCATAAATGTTTGTTGTCTTAAGCCCACTAAGTTTTAGGCAATTTGTTATGCATCAATAGATGAGTGATATATTACAGTAGCAACACAAGCTCAGAAGCCTACTAGCTGTCTCAAAATTCCAAAGTTTTTAATCTGGGCCTTGAGAGAGCAGTGTAGGAATTCACCTGGAAAGAAGGGCATGCAACCCAGCATGTGCAAAACTTAGAATACGATGCAGCCCTTGCGACCTTGTAAATAGTATGGTTCAGCCATGGAAAGAATATGTTTGGGAGCAGAAAGAAACAGGTGGCCAGGCTGTCCGGGGCCAGATTATGAGTGTTGTTTATGTCATCGTAAGATGTTTGGACTCTATCCTTTAAGGATTAAGGAGTTGCTGACCAATAACAATAGTGGACCAAGGCAGCGAGAAGGATAGATTCTTTACAAATAATGTAAGGAGGGGCACCTAGGTGGCTCAGTTGGTTGTGTCTGACTCCTGATTTCGGCTCAGGTCATGATCTCACACTTCATGAGTTTGAGCCCCAAGTCGGGCTCTGTGCTGTGTGGACCCTGCCCGGGATCCTCATTCTCTCTCTCTCTCTCTGTGCCTCCCCTGCTCATGCTCTCTCAAAAATAAATAAAAATAATAAAAACCTTAAAACATAAATAACGTATGGAAAATAAATGACCCAATTTTTTAAAAAGCAAAAGATTTGGGACACCTGAGTGGCTCAGTCAGTTAAGCCACCGACTTCGGCTCAGGTCACGATCTCGCGGTCCGTGAGATCGAGCCCCGTATTGGGCTCTGTGCTGACAGCTCAGGGCCTGGATCTTGCTTCGGATTCTGTGTCTCCCTCTCTCTCTGCCCCTCCCCTGCTTGCACCCTGTCTGTCTGTGTCTGTCTCTCAAAAACAAATAAACATTTAAAAAATAATACTAAAAAGCCAAAGATTTGAAGTTACTTCACTGGAGACAATATGGGGCCAGCGAGCCAATGAGCATATGAAGAAACAAACAGCATGGGCCCTGAGGGAACCGCGCATGAAAATCACAGTGAGATGCCAATGCACACCTATTAGATGACTGAAGTTATAAAACATTTAAAAAAAAACACTTAAAAAATGTTTTAAAGTCTAAAACTGCGAGTGCTGGCAAGGCTATGGAGGAACTGGAAGGCTCCCACAGCAACTGCACTCAGAGGCATTTACCCAAGATCAATGAAAAGTCAGGCTCACACAAAAACCTGCACCTACACGCTTATAATGGCTTTATTCATAGTCACCAAAAGCTGGAAATCGCCCACATGTCCCTCACCTGATGAATGGATAAACCAACATTTGGTACTTCCGTGCACACAGCAACAAAAAAGACGAACCTCCGGATTCCCCCAACAACACAGTTCAAGAACCAAATGACATCAAATGAATATTGTTTATCGATCTCAAGTTACCAAATGATCCTGTCGTTTTTGAAACTCTATGTTTAGCCCCTTAAGAGACACGATAGCTCTGTATTTATTCTTGCATAGTGGCCCTACATCTGTCTGGTAAACCCAATAAATGTTTGATGAGTGTGCTCATCTCCATTAATAAAATACAGTATACAATGAAACACAGGGGCGCCCGGGGAGGGCTCAGTCCATTGAGCGTCTGACGTTGGCTCAGGTCATGATCTCACTATGTGCAAGTTCGAGCCTTGCGTCGGGCTCTCTGTTGTCAGCATAGAGCCTTTCAGATCCTCTGTCCCTGTCTCTCTCTCTCTCTGAACTTCCCGGGCTCATGCTTTCTCTCTCAAAAATAAATAAGCATTTAAAAAAATGAAATGCAAATGATTTGTGTTTTCTGTCATTCTATTATGTGTATCTATACAATCTGTATATCTGTATATGCCCACAGAAGTTTGAATTGGAATGATTTTTGACAGCACTCATTTATCATTGTCAGTGAACAATCATGAATATGCAAAGGATTTTTATCAGATCAGACCCAATGGCATATGCATTTTCCTTAGTTCTTGAATATTGGCTGCTCTCGGTTAACGTTTCTTGATCACATACCCCAAGTTCTTCTCATGATGCTCCATACAACAAACACCAGAAGCTGGGGCGCCTGGGTGGATCGGTCGGTTAAGCATCCGACTCTTGATTTCAGCTCAGGTCACGATCTCCACAGTTCACGAGATCGAGCCCCACACTGGGCTCTGCATTGACAGCGTGGAGCCTGCTTAGGACTCTCTCTCTTCCTCTCCTCTACCCGCCCCTCCCCCCCACTCGTGGGCTCTGTCACACTCAAAATAAATAAATAAACGTAAGGAAAACCCAGAAGTCATTTGAAATCTGATATTCAGTCCACACTTCCCTCCCTTTCCTCTCTCCCCCACAAAATGATAGGAGACCATAAGAATGGATACATATTAGGAGGCGGGCGGCAGTAGTCCTGGAGGGTGATGGGGGAAGCCTGGAGCTGGGCAGGGATGTGGGGGTGGAGAGAGGGTAACTACGGAATAGAATTGGCAGAAAAACTGGGAGCTCCAGATAAGGTGTCGGTGAGTGAGAGAGACAGAGAGTAGTTAGTCCTAGCACAATGGACTCGGGTTTGTTGGTCCTTTTAGTCTCAAGATATAAAAAAGACCTGAAATTAACACATCGGAAGAGTCTATAAAGAAAATCTGTTTTTAGAAAAATAAAAACTTTTTTTTTTTTTTTACTTCCTTTCTGCACAGGGGGGATGTTTCAGCTCTCCTGACTGTGGGTTTTCAAGTATGAAAGGCTTCTTGCACACTGTTGAGATCAGTGGACTGGAGACCCCGGGTAAGAGCTCAGGGTTCGCCTGAGGCTTCCGTACCCTGCGGGCTGCCAGGCGCCTGGAGAGGATAAGGAGTTTCTGGAAAACTACAGGAACACAGACGCGGTGGCTTCTCCAGGAGAACAATCCTCTGGGGGGGGGGGGGTGGGCAAGGAGGCTCCCCTCGAGTCTCTCAGCTGCTCTGGTGTCTGGGATCGGTGGGTAGACGGAGCTCTCTCTAATCCTGGAGTCAGAAGAGTGATCCTCTCAGCCGCCAGTGGCAGAGCGCTGTTCCTGCACTTCAGAGCATCCTCTTGTGATTCCAGGCGCTTTTTTGCCTTCTCAAGTTCCTTTGTCAACAGTCTCCAGGAAGGAGCCCAGGCTGCTGCGGGCTGAAATGAATGCCAGCTCACATTTTGTTTGTGCCTGCTTAACCATTGCCTTGATGACCACTCCAGCCCTGCCTTTGTTTCAAAAGGTTACCTGTGGGACAACTTCCCCTTTGTATGTTGAAATTAACAGCAGGCAGAGAGAGTCCATTGATCAGCCAGCAGAACCTTAAAATTCACATTAAGAAAGAATTCTTGCTCCTGTGTGAGTGAGCCATGGAATCAGATGGAGTGATAGCAGCTGTCAGTGCAGGGTAAGACAACTTCTACAAACATTCTGACACCTCTGTATGCTCGCGCCCGTCCCCCTGTGCCTGTAAGACAGACTCAGCTGCCAAAACGGGCAGCTCAAAAGAAACTAAAGCTTAAAAAAACCAAAAACCCACTTTGGGTTCAGCAGAGGTGATAGGGCAGATGTAAAACACCGGAGGAAGGTAGGGTTGGTCCCTCCCACCTCTCCCTCTTGGCTTTTTCCCAGAGCATTTATCACTGGGCATTTATTTTGTCCAGGATTTGTTTTTATTATTGGATGTCTCTTCTCCTGAAAGGAAAACTCCTTGGGAGCATAGCTATGTTCAGTCTTGTTCATCGCTGCCTCTCCAGAGCCTTGAACGGAAGTAGGCATTCAATAGATATCTGTTGACTGCATGAGAAAATGAATGAAGGTGACCTCAAGGGGGGACATGGTAAGGGAGCCTGGATAAAGGTTTTCCGCCTCCCTTCCAGCCAGCCCACATAGCTGGAATAAATTCATTTCACTTTGTCATAGCAAGTAGAGACTCATGCAGGAAAACACACATCCCTGAGAACTGCAGGCATCCGGTGACACTGGGTGGGCACGTAATGGCTCTTCCTATCCGACCCGGATCCCAGCCTGAGTGCTTCCCAAGGACAGGGCAGTCCGACCCCCAGCACTGGAGAGATGGGCATTCAAAGCAGGGGGACATTTGAGGGGTGTCTGCGTGGCTCAGTCGGTTAAGCGTCAGACTTCAGCTCAGGTCATGGTCTCGTGGTTCGTGGGTTCGAGCCCCATGTCGGGCTCTATGCTGACAGCTCAGAGCCTGGAACCTGCTTCAGATTCTGTGCCTCCCTCGCTCTCTGCCCCGCCCCCCCCTCAAAAATAAACATTAAAAAAAAAAAGGCAGGGGGACATTTGAGAGTAGGATAATCTTGATGGGTCCATGCTGGGAAAACTCCAGAAGTCAGAGCAGGCTGGTGGGAGAGTGCCTGATGTAGTAAACTCTGCCTGTTTATTCACAAGTGCGTCCTTTACACAGCTGGGCTCCTGCCTTGGAGAGAAGATACAATTTGTTTCTTCTTCTCCTTCTTCTACATCCATTGGCCCCAGGCTCTGCAGTGCTGGTGGGACCCGCTTCTTTTATTTCCTCATGAATTCATTTAGCCAATGGTTATTGAGCACAAATTAGTGCTGGACATTGTGCCTATGTGTCCTCAAGAGGTTTAACTCGTGAGTTTCAAAACCTTTTGTGATCTACGGGGTAAAGCGTTGCTTTCTAAGAAAATGACATTCTGACAGCTGAAGAACTTACTCGGATTACCCTGTGGTAATTATTAAACTGGGATCCGTCGGCCTTGCCCTACGCTGTTGGTGAATTATTTCCCAGGCTGATTGGATGCCCCTTGAAGACAGGCTCCGGTCTAACCACCGCAGTACCTATTGCTACCCTGGGCGTCTTAATTTGGCTGCTTTTGTTGTTGCCTTGTGGTTTGCTTGTGGCTGCTGTTTCCTGTGTGATTGTTTCCTTGTGTGTTTCATAACTTTGAGCCGGGCTGACGTGCAGCGGTGCTCGTGGCATTCCTGCGTAGCCTGGGTGGCGAGGGTGTCTTCAAAGTGGTTTTGCATTTGCTTCTGGAAGCCTTGCTACCAGCTCAGGATGTTTCTCATGTTGAATTGCTGGGGACTCCCTGCCACTCAGGTAATATACATTTGAACCTCAAACCCCTGGTGGGTATAACCCTTCAGTGACAATTGGCTTCTGGTTACAGTTTTTCAGAAGGGAATTTTTTGCCTTCCCCAGAGCCCATGACCGGCGGGCTTTATTTCCCAGAATGTGCCCCGAGAAGGTACTGGCTCTATGCAGGGTCCTCATCGAAGGCCTTGTCCCTGTCCCGAATGGAAGATGGAACCCCAACTTGGCGACTTTACCCCCAAGGACAGCCAAAGTATCAGATACTACTTGAAACTCCTTTTTTTCAGCTTTTGCTTCATTTATGGATCCTGAGTATTTGCCTTTTTTTTTTTCTTTTCCTTTTGCTAAAGCGTACTGCAGAAATGGGTGCCTGTATCTACCCTATGATGGTGCTATAATCGTTCATAATGCACAAAAGACATTTTGTTTCAAAACTAAATCAAAAGATTTTCAAAATGTGCTATGTATAAGGCTCCATACGGTTCACAAAGAGGGAGAAAATACTGAGCCACGCACTCTTAGGAAACTTCAGGTATGTTGTCTTCTCTGATCGTCACAACAATTTTGCGAGTTAGTTATCATTTCCATTTTACAGACGAGGAAACTGAGGTTCCCAGATCTAGTGGCTTCCTCAAAGTCACATATCTAGTCAATGAGAGAACCAGCATTAAACTCAGGTCTGTCTGACTGCAAAGTCTAGGCTCTCCCACTTCTGCCATGCTGAGGGTTCACAAGAGAGAGAAAACATGCCCAGGAAAGGGCTAAATACAATGTAAAACTACAAAACAAACAAAAGACAAAAACCAAAAAACCCCGCATGCATATAATAAAAACTACACTGCAAGAAATGCTCTGAGAAAGTAAGGACATGAGTAGTTGCTGATGATATGGGCCTGAGGACTGTGACTTCAGAGGGGTCATAGTGAGCTGGCAGGGGCAGAGACTTGGCACAGGTGTTAATGATATTACCTCAGTGAAGACGTGGAGAAGCACATTCCCGACAAAGGAGAGGGCACAGAAGAGGCCTGGAGATGAACAAACGTATGCATGTTATGGTCTCCATGAGTAGACAGGGCGTGGTTATGCAGAAATATGGCTGGGACACGAGACAGCAGAAGTTTGAGGCCAAGTATGGGTCTTGATTGCTAACAGATTTTGAGCCTATTGGGTAGGTAATAAAGAGCCTTGGAAGGCTTTTAGCTGGAAAAGACGGAGCCAAGGCAGTTGTTTAGGCATATGTAAATGAGAGTCATGTACAAGATTGGCTGCGAGGGAATGGAGAAAGGAGAGAATCTAGTGAGTCTGGATCCAGGCGGAACAGCGAAAAACAAATGGAAAGGATGGATAAATAGACATTTCTCTTACTAAGGATGCCAAGGCCAGTTGTTCTCAATGAAGCACCAATTCAATGGGAATTGAATTTTATCAGCCCCAGCCAGCCCACTGGGGCTGAGTCCCCGGGGGCCAGAGCTGGGCCAGTGAGCCATTAGCCAAAGTTACCAGGAGAACGGAAGTCAGTGTAGGCC
The DNA here is from genome assembly GCF_022837055.1 of Prionailurus viverrinus. NCBI lineage: Eukaryota > Metazoa > Chordata > Mammalia > Carnivora > Felidae > Prionailurus > Prionailurus viverrinus. Next base: position 69,576,678 of record NC_062570.1, on the reverse strand, counting down.
ACATTCTGGACACACTGAATGTCAATGCTGGGAAGGTCTGAGTTCTATCTATGGATGAGTATGACACAGGGAATTAGAAAGCAAAGATTAAAAAAAAAAAAAGAAAAAAAAAGGTATTGACATATTATAAGCAAATGGGTCTAGGAGCTGTGAATGGAACCTGAGCCTTGTTTTAATTGGTCTTAGGTTGCCTAGAACATTGTGGGGTCAGCTTAGTTTAAAGATATAAGGCTGGCATGAGCAGCTTTAACATCTGAGCTATAAGGGAATATGGAGAATGCATCCCTTCTCCAGATTTCCACGTCTCTGTCACAGCATTTACTGCAGTGCAATGCAAATTATCTAGCTCCTTATCTATCTTTCCCAGTAGACTCTGTGCTCTCTGTGGCAGGGACTAGGTCCTACTGATCAATATTCCTGGCATCTAGCACAAAACCCAGCACAGAGTAGATGCCCAAGTAAGAGTTAATGGTGGTTTGGACCAGAGTAGGAGCAGGGGCATGGTGAGGACTGGTCAGTTTCTAAATACCTTTTGAAGGTAAAACCAAATGCATTTCCTAATCTTTTGGATGTAGAGGATGCAAGCAAGAGTGGAGTGCAGTGTGAGTCAAGGTTCTTGGCTTCGGAAACCCAAAGAATAAAGTTAGAATCATCTGAGATGGAGAAAGCGGCAAGTAGAACATGTTTCAGTGAAAACAGCAGGTGGTAAGTCTGCACATGCTGATTTGGGGTGTCCAAATCAGAGGTGACACGCAACAGTTAGTTTCCCAAGTTGGAAATCTGAGAGACGTTTGGACCAAGGATATAAATGGGAGACTCATCTGCATCAAGACGGTATGACAAACCTTGAAACCGGGCATTAGTACCCAGGGAGTGTGGACAGAAAAGAGAAGGGGCCCAAGGTCTGAGCCCTGGAATACTGCCATGCCAAAAATCTGGGGAGAAGAGAACACGCTAACAAGGAAGACTGATAAGGAGCAACCAAGGAGATTGGGAAACAAAAGACAATCCAGCAGACAGACCAACAATAACAAAAACGAACAAGTGGAAGGGGTGTCCTGGAAGACAAGTTAAGAAAGCATATCAAGGAGGAGGGAGGCGTCAAGTGAGTGTGTCCAATGCTGCTGCGGAGTCAAGGAAGATGACGAGTGAGAAGCGCCCGGTTTAGCCCGTGGAGGAACACATAGTCTCGTGGCGAGGATGGACGTGGAACTAAGTCACTGTAATGTGGAGATGCTTGACCACCATGATGAGACTCCGGTGGTCTGGTGGAACCCAAGGCCTGGGTGGGGTGAGTGTAAGAGAGCACAGGAGGAGTGGCATTGGAGAGGAGTACAGACATCTCCTCACAGAAGTATTGGGAGGAGAAGCAAAAAGGTGGGGCAGTAGCTGGTGGGTAAAACGGGGTCAAGAGAAACCATTTGTTTGTTAAGATGGACGAAATAGCAGCATGTTTGCGTACTGATTCAGCACATTGACACGGCTAAGATCTTAGACCCAAGGTCAGATTTCCAGCCTTCCATCTTCTAGTAGTGACTCTGTTATGAACTGAAGGTTTGTGTGCCTCCCAGACTCACGTGTAGAAACCCTACCCCCGCTGTGATGGGACTAAGAGGTGGGGCCTTTGGGAAGTAATTGGCATTAGATGAGGTCATAAGCGTAGAGTCCCCATGAACGGGATTGGTGTTTTTACGAGAGTCACTAGAGAGCTGGCTTCCTCTCTGATCTCCAGATGGGCAGACACAGTGAGAAGTCAAAAGTCTGCAGCCCAGCAGAGAGCTCTCACCAGAACAAGTTCGTGGAGACTTCCAGGCCCCAGAACCGTGAGAAAGAAATTTCTGTTGTTTAAGCCCCCTAGCTTATGGTATGTTGTTCTAGCAGCAGGAGCAGACTAAGGACGAAGGCAGACTCTCAGTAGGAGGCTCTTCCACCTTCTGAGCTCGTCAAGGATGAGGACTGAATGTCTTTCCTTGATTCTTGGCGACTGATATATAGTAGACACTTAGTAAATGTTTATCAAATAAATGCCTGTGCATAAAAGACCTGGCAAGTTCTTTGAGCCACAGTTTCACCTGTTAAATGAAGATAATAGGACCCACATCAGAGGACTGAAGAAAAGAGGGCATACGCCAGGAACAGAAAGGGGCCTGGTACTTCGTATGTGCTCAGCGGACGTTAGTTTTATTATTAGCTCCGGGTCTTCATTTTACAGCTCAGGCAACAGTTTGCTCAAGGTTGCACAGCTCATCGAGGAGCTAAAAGCCTTTGGATTCACGTTCCTTAACTCTTCCCACATAACCAGAAGAGTCACCCACAATGGCCAAGAAGATGGAGGTGACTGTGTCTGGGTTGGATTGATGAGAAGCATGGATACTAGGAATTAAGAGCACCTCTGAAATCTCTGTATTCCTATGTGGACCGACACAGGCCTCCTTCCTGCCTAATTTTTCAGGACACTCAGCCAAGGCGATCCTCACACGGTGCTCTGTCTTTGTCTCATAGCTTTTTCTTGTTTTACCAGAATTCTGGTCTTAATGTGCTGGGTGGCAATTCTTCCTATTCCCTTCGTATCCAAGTCAAGGGACAAAGCTACTCTACATGCCCGTTTTGTTCGTTGTTAGTCCTTATGTAATTATAAATCTAGATGGCTGGCCCTACTGGCTACCACTCCAGGTGATAATATAGACGTAGATCCAAAACATGTTCCTGGGCAATATTAATATAAAGTTTAATGACCCTGGAAACACCCTCTCTCATCATACTTGCAATACATGAATAGCCTGTCCTTGCCGGGATGAATGGAGAACGCTTACTTTTGTCAGCCTTTATTAGTGGAGTACTATATGCTGCCATTTCTTTAATAAGACAGTAAATCTCCAGCAGAGTTTATAGTTTGTCTTTCATCCAAAGACCTCAAAGTAACTTTGCTTACACTGTGTCATTATTAATCATGCAACTTGCCCAAAGAGGCAAGCACTGGTTGTTTCAGAGGGAGAAACTGAGGTTCCAAGAAGGTTATACGACTCGACTTCTCAGGGTCATGAACAGGGTCGGAAAAAAAGAGCTGGGCACAGAGCCCAGCCTCCTGTCTCTCAGGCCTACGACCCAGCGTTCCCCCAAAGCTCTCTGAACATTTTTTTTTTAATAGGAAATGCAATTTTCTACCTTGATCTATTAAGCAGAAGTGAACTCTAAACTCTTCTTTAATTGCTTGGGGGGAGACTAAGTTTATTTTTGAAGTCACTTCCAGTCATAAAATGCTTGATTCACTATTTTCAATAATACAATTGAAATAAGTAGATAGCTTTGTAGTCATAATGATAGCTTGGGCTTCAGTGGCGCCCCGGCTCTGAAAAGCACAGCTCACAGGCTTCTAGACCTTCAGTCACTGGAAGAGGGCTGCCCCTCTTGGTGACTTCCAGTATCCTTTTCTTTCTCACACGCTTTGTCTCCCCCTCCCCATTTCCTTCACTTACACTCCTTTTCCTCAAATTACCTCTTCCGTGCACCCAGCGCTCTAAGATAAAAGACACTCCATGCTTTTGCTGGATATGAGAAAAGACTTCCAGGCCCTCTGGAATAGTCTGTGGAATCCCATGCTATGGGATTCTCCAAGAGTGTCTCAGTGGGGGCGAGTTTAGATCTCATCTTGCATGGAGGTAAAGGATCAAAGTTACAAAGACGGGCTAGAATTCATCAAACATTCAAACAGCCCTCTAGATATCCTCCAGTCACCCCTCTGCCCCCCACCTTATACTTAAACTGGGGTTTTAGAACTAGTCTGGCCAACGGAAGGAAAGGCAGTTGAGAACAGTACTCCTCCACCTGCTGAGTGACCTTGGAGGTCACACCTTCCAGACTGCCATACCGGAAATCTAAGCTATGTGGCATTAGCTTAGCTGCTAGTCCAGAAAGGTGGCAATCCATGGTATGCATTGGCAAAAAGTGAGGGAAGCTGGGCCTGCAGACTTGCAAAGCAGACCACGAGCCATCTGAATTTAGAAGTGTAAGGCAGGGGCTGGCAAATTTTTGGTAGAAACCCAGGTGGTGAATATTTTCAGCTGTACAGGCCTTATGGTTTCTTTTGAAATTACTCAGCTCTACTATTATAGCATGGAACCAGCCATAGAGCATATGTAAACAAATGAGCACGGCTACGTTCCAATAAAACTTTATTTGCAAAAATAGGAAGTGTGCTGGATTTGGCCTGTTTGCCACCTCCTGGTCGAAGGAAAGTGTTTGGATAACAGAATAAGTTTCTGTTGCCCTTTTCGGCCTTTGACAAATTTCAATAGGGAGGGGTTCCAAAAGTATTGGCTGGTTGGCGAATAGAAGTTAAAGAAAGAAGTCAAAATTTGGGACCCCAACTTTCCATAAAATTCAAATGGGCTAAGAAGGCTGTGTGGCCCCCGAAGCCCATCAGATAGGGAGGAGGAAGATAAATGCACAAGGAGGAGCCTCCTGGAGAGCAGAGCAGGGGCAGGGATGAGAGGGTTTATAATTGAACAGAGACCTGAAAAGAGCCAAGGACAAGCTAGGTGGATAGATGGGGGAAGAATAGAATTATAAGCAAGTACAAAGGCCCTGAGGCAGAAGTGGGCCTTGTGCCTTCAAAAAACCACACGGATGCCAGTGTGACTGCAGCAGGGGACACAAGGGAGGGAGGGATAGTAAAGACAGCAGAGAGAGAGAGAGAGAGAGAGAGAGAGAGAGAGAGCAGATGGGCACGGGTGGTCCACAGGATAAAACGCACGGGGCCTTGTAGGTAATTTTGAAGATGCCGACTCTTCTCAATGAGTTGAGAAGCCAAAGAAGGCGTTGAGAGTGTGAACAGGGACACGCTCTGAGTTAGGTTTTTAAAAGGATCATTCTGGTTGCCGGGTTATGAAAAAAAGAGCAGGGGGGCAGGTAGGGGAAGGATGTAAGCCAGAAAACAGCTGAGAGTCTATTGCAGTAATCCAAGCAAGGGGTCATTCATTCATTCATTCATAGAGGAAGCATTTCCTGGTTACCTCTTGAGAAGACATCACCAGAGATAACGCTTCGTGCATCACACACATATTGTGGGAGATTTCCCTTACACGGCAATGTTGTGTTCATGCTATGAGAAAAACAGGTTAAATATGGTAACATGTTGTGAGTTCTTTGAGACACTAAAGATTTGAAAGATCATGAGAAAGTTTTTCATTTTTAACTTCTGGGGAAGCTTTGAATAAAACTTTAGCTTATGAATTTTAGGAATGAGAAATAATTTGTTTAAGATCAGAGGACATCTTCCTTATGTTATGTTATATTACACAGCAGGAAATTTTGAATGTAAATCTCTCCCTTCCCTACTAGGAAGTTAAAACTGTAAACAAATGCAAAGTGTGATTTTAGGTTGGATCCTGAATTGGGGAAAAAAAAATCTATAAAAGCTAACATTATTAAAACAATTGACAGCATTGGAACATGGACTGTAGATTAGACAATCGTACTGTACGGATGTCACATTTCCTGAATTTTATAATTGTACTGTGGTTATAGAAGATGATAATATCCATGTTCTTGGGAAATATACACCGTGGCATTAAATCGAAAGGGCACAATGCATAGAGAGGGGCATGGTATATGCAACTAATCTTCAAATGGTCAGAAAGAAATATGTACGATGCACATATGTGTGTGTGTATGCACACAGGGATTGTGTGTGTGTGCACACACATATATATAGGGATGTGTATTATATATGCATATACATATATGTCTGTATATATATGAAAAAATATGACAATATTAACAACTAGCGCTCTAGAGAAAAGTATACTAGGGCTTTATATATTATTCTTGAAATTCCTATGCTAAGTGTGAAATTATCTCCCCCCCCAAAAGTTTTTAAAATATTTTATAAACACTCCAAAGTCAAGTTTACCCCTCCACCTAAAAAAAAAGCTAAGCTGGTTGAGCTGTAGGGTTCCCCTTCCAAAGGAAGAAGGAGCAATATTTTTACCCCCGAAGGACGTTACAACGTTCATACGAAAAGAAGGAGGATTCGGAGTCTTCTCTGTTTGAATGCTTCCTTTGCCAACCAGAAGCTGATAAACCTTCTTCTCTCCCCAGTGGGTCCCCAAGTCTCATTCATAATCATTCCAACCGTTCGGCACCACCACTGCTCAAATTTGGTACGTGCTGGAATCACCTGAAAAGCTTGAGAAATTACCGATGCGTGGGGTCCCACCACCAGAAAGTCTGAATCACTGAGTGTTGGGGGTGCGTGGTCTGGACATCAGGATTTTTACAAACTCCTTCGTGTAATTATTCTTTCGTGCAGCCAACTTGGAGAACCCGCTCTTGTACGCCATGTCACCTCGCACTCGGAGCTGAGCTCAGAGCCTGGTGGTGTTCGAGATGTGCCAGAATCCCCCAGGTCTCTGGCTTTGTTCTTCGGCTGCAGTACCTTTCTCTGATGGCTTGGCAGTCCCATCTAGGGACACCACACTGCAAGGGGCTTGGAAGTGTCCATCCTGGAGGGTCTCAGCATCACCAAGACACTCATTTATTTGCTCCAGGGTTTCTATACTCATGGCTCAGCGCTAGGGGAATGGAGGGTGTTTTTGTACATTCCCGTGGGAAGGTGACTCTCTGTAAGCACGACTGGTGGAGAGGGAGTCCCGAGGGAGCGTTCAGGGCCTTTTTCTTTCAGTTGACATCCCTGCTCTACCCTGCGAGCCTTGGTCTGTTTCTCTGACAGACACTTGCCTGCAACTGACAGTCACAGGACAGGTCCCTGAACCACACACACAAAGTGGTCAAGCAGGTGATTCCCAAACCTTTCCTGCCACACGGATATACTCTGTGCTCTCTCTCCCCGCTAAGCCACCCTCCTTCTACATCCTCCTAAAGAAAGTTCTTTTTCACCAGCCTTGGAATGCCAGCGCAGAACAGCCTCTGGCGGCGCACCGCGCAGGTACTTTTCATCTCTAATCGCCCCTGCTCTATTAAAAGATACGCTCCCATGGCTTTGGGAGCAAGTTACTCATTCAAATACTGTTAACAAATAACAGGATTTAAGTGTGTAATAGGTAGTTACTCAGCTTTGAAAATTTGCCCTGAAGAGTTAAAATTTCTGCTTCATTGGAAAGGGGTGGGGGTGGGGGCGGGAATGTCCTTGTGGGAGGAATTTTCCGCCCCCGGAATTTTATGTCTGATCTCCCTCCCCTGCACTTGGGCTGGAACACGAGATGCAGCGGGAGATTGCAGGAGAGGGCGGGCGGGGGACACTTCTGGGGCCTGCAGGTGCGTAGGGGCTTTACAGCTAGGGCTGCTTCCCCACCCAAGCCAGCAGACACCCGCCAGGACTTGCCGGAGCCCAAGTCAGGGGAGTCGGCTTGTAAATTACTCTCTGGATGATCATTCCGTGTTGGATGGGATCGTGGGAGGGCAGAGCGTGGAGGTGCTGCCGTCCAGACAGCAGGCAGAAAGCTGCTTGGGGCAAGTCCATGAGGCAAAGGCTGACGACGCATTGATGAACTGCCATGACCTCCCAGCAAGCGCAGGAGGGCCTACGACCCACACTTCTCTCTGTTCCTGCCTCCTCCAAAGCAGCCCAGAGCCGGGGGCCTGCACCCCCTTTCACCTCTATTTTAATTATTGGTTTTCTTTTAGTAAATACCCCCTGACATTCTATAGTATGAGAACATGACACACAAGTCCTATACTAGGAGACGTCCTCCACTATGGTGACAGCCATACCCTCCGGCAAGGCTGTAGACTCTGGGCCACATAGTTAAGTGCTTGATAAATGGCTGTGGTTTCTATGCAGGCCCCCAGAGTGGTGTTCAGAGGTAACCTGTGAGTCCCCAGCTAGGGTCGGTGGTACGGTGAGGGTAAAACTCCACGCTAGGGCAGGAGAGGGACTTGACCTGTGTTGGTCTGTCACCAAGGATTCTCAGGTTTGGCTCTTCGGTGGGCAGGGTCAAGTGGAAAAGAGTTCTCTCGGTATAGGAATTCAGAACCGATTTATTACAGGAAGAAACTGATTCAATGAGAGGTGGGAGAGGGGGTGCCATGACCAAGGCAAGTGTCTCCTGAGCCTGTAGGCGGAGAGCCAGGGAGGCAGCCGGTGCAGGTGCACGGAATGCCACTCGAATCCCTTTGGTGCTTCAAAGAAGGTTGCAGGGCAGGGGTGGGGGAGGGGAAAGAAGCCTAAGAGAAACCTCAGGAAGAGAAGAGTCAAGGGTCAGGTTCTCACATTCTCCTTTTCTAGCGGTGAGAATAGGAGGCTCTCCTCAGGGGAAATTCGGTCCCCCTCAATGTCCCATCACAGATTTGACCCCATCAGCACCCCCACCCTCCAGCCTGCCCAGGCCACCCACCGACAGAGACTCACAGATTATAGCTTGAGAGGGAATGTATTCAAGACCCAACCCAGTACTTTACATATCTTACCTCCAAATCTAGAAACCAATGCCCGGCTTTCTCTGCCTAAATCCCCTGTCAAAGTTCTTGTCTTGGATCCAGTTGACGCTGATCTACATTTTTGTGATAATATTTTAATTACATTTGTATTTGCCTGTTGATTTTCATACCGGGCATCATCCTGAGAAGGACCGGAGGCAGCTTCTAAAGTTTCAGTGTGGTAACTACTTTCATAAATCTGCCTTTCCACCCGGCTTCAAAAGAGCTATACCTGCGTCGCAAAATAGAGAGGATTTTTTTTTCCTTGGTTTAATTGTAAAAACACATACAAAGCCCCTTTGAAATCTGGCTCCAAGTTTTAAAATATGTGCATTTACTTACCATCCCAAGAAGCCTCAGGCAGTACTGGGCATCCGGGCCAGCTACATGTCAGAGCTGTCTGAGACACCCTGGGCTCTCCCAAAAGTGCGCGGTTCCTTGGGCGGGAGTTTGGATCTGGAGCTTGAGATGTCTAGAAACGTGACCTCCTTGATTTTCTTTCCTTCATTAAATGAAGAGGAAAAAAGAAGTGCCAGGGTTGTGCTGGAGAGAGGTGTTTTGTTCAAGATGGGCTGGGGAGGAGGGCACCGAAGGTGCAGGGATTTTCCTCATATCTTGCCAGCTCGGACCTTTCTCCAGCCACACTTGCAGGGAGTCGATCAATCCCTGCGGGACCCACAGTCCTTTGCTAAAAGGCTTCTTGGCCACAGCCCAGCTCAACAGGGGGAGGGTCCAGCTTTGTCCGTGGAGGGCTTGATGTGTGGGGTCCCACCTTTGGGGGCCCTCACGCTGTGGGAATCTTGCAGGCTCCCCTTCCCACGTTCACACAGGTCTGGCTTCTCTGGTGTTGCCTCTGTGAAACTCAAGAATGTCCCTGTACCAACGACTCAGGGCCAGATCTGTTCTCTCCTTACTCGAAGGGCCAAAGGGAGGGCAATGGGCACAGAAAGAAATGGTTTTCTTATTTTGTTGTTGTTTATGAATTGAAAACGTATACCTTTCTTCTGGAAACATCTGAGAGGTCTCACAGAAAACATGACGCAGGAGAACGCGTGTAAACATCGTACGGAGTGGTCTCCTCGGCCCGAGCAGAATATTTGCTTTCAAAGGCTATAATGGGCATGGAGCAGTGGAAAGAAAACATACGAGCTTCCATTTGGGGGTCCAGGCAACACTGGGCCTCCATTATCCTCATGGCTTTTTACAGCGCTCTAATGGGAGATGTCCTCACCACTATCGGACAAAGACATTGAGGCTCAGAGAAATGCAAGAAACTGCCCAAAGACCCGCCGCTATTCAGTGCTAAAATCAGGGTCGGAATCCAGACTGGGGGGAGTCTAGATCCCTCAGCCCAGCCACTGCATAGAATGCCTCTCCTATACTGTTACCCCCCTCAACCATTCATCCCTGCACTCCCCGGCCACTGAGGCAAAGCTAAATTAGACGCAGGCTAATGAATCTCAGCCCTCAGGTGCACAGGTGGGTTTTCTGGGGTGGTTTTGCTTTAATTGTGAACGCCCGTCAACGGGGAGGCAGGCGCTGCCTCACAGGGGCCGCTTTCCTTAGTTACCAGGATTGCTTTCTCCTGGTGTGCATTTGGGCTCGCAAGCCCCGAATCGTGGTTCCATCAACTGTGAAACACTTCAGCTCTCTCATCTTGACACCTGTGTGCTTTAGGGCCTGCCTGTAGGAGGCTGCAAAGTCCTCTGGGGAGCTTCTCAAGGCAACCCCGTCTACAGAAGCGCTTGAAGCCCGAAGACACTTTTCATTAGGCCAGAATCGATGCTGAGCTCCTCAGGACAACAGGGCTCCCAAGACAGGAGAGAGAGCTGTTGGATTATTGTAAAAAAGGAGATGGGTGGGTGGGGGGGTGGGGTGGGAAACGAGGTTTCAAAAGTCCTTTCTTTGCTTGGTGAGAGACGCGGCCCAGGTCACAGCCCTCGGGCGGATGGGAGTTTTCCTGTTTGCTGCCCTCCCTGCCCCTGGGAGAGCCAGCACCAGCTCCGGACGGACACAGTCCTGGGGAACTTTCCACCTGACAAAGCCAAGGCTGAAAAGAAAGGTCTTTTCCTTTTTTTTTTTTTCTCTTCTCTTTGCAGACCAAACTTGTGAAGAGTGTGCCTTTTTGAAACAAGGTAGACCAGGGTTCAAATCCCCATTTTCTTACTTCATAGCTGGATCAAGCTAACATTTGTTGAATCCGGTTTTTCAGCAGGAACATGCAGATGAAAACACAGCCCTTGCTGGCGTGCTCTAAGGATTAGAGGCAACCGGTGGAAGGGCTCCCGCCTGACCCCACAGGGGTCTGATTCCGTGCTGAAGAACAGGCTTCACTGGAATAGCACGGGCCACACACTACGTGGCCGCAGTTGGGGCTCAGGAGTGTAGAGTTTCACAGTGAACGCAAACAGACAACCAGCCAACAGCACCCCCTACTCCTGTCGCCTGCTCTCCCCGCTCCCCAACCCACCCATGAACTTCCGAAAAGTTTACTTCAAACCTAGTCCTCCAGGGCGAGAAGGCCTTAAGCGGCAGTTTACTGCCCTCTGCTGTCCGCCTGGAAAATTCCCTGGATGCTTTCGGCAGCTTGGCCGGCCTTAAAATCCCAAGGAGCTTGGCACGCAGCACTTGCCCGATCCTTCTGAGAGGTGCACCCCACGACAAGGGAAGCACACAATCTGAGGGGTCCGGTGAAAAATGCAGGGCACCTTGTGGGAAAGCGTCTTAAGAATTTCAAGACAGCCACAACAGAAGGACGAGCACATTTGAGGGTGGTGCCCTTTGCGGCTGCGCGTGTTCCACGCCCATGAAGCTGGCTTTCCCTGGTTCTTACCTCCTCCTGGCATTGACCTTCTGGGTCTATGGTATAGTCTCAATAGCTCCCCGAGGAACGGAAATTTAGTAGAGCGTGTCTGGGGAGAAGAGGTGGGGAAAGGGTGCCCCCATTCCTCCCCCCTCCTCCTGTCACAAGCCAGACCTGGGGAGGGGGGCGACTTTCTCCTGGCTCTAACACAGCAGAACCGCACATCTGATCTCTCCCCTGCGTGCTGCCGGAGTGTGAGGAAGCCAGGGAGAAACAGCACGCCTTGTCCTGGCCTTGGGAACCGATTCAGACTCAGAAACCGGACAGATGGGGATTCAGGTATCAACATTATTGCAAACAGGCTACGCTGGAGGACAGAGCCCTCCCTGTGACTCAAGTGCATGCTAAAGTTCACCCTCAAATTCCGCCAGGAGAGCCCCACCTGGATGAGAATGTGCAGCAACGGCTGTCACCCACTGACCGGGGAATTCACTGGACCTCCGTGGGCACAAGTAAGGAATAGAGCAAGATGCCAAGAGTAATTAGAGGAAAAAATCCCTCGCTATGGAAACCAGAGCAGTGGAGAGAGTTTCCCCTGCATTAGTGAGGGACTAACTAGGAAAAGAGAAACCACTTAAGAGTATTTACAACAAAGGGAATTTGACGCAGGGAATTGGTTTCACAGGTGGTGGAGGTGCTGAGAGGTTAAAGCACAAGATGAGCAGGAAGAGGACGTCACTCCCACTTTCAGGACAAGGAGTGAATGGATAAGCTGCCCTCAGCTGCGGTGGGGGGAGGCGTCAGACCACTGGCGGAAGCTGGAACCCTGTGGGTCCCTCAGACAGGAGCTGGAGCCCTGGAGGAAACACAGCCGTTGCTCTTCCTGGAATGAAAGAGGGGAAACAAACTCCATATAGAATGGAGTTATCTTTCCATAGGTTTATTGGCCATGCAGATTCTTTTGGGGGCAAATGACTGTTTAAGTCTTTCTCTATTTTTGACTGAGTTATTTTTACATATTGATTCATGATGTCTTTTGTATATTGTTATTTTCCCTCATTATGCATATTACAGGTATCTTTTAGTTTGGGGCAGTTACTTTCACTATCTTTATAATTGATGGAATTTATGAATTGTAATTAAATTTATCAAATTTTCCTTATTGGGTCTTCCTTTTATCTCTTTTAAGAACTCCTTGCCTAATCAAAAGTTTTGAAAATATTCTATGTTTACTTTTAGATACTTTATAGTTCTGCCTTTCTTATGTCTATCTTTAACTTATCTTTAATTGATTTCAGGGCATGTTGTAAAGTCAAGATACATTTTCGTTCTTCCTGGTGGTTAAGCAATGTCTCCCCCAGCATTTACTGAATAGTCTATTCTTACACCACTGATCTGTAGTGCCATTTCTGTCATGTATCGAGGTTTTATATATGCTTGGATCTTTTTCTGAACTCCCTATTCTATTCTGTTTGTTAATTTGTCTCATCCTGCATTATCAGCACACAGTTTTTTTTTTTTAATTTTTTTTTTCAACGTTTATTTATTTTTGGGACAGAGAGAGACAGAGCATGAACGGGGGAGGGGCAGAGAGAGAGGGAGACACAGAATCGGAAACAGGCTCCAGGCTCTGAGCCATCAGCCCAGAGCCCGACGCGGGGCTCGAACTCACGGACCGCGAGATCGTGACCTGGCTGAAGTCGGACGCTTAACCAACTGCGCCACCCAGGCGCCCCGAGCACACAGTTTTATTAAGTAGGGCTTTATAATAAGTACCAATGTCTTGGTAGGGTTAGTCTCCTATGTCAGTCACAGAATCAGGACACAGAAATCACACCAGTTACTATAACAGGGAAAATGTAATATAAAGAATTGTTAACTAGTAGAAAGGGCTTAACTACCGAAAGGGGTAAAGGAAGACTCAAGGAGTCCAGATATAGCAGGCAGCTCCTACCTCCATGCTGAAGAAGTGGGGACAAAGAAGGAACTAGAACCTTTGGAGAACCGCATGCCTTCCCAACCGAAGGCCGAGGTATATGCAGCCTGCTCGTTGCAAAGAAACCTGACAGGGCGTATGGGCCCGAGCTGGTGTGTAGAATGGTCCACTGTTGCCATGGGGTATGGAGCTAGTCTGTGGAAACTGCCTCCTTGGCGGAGACACTTGCCTGAGGGCATAGTCAGAGCCACAGTAGAAGTGGCCTCATGGAGCCCCATAGAAGCACCCGCCGTGGGGGGAGGGGTGACCTGTGGGCACAGCTGGAGCTGCCTCACCAGGGCTGCTGGGCTACTGCGCTAAATAACGGTAATGGAGGACTGAGCCCAATGCCTTCCTGTCGCTGCTGTCGTGCAGTATAACTCCAGTGCCCTCTATTGGCAAAGCAAAACATTTTGCCAACCGGCAAGGAAGAAGTCTTTAGTGTCCAGCTCCACTCTCCCGAAGAGGGCCGAGAAGGCGGATTTGGAGGTAAGAGAAAATTAATTGATGACTGGCACAATCTTCTAGCTTGTTCTTACCTTCAAAAGTTTCTTAACTATTTTCGGTCCCTTGCACTGCCATGCACGTAAGTGAGGGAGTGGAGAGAATGGAGTTTTTACTTGGATTTCACTTAGTCTATAGATTTAGTTGGTGGAACTGACAACTTTATGCAATTGATTCTTCCAGTTCATGAACATTTGGATCTCTTCATTTACGTAGGTCTTCTTTAAAGCCTTTACAATAGCACTTATATCATTTTCTCCACAAAGATCTCTTGTGACCTCTGTTGGGTTTGTACTTTAGTACTTCATATGTTTTAAGGAAATTTTCTATATCTTAATATTATGCAAAAATGCAATTTATTGTTGGTACATTGTTTTGTATGCAGCAACATGTTAAACTTACTTCCAAATTCTAGTAACGTATCCATATATTCTTTTCGATTTTCTACATGTACGAGTTTATCTTCTAAGAATAATGACAGATCAGATTCCCGTTACGTATTTTCTTATTCTTGCCTTGCTGTCTAGAGCCTCAGTATGTTGAGCAAAAGTGGTAGATACAGACATCTTGACCTCATTCCCAACATTGAAAGAAATGCTACGGCTGTCAGCTCATTATTTTGTAGATACCTTCCATCAGTTCAAAAAGGTTTCTTCTAGGGGCACCTGAGTGGCTCAGTTGGTTGAGCGTCCGACTTCGGCTCAGGTCATGATCTCAAGGCCAGTGAGTTCGAGCCCCGGGTCGGGCTCTGTGCTGACAGCTTGGAGCCTGGAGCCTGTTTCAGATTCTGTGTCTCCCTCTCTCTCTGACCCTCCCCTGTTCATACTCTCTGTCTGTCTCTCTGTCTCAAAAATAAATAAACGTTAAAAAAATTAAAAAAAAAAAAGGTTTCTTCTAGTCCTAATTGGCCAAGAAGTTTTCAAAAAAATTATGAGTGGACATTGAACTCTATCAGGTACATCTATCTTCTTCTATTGAGATGATCTGTGATTTTTCTTCCTTCATGTGTTGATGTGTATCACATGGGTTGATTTCCTACCGTAAACCAACCTTGCTTTCCTGGAATGAAGCCCGTTTTGTTATCATGCATTATGCTTTATACATATTGTTATACTCAAATTGATAATAGTTTGTCAATTTTATGCATATGAGAGAGATTAAACTTTTCTTTTTCTCATATTGTCCTTGTTGGTATTCTAGCCTTATAAAATAAGTTGGGGAGTATATTTGGAATCAAATTTTAGGGGTGCTTGGGTGGCTCAGTTGGTTAAGCATCCGACTCTTGATTTCGGCTCAGGTCATGCTCTCACGGTTCATCAGCTCGAGCCCTGTGTCAGGCTCCGTGGTGACAGTGTGGAGCCTGCTTGGGATTCTCTCTCTCCCTCTCTTTCTGCCCCTCCCCTACTTGCACTCTCAAAATAAACATTAAAAAAAAAACCTTATGCGTCTTCTCAGATACCTTTGACTGCCTCCTT
Organism: Prionailurus viverrinus; assembly: GCF_022837055.1. Taxonomy (NCBI): domain Eukaryota; kingdom Metazoa; phylum Chordata; class Mammalia; order Carnivora; family Felidae; genus Prionailurus; species Prionailurus viverrinus. The sequence continues at coordinate 69,561,485 of NC_062570.1, read as the reverse complement.
TCTCTGCCTTGACTGACATCCCACACATGCCACGTTTTCCCTCCACTTTTGGACTTTAATGAAACACCACCACATTACAAGATATGGGATCTGAATTCCTGAACAGCTGCTAATAGGTGGATGATGCCACCCAGAGGGACAGGCAATTGTATCTCTACGGGGTGATGACCCGTGAGAACTAGGAGATGGGAAGTTACCTGACAGCCAAATTACTCTCCCATTGACTACTTCAAGATATGGTTCTTCCTGGAATCCTTTCCAGAAGCGTCCACATGCCAATAGCCCATAGTCTCACATGCTGAATGACCTAATATTCTATTCAATACATAAATGTAGCACACTGCATTTCCCTTGTTTTACTTCCATTTTCTTCTCATCTACTCTGTGGAGTTTGCATTTCCCAGATAGTTTTAGTATCTTAATCCTTGTCTCAGGCTCTGCTTCCTAGAAGACCTAAGCTTAGATAGTTCTATGCACTGAAATATTTTGTGTAAGATTGCAGGATTTTGTTCCTTTGAAGTTTGATAATGCTCCCTAGTAAACTATCTAGGCCTGGGTTTTTCTGTTGGGGAACTAGTGTTTCATTTTCTTTAAGGGTTTTAACACTGCTCTTTTCAGAATTTCTATTTCTTTGTGAGACATTTTTCCAAAGTTATAGTTTTCTAAGAACTCATCACTTTTATCTATCGTTACACATTTATTGACATAAAGTTTATATCTTTATTTCATTGCACTTTTATTAATATCTGTAAGATCTATAGTGATGTTCCTGTTTTCATTGCTGTTACTGTTGTTCGGTTGGTTCTCTCTCTTTTCCTTATCAATCTTGCTAAGGGCTTGTATATTTTATTAGTGTTTTTGAATAACCACCTTTTGACTTTGTTGATCTGTAACATGTTTGTTTTCTATTTCATTACTCTTATATTTATTAGTTCCTTCCATTTTTTTTGTTCTTTTAACTTCATGAATTAAATGCGTAGCTCATTAGTTTTTAGTCTTCTTTTCTAAAATGCACGTTTCTAAGCATGTTAGTCTAGTCCTCTCTAAATGCTTCTTTAACTCCATTCTACATATTTTAATAGGTGGTATTGCTTTAACATAGTTTCAATTATTTCTTAATTTCCATGATTTATTTTCATGTGTTAATTAGAAATGCTAATTAGAAATGCAAATATATGGGGCTTTTCTAAAGATCTTTTTTTTTTTTTACACCGATTTCTACCTTAATTGCACATGGTCAGAGAATATTGTGTATTGTAGCAATCCTTTGAAACAAATGGACACTTGCTTAATTTGCCACGTACATGTTGGTGTTTTTTTTTTTAATTTTTTAAATGTTTTTATTTTTTATTTTTGAGAGAGACAGAGACACAGAGCATGAGTTGGGGAGGGGCAGAGATAGAGGGAGACACAGAATCTGAAGCAGGCTCCAGGCTCTGAGCTGTCAGCACAGAGCCTGATGTGGGGCTCAAACTCACAAACCAGGAGATCATGACCTGAGCTGAAGTTGGCCACTGAACCAACTGAACCACCCAGGTGCCCCTGCCAAGTACATGGTTTTCATATTGTTCCCTATGTGATTGAAAATTATGAATGATAATGTCGTGATATAGACTGTGAACGTGCACATACATATAATCAAAATTTCAATTTTTGTGCACATTTCCTGGTCTTTGTCTGCTTATCCCATCAATTACTGAAAGATGGCTGGATTTTTTTTTTCTTTGTCGTTCTCTTGTTTTTGTTTCATATTCTTTAAGACAGGATGGACAGTATTTCACCTTCATAGTGATTTAACCTTATATCATCTGAAGTGACATCTTTAAGATTTAATCTTAATGTCTATCAGGGCTCACAAATAATGTTTGCACTTGAGTCTTTTTTTCAAAAGAGTCTACTGGGACAATCTAAATTAGGACAGTTGGTCCCCTGGAATGTTGTAGCACCACACTAGGACGGCCACCTGTGATAAATTGGCACTGGGTCTACAAGGAAGGGGACGCACTAAATTACACAAACTCTAGCATGTGAGGGTGGTATTAATTCACGGTTGTGGAACAGGCTGGTTATTGCTAAGTGCAATCAGTGCACAGAAAGAAGAAAATGTCACGCTCAACTCAGGGCCTGGTTTAAAGGTCTCCCTGGCAGCATTTGAAAAAATCCTTAGCTCATGCAGCTGACGGCAGACTTTGCTGAGAACGAAGCCAGAAATTACAAAGAGAGCTGAATTCACAGCCTTCACAAGTCTATGTTACAGTCAGGCCTTAAAAGTAAGTAGCAGCACCCTGAAACGTGGGGTGGGGACATCTGGGTGGAAACGCCGAGACTTCGAACGCTCTGGGCGAGTAGTACACCTGCTCTTGCTGGGATGGCAGCCTCCCCTGTGTGGAGACCACGTTAAGACCTCAACTGAACTGGATGCCTCACAAGATGAAGTACTTGCATCCCTGAGATCTGCCCCACCTCATCAATTACTAGGGTGGAGCCTCAGCATGTCCGGTGGAGGAGATCTGGTTCTTAATTCAGGAGGAAAGGGCTCATCACCAAGAGTGCACCATTTGGCTAGTCTGTACTCTTCAGTCCTGCAGGAACTGGCAGAACATGCCTGGAAATGGGGGCGCCTCAGTGGCTCAGGGGGCTAAGCGTCCAACTCTTGGTAACGGTTCAGGTCATGATCTCACGGTCGTAGAATCAAGCCCCAAGCTGGACTCCACGCTGAGTATGGAGCCTGCTTGAGATTCTCTCTCTCCCTCTCTTTCTGCCCCTCCCCCACTCATGCTCTCTAACATAAAAAAAAAAAAAAAAGAACGAGGCTGGGAATTAATCTTGAGAACCTGCAACTGGGCTAGCTTAGGGAGAGTTTCTTGGTATAGGTCACACTCTTCTAAAATTAGTATTTAATATCCTGGTAAGGGTATCTGGAGATGATCCTGGGTCAGCTGGACAGCGTGCTCCTGGGTGGCCTCTTGAAATCTGGAGGAAATGATGGCGTAGAGGAAATGTAGTAGAGGTGTTGGAACTGCCTTGGTACTTGGTACTGAGGCAGAGCTCAGAAAGTTCAAAGAGTCAACACTCCTGGAGGTGGGGGTATAATTTAAGACCAGAACACCTACCATAAAACTATGTGCTCCAGAAGCCCAAGAAAAGAGTCCCTTCACTAAAATCGCAAATGCGCCAGTGAATGGGGCATAAGTGTTGCTGAGAAACGCAGTGGTGGCCTGCAGGCCAGGGCTGATGGCAGGAGATACTGAAATGGATTTGGGTTCCCCTATGTGAACGAAGAGAAGGTTCTGGAACAGCAGAGACCAGGTAGCAGCAATTAACTGTCAGAGGCAAGGTAGTAACTACCATAACAGGCAGCAAAGGATGGAAACCAAGGAGTCTAGCTACTCAGGGATCTGTGAAGATGGCTAGGGGACCATGGTAAGATAGGGACAAGATAGATGGGCAACCATCGAAGGTGTTGATTGTATTAATCATAAAATATCCAAGATTAGATGAACAGATGTCAGCTGCTCCAGTGAAAGATCACTATCTGTCCCTCACCCTTTCCAGATCTAAGCCTGTTCTTAGACCCATAACTCACTGATCAAAGGGAAGGCTTGGATACTTGAGGAAGAATGCTATGATGCCACATCAAGGGCATCAAAGGAATTGATAGCCATTTGCCAGAATACCTATACACTCGGCAACAGGAAACACAGACATCTTTTTAGGACCTTGCTTTTTTGGCTTAGGATGGGAGTTGGCAAAACAATGATTTTTTAAAGCTTATTCATTTATTTTGAGGGAGAGTTGGGGAGGGGCAGAAAAAGAGAGAGAGAAAGAATCCTACGCAGGCTTCACACTGTCAGTGCAGAGCCTGATGCGGGGCTCGATCTCATGGACCATGAGATCACGACCTGAGCCAGTCAAGAGTCTGATGCTTAACCAAATGAGCCACCCAGGTGCCCTAAAACATTTTTTTTTTCTTCCTGTAAGGAGCCAGGTAGCAATTATTTTAGGCTATAGGTCTTTTACAATTAATCAACTATGCCTTTGCAGCACGAAAGCAGTCATGACAGCAAGTAAATAACATAGGAGCTAGTAGTGTGTTTTAATAAAACTTTATTTGCAAAAACAAAGAGCAGGCCAGATCTGGTTCACAGACTATAATTTCAAACCCCCTGGCCTTGAATGCAGTCAATTTTCATAAAAATTCAGTATGTGCTTGGAAACAATGTGTAGTCTCCCAATTGTTGGGTTCATCACTTTGTATTTTGTAAACTAGAACAGCACATTAAAATAAATATGTTGGGGCGCCTGGGTGGCTCAGTCGGTTAAGCGGCCGACTTTGGCTCAGGTCATGATCTCGCGGTCCGTGAGTTCAAGCCCCGCGTCGGGCTCTGTGCTGACAGCTCAGAGCCTGGAGCCTGTTTCAGATTCTGTGTCTCCCTCTCTCTGACCCTTCCCCGTTCATGCTCTGTCTCTCTCTGTCTCAAAAATAAACGTTAAAAAAAAGTTAAAAAAAAATATGCTGTTCAAATCCCCTATATATATCTGACTTTTTTTTTTTTTTTTTTGGTCTGCTTTGCCTGTAAATAACCCAATTAGTTTAGTTGTTTAAAAACTTCCCACTACGGAATGCCCAATTTTGCTTTATAAATTTGAACCTATGTTATTAAGTACATACAAGTTAAGAGTCTCTATTTTTTTCTGGGTAATTAAAACTTGTATCATTTGAAATAATCCCCATGAACTCTAGCAGTAATTTTTTCCCTTGAGCTATCCTAGCGTGAAAATAATCTATCAGCTTTCCTTTGGTGTTTTATTGGTATATTTTTCAGCCTTTGTTTTCAACCTTTCTATGCCTTTACATTTGAGTTGGTTTCTTATCAGCACAGAACACAACGTTTAAGTCTGAACGTCTTGGGAGCCAAAGCAAATAGGAGAACGTTTACTGGGGAAAAACCAAAAACAAATGCAGTCAGGTGGTTGGCAGACTATTTGCTATAGTTAAAACAACCTAGATATATCTGACATATGGGATGTTAAACAGAACAAAGGTGTCTTTAAAAGCAGTTTAAAAAACCCTAAGGCTTCACAGGGTTACACAACATTGTTTTATTTTGTTTTAATTGGAACTCTATCAGTTGTTCACTGATGACTTAACGGCAGCCGCTAATTTGGCTTTCTGTAAGTATAGCTATGTTAGTCTACTGCAACACTAAGTCAGAAACGATCCGGGTTCACAGCAAAGTTGCTCGTTCCCTCATCTTACAGAAGCCCTTATTTGTCCTCCCCTTTACTCTTAAAATCCCCTTTACTCAGTGATGTTCACCTCGTGTGTCTCTATCTTTGCTGAACTTCAGTTGACTGGAACCACAGGCACTAACGAAAGAGGTTTTTAATGTATTAAAGCACCTGGTTTTAGAGGAGTTGTAACGCAAAGGGTGCCACACGGTCAGTGGTGGAGTCAGAACGGCAAGGGGGGAGGCGTTTCCACCTCTCAGTTCTTGCCACTTACTAGCTTTCGTGACCTTAACGAGGGCTTACTTTCTCTGGGCCACGATTTCTTTATTGGAAAACAGGAAAGGACTCCTTTATTTGAGTGTGTGGTTTAGAGAAAACAGTGACTGTAACAGTGCCTGGCATACATTAGGGCCTCCACGAGGTGTTCCACAGTTCCTCTCTCTCTGCCCTGAGCAGCTCAGTGGACAACAGCATTCCTCCTGAATTGTGGCTTGCCGAAGAGGTCTCTTTTCAAAGGAGAGAGGAGATGTTGTTTCTTCTCTGTTCCCACTCCCACCAGTGACTTGTGGGGTTTGAGGCACAGTTGACCTCAGCTTTCAAAGAAATGGCAGAAACAAGACCCTCTGAGGTCTAGTTCACAGACTGGAGGATCCCAGGGTACACTCGGTCTTTGTGTCAGAAGCCTAAGGTCATCACTGTTTGAAAAATTTCTCGTCTAGCCTTGAGCTACTTACGTCCACGGATTCTCAGTGAGTCGTAATGTGGGGGTCAGAGGGGAGGAAGGACGAGGCAGGAGTCCCAGCCTTAGAAGGTGAACTATTTAAGGCTCCACCACTCACCGGTTAGGGCTCCGGATGACCCATCTCTTCTGAGCCTCCATTGGGGGTAATAATGTCACTGTCATTGGAACTATTGTAAGAATGAAAGGAAACAATGTATCCACATTGTATCACAAACACTTGGCCAGTGCCAAGCACACAGTAAACTTAACTCAGTGAATCAAAGGCTTTCTTATGCACGGGTGTGCCTCATACACCCGAATCATGGAGCCCACAGCTCACCCACAACACATAATCACATGTCATTTTCAACAGCATACACTTTTGCAGATAAAAAAGGTAGCCCACACTTTCATTGTCTTTATTTTTCATTGATACCGTATGAATACAAAGTTTCTAGAAAGCTACAAAATGTCTACCACTTTATCAAGAAGGCATCAAAATGTGTCACTTTGCAAAGACATGAAAACACCTGCAGGAACTGACACAAAAATAGCATTTTTAGAGTGATGAAATAATTGCACTTAACTGTCATGGATATTAAAGTTATCACACATATGTACCGCGAAAGCTAGAATACATTTTTTTTTTTTTTACAAAGCACTTTATAAAAAAATTCTCTGCACACAAACCCTATAATTTTCATATAACTATCATACTAAAGATAAATTCACTTTAAAGCCAACACTTAGAACATTTTTAAACAAAAAGGTACCAGTACCTAAACACAGACGTTAACAAATACAGGAATACTGTACTGCCGAGAGGTTTAACCGAATGCCTTTTGAAAGTTTCTGCAAACAGTTTAAGAAAACGTGTGTGAGAATTTGCCCCCACCCCCACCCCCAGATCTCCAATCTACCAAGAGGAACCTTATTACCCACAGGCAGGTTCCATAGCCCCCTCCCAGCCGCAGTACAATATCAAAGCAACCACTGAACAGATGAAGCGTTTCCGTCACAAGCCCATAGTATACACGGGACACAAAGACACAGACTGTGAGAATCCCATTAAGTCATTTAGAATGTGAACAAACACATGTGGCAAAACCAATTTACATAAAATCGAAGCATATTAAAGAATTAAAGGCTATTCGGGTTTCTTTTTTAAATGTTACAAAATTGTCTTGTTGTTTTTCAGGCACGTACTGTTTTTGTGTTTTCTTTCTTTCTTTTTTTTTCCCCCTTCTCTGCAGGCGTGAGCCTATTGACAAAGGCCTACAGAAGTGAATCTTTCCAGGAGGTAACAGGGAGATGTATTTTTCCTTTTTAAGAAGTGCAGTTAATATCTAATTTACACAGTCAAACTAGTCACAGAAAATGATCCAAAAAAATAACAATGAAAATAAAGAAATACGAGACTGGTTTCCAATTGATTTACGCCTAGATTCTGTTGGCCCCTCTCAGAGACCAGGGAAGGGCAAACCATAATGGAAAGCAGACAAAAGAGTCTACCTGAGAGAGGCGGAATCTACTGGAATCTGACCCCATTTAATGAGGAGCAAGAGGAAACATAAATGCCATTTCAAATGAACTAAAGTGATGGGGCGTGGCATATGACTGACTCAACGCAAATTCACGAAGAATAAAACAAGCGATAGCTTAGGAAGTATGACAATAAATACAAATATTTCATCTCAGTTAATGGTGCGTGACCTCAGTGAAACTATCCTTGCAACGCAATACATTTTAAACACAAAACCTTCATTCTTAACGATAAGAAGCGATGATGAGTTTATGGGAGAAATCTATTGCCAAACAAAGCACAGTAACAGTTGAGAAGAGAAGCAGGGAAACAAGTAATTGATTAATTTCTTTCAAGTTGTGGTGGAGTAAACTAGCAGGGAGGAGTTGGATACAAGCAGCTGACTAGCGCTTGTGTTAGGTCAGTTTCCTTTTCATCACTGGATTTTTTTTTTTTTCTTGTAGAAATTTCTATACTCACAACTTGGTGTGGGTAGGAATCACTCCTGAAATTTCAGAGCCCAGACAGGGTATTCTTAAAGACACCAGGTGGAGACGAAAGAACATACGCATTAAGAGTTCAGAGGCTAACTTTCAAAGATGTCTGATGTCATTTTGAAGTCTATATTGGTAAAGGACAATTTTTTTTTTTTTTCTCCTGGCTTTTGTTTGGCTGGTGTTTTTGCCTTCTGGTCCTTTCCACTCCTCTTCCTTACCTCTAACAGTTTTCCCAAGCTACACAAGGTTTGGATAAAAGCCAACACGGACTCTAGAGAGTTGCCCTTTTGAGGGCTGGAACATTCTTTGAAAATGCCGAATTGTGAATGGTGCTCTTTGGAAGTTTCTCATAGCACATTCATACACAACACTCAGAGTCAACATCTGCGCCGTAAGAAGAACACTTCAATTGTCATGACCCTAACTCGCTTTTTGTTCTGCACGGTCATCTCAGTTTGAGGCTTCTAGCTCTCGGCATGGTATCACTGTGTAAACCAGGTAAGTGCGCGCGGTCGTCCGGATGGAAAAGTGAGCCTCCAGAGACTGGACACGAACAGAAGGGGAAGGACGGATCTGTCCACCGGCCGGAAGTCTGCCGTTTGTGTGCAAGTCCCCTCACGTGGACGTGGGGCTGGGTGGCGAGCGGAGGGGACACCTGGGTCGCTGGCACACACAGACAGGACAACGACAGTTCCCGGGGGCCCTCCTCCCGCGGCGTGCCACTGGTGACTGGTGGCGGCCACAGGCAGGGTCCGCGTCGCACCCTTGTGGACAGAGGCCTGTGGTTGGTTACTCATCCTGGTAAACCAAAGGCATTACGGTGATCTCAGAATATTTTTGGTCTCTCTACAAATTTACCACGGCAGCACTTTTCTAAGCTGGAATCTCAAACCAAAGGCACTTCCATGCTAGAGCGCAGAAGGTTCATAAATAGCTAAGTATTTGGTCGTGAATTTAAAAGGCAGCGTTAAAAGTACAATTTGTTTTTCATGGTAAACTACGAAGTTGGAAAACTTTCCATTTTGGTATATACATTGGAGAGTGCGGTCAAAGAACCCACTCATGTTCGGCTTCCGATTTTAGACCAAGTGTGGCCAGTTTCTTATAGAACCGGAGAAAAATGGGCTTACGCAAGAGAAATGAGAACGGTTTTTGCCTGCGTGGTTTCAAATACTGGGCCAATTTCGTAAATGGGCGTGGAGGGTTGGGTAAGAAAAGGCCGGCGGCATGACTAGGTATCACTAAGGCACTGCTTACTGGAACGCTTTGGCAGCTCTGAATTTAAAACTCCCTAAAAAAGTAATAACAGTAGTAAGAGAAATGCTTCCAGCTTACAAAAGGGCTCACAGTTCCGAGGCAGCCTTTTGCACTGCGCACCCTACATGCAACGTCTCAAAGATTTAAGGCTTTTCAGAAATGACATGTGCAGGGCTTTGCCACAGAAACAGCAACAGAAAGAAAGAAGCAATGCAGACATTTCCTCTCAATGTCACAGGTGTGAACACCAACGCACAGAATTGGTTCTACCCTTCATTAGGACAGGTGTGGTGTACCAGACAGAGCATATACAAACTTATACAAATTGTATGTACCTGGTTTGGTAAAATCGACTGTCATCTCATACAATTCAAATAATTTACGGTTGTACAAAAACAGACTGCTAAAGCCGCTACGGTATCGAGACCTAAAGAAGCCTTGGGTTTAAGTCCTCTGGGGACCTGTAACACCAAGTGCCGGGAACCGGGGCTGCTTTTTGGCTGGTCTGAGTGTGGGACTTTGCTGCTGGGATGTTTGGCAAAAAGAAATTGGACTCAGAGTCTGGGGCAGGTGAATTGTCCTCAGGGTAAGCGAAAAGGCTCATCAGCTTTCATATCTGCTTGTGCGTGTCTCGCGTAGCTCCAAGCGGACCAGAGGCTCCATGTGAGAAGTAACGTCAGCATCGGGCGGGTGGGGGGGGAGGGATGCTATTACTCTGGCTGAGGGGGACGGTTCTTAATCTTCCCCCTCTCTTCTGACCTGAGCTTGTGCACACCTTTGTAGGGATCAGGTAGCCTTGAGCACCGGAGAGGAACAACCTCTACCAGGAGAGGCCAAGGATTAAGTGACAAGGTCCCAGAGCCTCCTCATCCTCATTCTGTCATTAACTAGCTGGGTGACTTTCAGCAGGTCACTTCCACTCTGGGCCTCAACTTTCTCATCGGCTAAATGAAAGACGGTAGATTGTGCCCTCTTGTAGCTCAATTAAAAAAAAAAAAAACAAAAAACCTATCAGCCCTCTTCCAGAACTGGTCCCTCTCTCCAACATCCCTAAAGATGAAAAGAAGTGTTCCAAAGGCTTCCATAAATTCTAACAACGGCACTGAAGGTAGGGCAGAAAGTAGAAGACCAGAGGAAGTTCACTGAAATGATGACAGCTTCGATCAGGAGACCCATAAGCTTCTGAGGAATCATGAAAATAGCCGGAACTTCCTTTCAAGCTGGTACACGAAAACCTGAAGATCAAATTCCAAATGCACCTAACATAGAGGTGCAAGTGGATTATCTGCCCGACGGCCACCAGCTGCTCCCGACTTCCCCAGGGATGAAGCAAGGGATACTTTGTAGCGAGACAGACTCTGCAGTTTAATAGAAGCTCTGAACTGGAAGAGACCTGGACATAATGTCATTTGAGTAATATTCCTACCTGCCTCTTAATGTCCTGAAACAAGGCTCCCAGGAGAGCAAGACTTCTAAGGGTGAAATGGAAGGAAACCAGAAAATCTCAAATATGCTATTGGTGACCTGTAAGACCTAGGGCCGTGCTTCTCAACGGGGGGCAGTGCTGTGCTCCGTGGGATACCAGGCAATGTCTGGAGACATTCTGGATTGTGGCAGCTGAGGCAGGGTGGGCAAGAGGCCAGGGATACTGTTAAACTTCCTACAATGCACAGGATAGTCCCACACAACAAGGAACTGCTCCAAACTGTCCGGTGTCGAGGTTTAGAAACCCTGGCTTGGCATAGCTTAGGCCTTCTGGGATTCTACCTGTTCTGAAAAAGTCCTGATTGTAATTTTAGGTCTCTTGCTAAGATGGAAACAAATGCCAACAGACCAGAGTCCAGTTCTTTAGTGCCTCCCTGTCTAAGCTGTGGTAAATCAGCCTCCAAATTCTCCAGTAAAAGCACATGATGTCCCTGACTCAATCCTGGTAGCAGAGGGTCACCAGGATAGATGGTACCCAAAAGAAAGCTGTAAAGACAGAGGTGTGGAGAGGCTTCTTTATGGTTTAGGAAGCTTTACATATAAAGGGTGAAGACTCTGCTATTAAGGGTGAAAGGCCAAAGACAGATCTGGATTAGGTGTTACTACACAAATCCCACCCCAGCACCTAATTTGAGAGAGATGGAGAGAGGGCCAAGTGTTTGGGTGATTGGGTCAGTGGTTAAGATAGGGAAAATATCTGCCCTGGAGAAAGTTTTAGAAGAACAAGACAAAAAGTAAAATTTTAAAGATCTTAGAAATGTCTTGAGAGCAAAAAGCAATCCTCAAGGATGTTCGTGTAAATGCCCCAAACTCAACTACGAAGGCATTTTGGGGAAGAGGGCATTTGGCGGGGTGGCATTAAAGGGCCCAGCCTGTCTCAGTGAGTTCAGCAGACCGGGGTCTGCCCTTCTCTGCAGCCAACAGAACCACCCTCTAGCTGCTCTTCTGGGGTCTGTTTGTGCTTTGAAAAGTAAACCCTCAGGAGCCCTCCTGGCAGCACAGAAGACCCCATTCCTGGGTGGGAATGTGAATCGGATGCCCCTCTCCCTGAATTCTCGGATGGTTCTGGCCATGGCGGGTCATTTACACCCCTCCGTAGGGTCCTGGTCCTGGGTGAGCGGGGTTTCCTTTGAGGAAAGATGCAGGAGACAGGAGCAAAAAAAGCATCCCCGGGAGGGGTGACCAAGAGAAGTCCTTACGTATGATGACCATGGAAGAAGCTTAAATGCTTAGGCTGGAGACTAGATGGAACAGACAACTGGGGCCAATCCTTCCAAGGCCCACTTAGAATCAGAGAATAAACGTTAGTTTCTTTACAGAGGGAAGACAGATCTCATCCTGCTGGTGTGAATGAGGGATGTGCGTTGCAAATGGGAAACATTCTGCACTTTCTTCTCTGGTCTTCCCAGGAACCGGTGGCGTATGAGTTTGGAACAGGTCAGGCTTGGTCCAGTGTCCTTCCCTCTGCCACAAGCCAGCCACACCCTCATGATCATGACCACCAGGCACTAATCAATACACAAGCAGGGCGGGTGGTGGGACAGGGAAGAGGGGAAGTTACTTGGAGGTGAAAGAACAGGGTGTTCATTTTCCAGCGTAATGAAAAAGTCTTAATAAGGTTCGTGACTTACAGAACTTATTCCACCATGTTAACATATGCCTGGCAAATATAAAAACGTCACTTTCCTCTGGGAAGTTGGGGAGTATGCCCTCTCTCCTTCCCAATGAAGCACTTACGGAAAAATAACCCAAGACATGTTGGCCACTTCAAACCAGCTGTGCCTGGGCAACGCTTTGGAATATTTGGGTCGGAAAGTCGAATTTCTCCTGGGAAGAGAACCTCCCAAATGAGTCTGTTTGAAAAAGTCAGAGGGCGCTGGGACTCTCAGACCTCAAACAAGTACTCTGACTTATTGAGAGATGTTGAGAAAACGGATGTCCTGTGAGAATATAGCTAGATCTATGGACACAGACTGAGATATACATACGTATCAGCACCTAGCAAATTGAGTGACACTAAATGTTCAATAAATATGTGTTGAATAACTACACATGTATATGTGTATAGAGGCATACACAAACACACACATACACATATAGTTATAGCAGGTTAATATGCATGTTGGTTCACCAGAAATAATTTATCCACAGGCTGGTGAGGATGCTTGCAAGTTTTCTGGGGAGCAGAGATGCTAAAACTGATGAGCCTTTTACTTGTTTGGTTGATGAAATTTCTCCCAGCCACAGGATTTTCTAGATTTTGCAGCTCACAGTGCAGTATTCGTGCCAATTTTAAATTTTTGTTATTAAATTTCAGTGGTTCAAACATTTACTCATCTTTATAAAAAATTTGGTTGTCCATATAAAATATAACTGCACACACAAGACTATAAACATTGTACGTTTAGATTTTCAGTATTTATCTACTTATTGCAAAAAGAGCCATCTTTTCTTTTTCATTAAATAATCATCACATTAGTACAATACAATTTTATATTTCTTAAATATACTATATATGTTAAGGATAAGGGGTGAAGTTTTCTTCCTTTGTAATACCTGTTCAAGAGTTTAATGGATTAAGAGATTAGTTTTAACCTTGAGGAAAAAAAAGTACAAATTTGTCTCATTAGAATATTTCTACCAAGCATTTAAGGCTATATTTTAACATTTGGTTTCAAAAAAGAAAGAAAAGTTTCATTTAAAAAATAATTTAGTGAATTACATTCTTTCATAACTTCCACCCTAATTAGTTACAAAGATAAGTCTAAAGATTCTTAGTTTTGTGTACTAATTTACATTTATATTTAAAGATTAATTTTACTTGTATCTTAAAACAAGAATTTTATGTTGGAAAAAAAAAAAGAACTAAATACATTTGTATAAAGGCTGTAAATGTCCCATGGCAAATGCTCTGTCTCAAATTTTTTCTACCACAATTAGAAACAGGTCTCTGCAGACTGAGACCCGGGTTCTTAAGGTTCATCCTTCCCAAAAAATTGTGGGCTGTGGATCTGAAGGACACATAGAAACAACTCGATTTCTCTTTTTACAACTGTACCAGAACTTCACAGCTACAATGATAGTATGAACACATGAAAAATGACTTCACTCAAACAGGATTTAGAAAAAGTCAGGGTGACCTTGGGGCCAGGGCACCCCCCTGTGTGGTGAGGTTTACAGTCAGTCATTCAGTAATGGAGAGAGAGTGTGTGTGCGCACATATGTGTGTGTGTGTGTGTGTGTGTGTGTGTGTGTGTGTATATACAGATGTCTATATATATAAATAACCATGTTCAGTCTTTTACAAGCCTGTAAATATGATGTTGTGCTCCATGTTCACTATTTGAAACTTCAAATACACAGGCCATGCAGAGAAGAGTTTCTTGTGTATCCCTGTTTGTTACCACCTGTTAAAAAAAAAGCATATATATATATATATATATATATATACACACACACACACACACATACACACACACATACAGATAGAAAAACTCACATGGATGAAGACATACTCCATCTGTACCACGACAACTAGGATTTGCTTGGAGAGGAACAGTCTCAAGTCCAGCAGGTAGACTGTTGGAGGTGTTCTGGCCTGATTCTGCCCTCTCCAACAAACTCAGGATATTCTGGGTCTGACTTGAATCCTATGTGAACTTAGGTACCATGTGTAAGAAAAACCTTCCGGACAGGGCCTCACCCATTATCTGGGTTCACGAAGAGACCACAAGAATTAGTGTGGGTTTTGGGGGAGGGTCAATTTCTTGACAACGAAGACAATTTCCTAGCATTCTGTCCCACGAGACAGGTCATTTACCCTAGGAAACGCCTCCCATCTTGTACCTAAACTTTTACGAAGTTGGTTTCACAAGGGCCAATGATAGACATGAGCCCCACGAATGCCCTGCTCACCAACCAGCAGTGCTAGGACTCAGTAAAATAAGTAAGGAATGGTGGGAGAATTTTGTCAAAGGATCTTTCTTTTCATTTTTCATTCATATAGGCTTTAGCTTTTGAAATGTACTTGAAATACTCATCTAGTTCAATACTCATCATCTACTTCCCCTCCTGGTTGAAGTCCCTGGACTCCAGCTCTCTGTTCTTCTTGCTCATGGTCTCAGCCTGCGTTCCTATCTTGAGTGACCGGATCTGACCCAGGTCCCTGCGGCCCCTCCCTACTTCTAAGAGCCATTCTCACAAGGGACTTTCTAAAAGCCCCGTGCCTTCAAACACTTGGAGTCTGAGGGCCTAGTCCAGTGCATCGGGGGCCCCGCCCCCAGCTCTGTCAGGCTGCTTCACCCATGTTGTTTCCCTTGCCTTCTTGGTATCCAAGGGTATGGTCTCTGACTGATGACTAAAGTCTCACAAACTTGTAATTCCCCATCAGAGCACACAGTACTGTCTGTAAGTACACACAGATTTGTAAGATTTTTTTTTTAATACCCATGTCATTCAATGGGTTATAAATTCCTGAAGAACAGGGGCCATGTTGCCTAATAACTAGTCTGGCACACAACAGCCATTTAATAAATATTTGCTGAATGAATGACAAGCCACATAATAGCCAACATATAGTAACTGCTTAGTATACATCTACTCAGTATTAAATGCTTCATACACATCCGTCTCATGTAATATTATAATAACTCCATGAGTAGGTGCCCTATCAGATCCCCTCTGACAGAGAGGGAGGTAGGGGAGTTAGGTGATTTAAGGTTATACAACTGTCGGGGCACCTGGGTGGCTCAGTCAGTTGAGTGTCTGACTTTGGCTCAGGTCATGAACTTGCGGTCATGAGTTCGAGCCCCACATCAGGCTCTCTGCTGTTAGCACAGAGCCTGCTTTGGATCCTCTGTCCCCCTCCCTATGGCCCTCCCACACTTGCACTCTCTCTCTCTCAAAAAAAAAAAAAAAAAACCAAAAAACTTGATAGTTTGAAAAAAAATTAAGGTTAGACAACTGTCAACTAAGAAACCCAGATCTGATTTTGAAGACCTTTTTTTCTAATCATTAAGCAATGCTGCTCTAGACAAATGAATTGATACAATAATAGATTATCTACATTTATTGTTTCTGGGGAATAAAGATTTTTTTCAATATTGGTACCCACCTGCTTTCCTGGTCTTATTTCCTGCCTCTTCCTTCACAGACCAGACTCCAAGTATGCAGGCCTCTTATCCTGGAAACCTCTCTCCCTCTCTCCCCAAGTCCAAAGAAATGCCATGTCCTGCCTGCATTTACCTCCTGAACAGCTCTTGAATCATCCCGGTCTCCACCGCCACAGCCCAGGGGACCAGCCAAGCACCCAGACTCCCCTACCAGGAGCTACCCTGGCTCACACATTCCCAGGGGCACACAGCAGCCACAAAACCCCTGTAAGTAATATAGATCTGACAACAACACACTCTTGCTTAAAAACTCCGATGGCTGAGCAGATCCCGCTCGGTCTGGCTGTTCCCGTGGCTGTTCCTACCTGGCTGGCTCCCTGGGCTCCTCCCTCTCTCCACGCCAGCCACACCCCCCATTTCCAGTCCTTCCACTTGCCTGCACACCTGCAGTGCCCTTCTCCGCCCTCTCCGCCTAGTCACCCGGCGGGTATGCCTCAATGGTTTCTTCCCCCGGGAAGCCTCCCTGACCAGGCAAATGCTCCTGTCATGTGCTCTCGTGGCACCACGTACCTCCCTCTGCCAGCCAGCAGCCACCGTTTGGTTTACATTCATTTTGTGATGGATCGCTTGAGGAACCCCTGCCTCTCTCAGGAGCCTCCAGGACGGCTGTCCCACCCCATCTAGGTCACATCCCAGCACCTAACGCTTACGTATGCACCCACCGAAAAGCCCTTTGCTTGGTAAATCTGCAAAGTGTCTGTTTATCCATCAAGGCAGCTTAAACCTCATCTTTTAACATCTCTGGGAATTCTCCCACCTCATTCCAACTACAGGTAACTGCTCAGGTAGTTACACTACTCTGTATGTCCAGGTGTCTGTTTCTCAAGGATACTGCAGCCACGTAACGTACAAAGGTATTGTAACCGTCTCTTTCCCCTACCAGGCCAGGATTTACTATAGGAAAGGGACTGTGTTATATTTGCGCTGTATTCTGGCAGCTAGTACTATCTCTCCATAGTTTAGCTGAACAAATGAAAATATTCTCAATGACCTTTGAGGTGAAGCATACAGATGTGAGCATTTTGTTTGTAAATGGAGGAGAAAACTGTTTAGAGACTTCAAAAAACTGACTCAAACCAAGATCATAAAGTAGAGTTGGGTCTTAAACCCCCGTTTTCAGACTCCAGGATCATGAAATAACCTGCGAAGTGTCTTTTCTATCATTTTAAGTCTTAATTTATGTGTGTCCTTAGCTCTGTGACCTCAGAGAGACCGAACATTCCTTATCCATAAAATGGGAATAAATATGACCTTATAGTTCTGCGGTGAGAATTTCATAATACGACATCTACAAAAGATTCAGCACTGTGCCTGGAACCTCTATGATTTACCTTACCTTCTCGCAAACTTTCTAGGAAAGAAAACGTCCTATTTGTTTTTTTGTTTGTTTTTTTTTAAAGTAGGCTCCAGGCCTGACGTCGGGCTTAAACTCACAACCCTGAGATCAAGAGTCAGATGCACTACCAACTGAACCAGCTAGGTACCCCCAATGTGTCCTATTTAGACTTGATGATTGAGATTCAAAAGGAGGAAAGAAAAAAATGTCCCTAGCAACGTGTATGTATGTCTGAATATACCTCGAAAGAGGACAAGAACGCTTGGCCTATGATTCAGCTACTGTCTTCCCCAGTCTGGATACTGTCACTAAGGCCTTCCCTTTACGGGTTCACCTCAATTTCTCCATCATCCTGATGAAATCAGAGTCTAGCTCACCAGCCAGTAAGGTCTGGGACTGATCTTGCCGACAGAGGCTTTGTATCCAATACCTGGTAAAATACCTGTCACTGTGTCCAGCAGCTGCCAGCCTGGCCGTATTCCTACACCCTTCCTGGGAGGAAGAGCTCAGAAGTACTATTTCTCCTTTATTCATCAAGGAGAGGATGTGACTCTCATAATCCAGGCGTACTGGTTTAATTTCAGCTTTTCTAAATGCTAAAATATTATTTCTGGCAGACATTTATTGAGAGCTCCTAGTTCTTCGTAGCAAAAGGATTTATTTAGTGGTTTAATGATACATTTTGGAAATTAACATAATGTGGTGTGTTTTCTGAATATCTAAGCTGCTGGAAGTCACGTGTTCTGAACGAGTATTACTAGTATTCATGAGTTTGGGGGCCAACAGATGCTTTTAATTTCTTCTGGGCCTGATTTTTCCCAAGCTATGCTCTGTGAGGTAGGGTTATAGGCAATGAGGACATATTCCTTAACATGCTGGAACAGACCTTAGAACTGGTTTGTAACAACGCCTAAGGCTGCTTCCAAAAGAGGTGGGCTGGCCCATTCACTCACAGAGTTTGGGTTAATTCGTGAGGCTATTCAATGTCCACCCCAAGGTGCCACACTCACCTTTTGCTCATCTGAGCACAAAAGTCACCTGTTCTCAAATAGCAACAGGAAGCACCTATACGACAAGTGCCTGCCAGCAGCCCAAACCGTAAACTGCTCAGTTTTCGCTAAAGACCATCAGGGAACACGATACTAGTAAATAATAGTTATCAAAGAACAGGCTTTCCAAACTCTCCCTCAGGTTGCTAGTTTCTCGCGGACACGCCTGAGAATCCACGGAGATTCCCTCTCAGGAATAAATGAAAATTACATGCCAAATGATCTGTCCGCCAATTGTATGCCGATCACGTGTCTGTGAACTCTTGAGGCTCTGCTCTCTGTGGCTCACTTAGCCATCCCCTATAGTGGGTCTCAACACCTGGGAAGCTGTAAAAATGAAGCAAAACCAGGATGCTGGGCCCCACCTCCAGGGATTCTGATTTTATTTATCTGAGATGGGGGCCAGGCCCCAGAATTTTTAAAAGCTTCCTGGCTGAATCTGATATGCAGAAGATTTTAATTTCTAAACCTTTATTTATTCAGTTCTTACATTTGGTGTGAAGAAGCTGGCTCCTACTGCTTCTGAAAGTTGAGTATTAAGGAAGTTCATGAACTGGACAACCATTGGTACTCTGAAACTGACCATGGAAATGGGCAAAAGCTAATAAATCAAGGGTTTGGGGGAAGGTTGGGGAACAGCTGCCTTTTTTTTTTTTTTTTTTTCCTTAAAGTAGCACACCATTGACTGAGAACCCTGGTTTCAAAGGATCCAAAAACTCCTGGTAAACAACTTCTGCCCTAAGTATTCCAGTTTTTCATCCTAGAAACAGAGCAACAAAGCAGGCCTTCAGAGGGCTGAATATTTGACCACAATATTGTCTTGCTGCCCCCTTTTAGCACAACTGTTTCCAAGTTCTGTTTTGGCATTTTTCCTTCAGTTAAATCAAGGAATGCTAACTTTTTCAAAAATGAGCATTATGAAACCCATTGCCGCATATTTTATAGGCAGATTTTTGAGGACGACACTGTTCTTAACCTCCCCAAGTCTCCAAATGAAGCCCCCATGGGAAATTTGTTTTAAAGTTAAATCTGAGGGGACCCTCCCCCACTCCCCAGCACTGCCCAGGGGAACCAGAAACTTCTCCCTTCGTGGACCCTGAGCACCACTGTTTTCACTTCCCCTTTTAGCTGCCCACGTTTTGGCCATACTTTTCAGCCTATGGAGAATACTTCCTCTGCCCTCTTCCTGGTCATGACATTCTATTTTAATTTTCTATTTCTTGTGGTACTGAGGGTTTACGTTTTGCTGTCTTAAGGTATGTTATCTCTTTTAAAGCCTTGCAATCCTTCGTGAAATGAGTCAAGGTGTATTTGAAGGACAAACCCACGGACTTTACAGTTTTTGCCTCATTTGAGATTTGCAGACAATGCTTCTAGGATTCGCACTTGGCTGACACTGGTATTACTCAGGGAACTATAAAAAATATTCATGCCTGGGTTCTATTCTCAGAGATCCTGATTTAACTGATCTAGGACGCAGCCTTGGTGTCAGGCTTTTACAAGTTTTTAAGTATTTTAAAAGTTCTCCACATCTTTCTAATGTGCAGCTGGAGTTTAGAATGTAGGGACCATAGTTTTTACTACCCATTTGAATTCTAGTTTTCCCAAGCTTCGAAAAGCTTAGCCCAGCCCAATGAAACCCCGTCTCTTCTATAGACCTGAGCCCATGCTTGCCCTGGATGCTGTGGATTCAAATGGTAATTGATCAACAGCCCGGTCACCTCCCCTGGCCCGGGCACCTTGCTGTCTTTCCCCACCAGCTGGGTCTGCCCCAAGAGGAAAGAGGCAAAACAGTTACCAATAAAATTGTGAAGTTTTCCAAAACACTGTTCATCATATATTTCTCTGGTAAGTGTTTGAGCTTGTGGATGAAGTTAATCATATATTCACACATCGGGGAGCGGTTTATCCGGTACACAAATCGGCCATTCTCAAACCTCGCATACTCCGTCTGTGAGGGAAAAAGGAGTTGAGCACTTTTACACTTCTGACTTCAAGATACATGAAAAAAGCTATTGCTGCCTGCAAAAGCATTTTTCCTTTTCAACATGAATCATCCGCTAGATGCTGTACTATTTCTGTAGTTTACTTAATTAAAAAAAAAAATCCTATTTCCAAACTGAATGCCATACTCAGAAATCCAGGATTTTTCTGGAAATTAAAAAAACAAAATGTGTAAACAGAATAGCTTTAAAGAAGGGTTGTACAGGTCAGAAAGAAAAGAAAGCAAAAGCTGGAAAGAAATATAATCACCTACTTAGTGATTTCCTACCTGGAAATCTGGGAGAGCAGGCCCAGCCAATGACAATTCTTTAAAGAGCCCAGAGAAAATCCTCCTTCACTTGTTATAAAGGCCTCACAGCCAACAACCAATGCAGCTAACTTCTCTACCTTGGGAAAAACTACTTTCCACTGATCATGAGCTCCTGACTGTGAGTTATTTATGTCTTTAATAAACAAGGAAAGAAAAAAAAAATACTGGTATTGAAGTTCCCACTGAAGCACTCAGAAATAAGAAACACACCCCTAGATAGCCTTGGATCAAAGAGGAATTAAAAAGGAAATTACAAACTCTCTCAAGAATAATGAAAAGGAAAATCCTTTACATCAAAACTTATGGGACCCGATGAAGCTATACTTGGAGGACACTTAATGATGTAGCTTCATGAGTTCATCATTAAAGAC
Source organism: Prionailurus viverrinus (assembly GCF_022837055.1). Taxonomy (NCBI): domain Eukaryota; kingdom Metazoa; phylum Chordata; class Mammalia; order Carnivora; family Felidae; genus Prionailurus; species Prionailurus viverrinus. Next base: position 69,540,530 of record NC_062570.1, on the reverse strand, counting down.
GAAAAATTACAGAACTAAACCACATCTTCGATTAAAAAAAAAAAAAACCCACAAAAGTAAACCCAAACCACAAAGAAACCAAAGAAAACCCAGAATAGGAAATTAATGAAGATAAAAGCTCAAATCTATGTTAACAGAAATAAGAAATGGAGACAGAATAAATTTTAAAAAACTGGTTCTTAAAAAGCCAAAATAAAATAAAGCCTTCACAAGGTTAAGGAAGAAAAGAGACGAAACCACAATGACAGTAGAGATTGGGAGATTTGTAAAAGGTTACTTCACATAACGCTGTAAGGCAAAAAGCCGTAGAGGAGAGGATGCTTTCCCAGCAAAACTTAAACTACTAATACTGAACCAAAAAATAGGAAACTCCAATAGCTCAATTACCATGGAAATGCCTAGAAACTTGTTTAGAGATGAATCCCTGAAAAAGGCATAAAGACCACCTGGTGTGATGGCTGAGTTTTATGGAACTCTTAAGGAACAACTGTTTTCATTGTTTCGGAAACTACATCAGACCAGGTGTCTCAATTCTTTTTAGGAAATCGACAGACACGGAGAGACTATAAAAAGGAAAGGTGATTATCACTTATGAGATGCAAAAATCTTAACGTAAAATAGCAAATGGAACACATCAGTGCGTCCAAAGTAGGACTTTGTTCAGGAATGCTGTGGTGGCTCAAACACAGGACATGCATTAACTCGTGATGTCCACGAATGGGAGAAAACTGATAGTAAGAGTTGCTGAACAGGCATTTGGCAAAATATTGCAGCTGTTACTAATAAAAACCCTCAGTATGACAAGAATACAAAGAAAGCACTTAAATATAAAGACCATTTATAAAATCCAACAGTAAGTATAACCCTAAATGGCCAAACACCAAGCCCATCTCTATGAGCAGCAGTAACTAACTATACAGGGATACTCACCATCCTATTTCTTTTTACAGGTGTGCTGGAGGTTTTAGAAAATGGAAAGAAAGCGAGAAAATAATAGTAACAGAAAAGTGGCATAAACATTGGAAAAGAAGAAATAACATAAAGCCGCTCTTTTTGCTGCTGCTATGACCACATACGTAGAAAATCCAAGAACCTAGGGGCAAAACCCGGTAGAGATAAATAAGGGAATATGGCAAGATGGCCAGATAGGACATATTTCTGCTAAAACCAAGAACTTGTCTCTCTTCTGGTAATTAAAATCTAGAAACAGGAAATTGCATTAACAAATTAATATAAATTAACGTATATGTAAAAACTACAAAATCTTATTAAGATAAGTAAATGGACCTGCAAATACGTTCTTCACTGGAAAGACTTAGTACTGGCAATGTATCAGTTTATCCCCACATGACATATAAAACCAGTACGATTGTAATTACATTGATCAAAAGGTTTTTGGCTTTCTTTACTTTTTTTTAAAGTGATCTAATTATTTGGAAGAATAAGTGCTGGTTATTGGCCTACAAAATATATGGATTAGAAGAAAAGCAAGATCGACTTGCCTTAGCAGATGTAAGAACGTACTATAAAGCCCGTGTAATCAAATCAACATGGTAGAGGGGGACAAGGAGAGATAAACAGGGTGGAATCAAACAGACTCCAGGAATGGCTCCCAGGATACGCAGGACCTTAATAGGGGTACATCTAAGATCTACTCAGTGGGAAAAGGATGAATCGTTTAATAAACGGGTTTTATTTTACCTTAAAAAAAAAATCTTTTTTAATGTTTTTTTTTTTTTTTTTTTTTTTTTGAGACAAAGAGAGACAGAGCATGAGCAGGGGAGGGGCAGAGAGAGGGGGAGACACAGAATCTGAAGCAGGCTCCAGGCTCTGAGCTTTCAGCACAGAGCCTGACGCGGGTCTCGAACTCACAGAGTGTGAGATCATGACCTAAGCTGAAGTCGGCCACTCAACCGACTGAGCCACCCAGGCGCCCCAATCAACGGTTTTGACCCAAATGTCTGTGTATTTGGAAGACAACAGAAGTGGACGCCCATCTCACACCAAATGCGGAAATACATTTGAAATGGATTAAAAGCTTAATTACACAACTCCACCAGCACTCACGCTACCTTCTTCATGAAAATTCCTGGGATTTCAGTCAAAGGCAACCTTTTCCTGCTCCCTGAACTTTATATACAGCTTTGGGTATGAGTTTGGAATCTGGGAAACAGAGTAACTTGTCTGGTTCATCTTGTCCGGGCAGGTGGTCCATCTAGAGGTGAGCCCTGACAATTCGGCTATTCAGCAGCAATGCTGCCCACGAACATTCCACGTTCCCAACCACTGACCAGTAATGGTGCTTCCTCTCGCTCGGAGGAGATGGGAGGTCATCTGGCCGCAGGCCTCCCAGACCTGTCTCATTACACGGTCGGTCACCTTCTCACCTCCCCTCTCCTTGGGCTTCCCAGACATGCGTTGGGCTGGTTCCCCTCCTCCTTCAGCCATTTTTGCCCTCTGCTCCTCTGCTGGTGTGTCCCTTCCACTCACCCCGGGGCTGGCTACTGCTCCCACGCCCTCCCTGCACCAAGCCCTCCATTCCCATAGCTTTAATTGTCCTTAATGCTTAGGATTCCCAACTGGTATTCTCAGTCTTCCAAATTCCAGTCTTGCATCTAGAGTCATCGCCTGACTACTTGCTTTTGAATACCTTACTTTCTAATCTCTGCTCATGGCAGTGCGGCCCTTGCAACCACAAAATGTGTGACCTTTGGTTCTTCCTCCTCATTAGTATTTAACATCTGGTGAGTCTCTAAGTTCCATTCAAAAATGTTTTACTGGATTTCCACTGCTGCCATGTTCATGAAGCTCAGGACGCCTCAGCTGACATCGACCATCTAGTCAACTCCCTTCTATCCACTCTGGCCAGTGTAACCTCCTCAACACCATCCACAGCATGCCCCTCCTGTGCTCAGGAAGCCAAAGGCCGTGCAGCAGCCCAGATCCTCATCGTTCGGCCCAAAGTCTTCAAACCTCTCCTCCCGCCCAGGGCATCCTCTCTCTCCCGCCTCGGCACCAAGTCTGGCACAGTCAGGCTGGGCCCTGGGGCCTGCGAGCTCCAGGACCGCCATGACGGGTGGGCCGGGTTAACGGGCAGAAGACGTCGGAAAATACAGCTTTACGTGGAATGTCAACCGCAAACATTCACACAAAGCAACCCACCCTGCTGAAAAGAACACACGTTTTTTGAAAGGGAGGGAGGTATGCAACAGGAAAACTATGAATAGGTATTTGACCCCAGTTGGCGCTGGAAATCTGTCCGGAACAATGAAAGGAGTAGAAGGGGCAGAAGCAACCGCACCAGGCTTGAGGTGTCCGGGTTTTAGAAGGCAGGTGCTATTTACAACGCCCGGAAGTGCCCTCGGACCTAGGGGCGGGGCCTGTCTGTAGCAGCTTCCACACCAGGGCACCGAACACTGCTGGCCACACAAGGCAGGGCCCCTGCAGTCGGGGAGGGGTGGCGTGGGGGCTTCTTCCACTTGCTTGCAAATCGCTGTGTCTTTTTAGAAGTGACAGGGAAAAGAGGTGAGAGAGAAAGGGGGAGAAGGAGGAGACACCAGAAAAGTAAAACTCTCTGCCCCGGTGAAAGCTGAAAGGGAGGAAGCAGGGTGCCCCCGAATGAAGGCTCCGGTCTGCAGATGCCCACTTACCTCTACTTTTTCTACTACTTGCTTCCCAAAGGAGCACACTTTGGTGGAACAGGTGACTGTCATATTTTCAGAACTCTCATACTGACTGGTGACACCATAAAAGGCCCCAGCGTCATCCTGAATATTGCAGTTTAGGTCGGCCTGTTGGAAAGGAAACGGAGGTGGGGGTTATTTTCTCTTTACAGGAGTCACGGCAATGAGCAGTGATGGGGGGTGGGGGGGGGGCGGGGGGAAGATCTCCAATCCTTCTGGCCGAGCAGAGGGCGGGGGTGGGAGGCAGGGAGGTGGTGAGGTGATGCTGATCTAGAAACAGGTTCTGCAGCCCACTGGTCATTTTTTGAAGAGAACACTAACTCCAGCAATCTTCCCGTGAAACGACGACGGTACACGCATCTATTCAGTTCGCTTTCTTGCGTCCAGTATAGAATAATACTCTATCCTTGTTATAAAGGATCCAGGAGGTCTCTGAAAGATGTGCAGAAAGCAGTGTATGCCTTGGGTTCACATTCACTGATCTGGAGACAGATTTAAAAGAACAGGAGATCTGCAGCTGGCTAGCCACTTGTTATACGTACAAAAGCAGAACCTTCATTACAAATGACAGCATCCAGGAGGGAAATGGTTCCTGTTCAAGACTGGCTTCCAAAGATGCCAAGTCATTGGTAATTCCCACTCATTTCAGGTATCGTAGGATTACCTACTGTGTGAGGTTTATGCTAGACACTATACAGGACCACAAGTGAGAGGTATGTCTTAAAAGAGCTGCAAGGGACATAGAAATACTACCATGTCAAAGATGCTCAGAGTTCAGACAAGGGAAGGCATTACTTTCAACCAGGGGTATTACTTACGGGGTGGTTACAAAGTGAACATGCAGAGATGGGTTGAGGGGACAGTGGGGGTAGAAGCAGCCTAGGGCGCCTCTTTCCAGCTGCAGTGTTAAGGACTGAGGCCACCAGGAGCAGTGAGTTTGGAAAAACGCAACCAGGACCCAGGCCATGGAGGGCTAAAAAAAGGGGTGTGGATTGCATGCTGCAGGAAATGGGGACCCTTTGAAAGCTCTGGCACAAGAAGGTGCTGTGAACCGAGCTGTGTTTCAGGGATCAACGTCTCAGTGCGGTCTGGTGTTCACTGTGGAGGGAGGCTGCGAGGCCGCTGCGAGGCCGCTGCAGTGGCCGGACCACTGATTGACGGCTCCCTCCCCTCCGGTACCTTGTGATCTGCTATGGCACACCAGGCACTGGGTGGGGAGCTGGGGATCAGAGTAAGCACGAGCTGGGCCAGTCCCTGCTGCCACGGGCTCACAGTTTAGTAGGGAGGACATCACCCTAGGGATGAGCACTCCTGAAAGAGGCATCGAGGGCCATGAGAACCAACTTTGGGGTCAGGGAAGCTTCTGAGGATGATGCAGCCCAGATCCAAAGACAGTAGGAGAGCTGATATAGGCGGGTGAATGTGTCCTGAGAGAGTGTGGCAAGGTGCACAGAACCAGAAACAAGGCCACGAAAAGGCTGGGATGAGAGAGGGTGGCAAGAGAGGCAGGAGGGTTTAGGTCTTAGATCCTAAAACCAAGGGATGCAGGAGTTGTAAGTGCCCAGGATGGGCACAGTGACAAGTTATGGCTGCATCTGAGTTCCTAAGAGGCACCCCGAACACAGCATGGAGACGACTCTGGAAAAGTGAGAGCACAGGCAGAGACAGGTCAGGAAACTGTCAAAGTGGTCCGGACAAGGGACGGTATCTGCACCACTGTGGGGGCTAGAGAGAGACAGGTGGACCGGTCTCATAAATGAGACCACAGTTTGTGAGGTCTGGCACATTCTGACCAGCTCATTCTCAAACCCTGACAGGCAGTAACCACTAGGAAGACCTGAGTCATCCTATATATATTTTTAATGAGGATCTGCATTTGAATTGAATATCAAGACAGTGTCCCTTTCCTTAGGCAAAACTGCAGATTTCCTGGCCTCAAATAAAAAGAACCGTATGCTTTAAATTCCCCCTTTTTTCTTACATGCCAAGAAATTCAAAGCTAAATTCAGGGCTCAACGACAGTAATTACCTGTCCCAGGTATTCCTAATAGCAACTAACAACCAGCGTATAGCTCCTTTTACTGGATTCCAATCTGCTTTTACTTGTACTTGTCCAGGTTTGTATTACCCATAAATTTAGTAACACTCCCTCACATTCTGCCATTTGGAATTATATGGTGCACAGATTGTAGATAAATAAAAATACCCAAGTGTACATTTTCAGGTTTTTTGCAGGTTTGACGCTTGACTCCGCGAAAAGAGCAGGTTAGCAAGAAACGATGATGTCTGACGCTGACTCACATCTATGCCCAAGCTCTCTGGGTCTACTGAGCTCCAGCCTCCAGAGGAGAACGTTACCAACGAGTCTCAGGCATGCGGGAGCCCAGAATTATATCTAGCTTTCTACCTGCCATGTGGCGTGCACGTGGGCCCGCAGGAACCACTGCCTTGTTCTGCCACCAGCTGAGGACATGAGGCTCTGAGAAGTGGCTCAGGTATTGTTTCAGTGGTGGGATTTATGCTCTCACAGTCATGGTATAGTTTGTGCCAACAGGTTTTAGTATTTTTCTGAAAAAAGTAAAAACATATATGTGGTAAGTAAAAAAAAAAAAAAAAGAAAAGAAAGAAAATAAATCAAACTGGAAAAAGAGTGTACATTTTATTTCTATCCCTGAACTTGCCAATCTCTCCACTGGTGATCAGTGTTTTCCAAGCGTCTTTTTGGAGAGAGTTAGCACATAGATAAGCAAGCACACACCTCCCCTCTTTTTTGCACAAAGAGTGGCACTCTTCAAACCTTGCTTTAAAAAAAAAAAAAAAATATATATATATATATATATATATAGTTGGGATGCCTGGGTGGCTGAGTTGGCTAAGCGTTCGACTCTTGATTTCGGCTCAGGTCGTGATCTCACAGTTCATGAGTTCAAGCCCCATGTCAGGCTCGGTGCTGACAGTGTGGAGCCTCCTTGGGATCCTCTCTCCCTCTCTCTCTGCCCCCATCTCCGCGCTCTCTCTCCCAAAATAAATAAACTTTAAAAACTAAACACACAAAAAAATACACAGCTACATCTTAGAACTCATACAGTACTGATACGGAAATAATCAGTTTTAAAAAGACTAGCCATTTAAAAACGTGAGCAGCCTCACATTTTGGTAACTGCATACTATTCCATTACCCAGGCACAGCATAATAATTACTGCGTGCTCTACTGATGAACAGTTCGTTGCTTCCCAACATGGATACAATAATGAGTTTATTACAGCAGGAAAGGTACATTAGAAGTTACTTTTCATTTTCTTTCCTTCCATTTAAAAAATTTTCCAGCACTGAAAGAGTATCAATGGGCTATAAATAAACTGATAGTATTTGAGTTACAAAGAAACTCATTGTTTTTGACACAATCGGGTTGTTTTGAAAGACTGGTGAACAGTCAAAGGCAGTCTGGTGTGAAGAGCGAAGTATAGGGAAGAAGGTGGTCAACGAACAGTTAAAAGCAGTCTGATGTGACGAGTGGAGAGAAGTATAGGAAGGAGGTGGTTAACGGCACAGGCAACCGGGTGGGTTACTTTATTTAAAAAAAATTTTTTTTTAATGTTTATTTATTTTTTTAAAAAAAATTTTGTTTTTAACGTTTATTTATTTTTGAGACAGAGAGAGACAGAGCATGAACGGGGGAGGGTCAGAGAGAGGGAGACACAGAATCCGAAACAGGCTCCAGGCTCCGAGCTGTCAGCACAGAGCCCGACACGGGGCTCGAACTCACGGACCGCGAGATCGTGACCTGAGCCGAAGTCGGACGCTTAACCGAAGACTGAGCCACCCAGGCACCCTGGGTTACTTCTTTTAAACTACCAACCTCTACTTATGTCAGTGATACGACCAGGAGGGAGGTGTCTTCAGAACTGCACCTCAGCTCCCTAGGCACAAGACTTTCTTTTCTGCCCTTTTTTTAAAAAAAATGCTCCATTTTTTACTTTATTCACTTCACTGGCATTGATGATGCAAACTAACTCAGACGTTTCAAACCTAAAGCAAGCATAGAAACAAACGCACAAAATAATCTGTCTATATATATATTTAAAAATGTTTGGAATGGTATCTGCCACAATGTGATGTTAGCAAAACTGCTGGAAATGTCCACAGCCTCCCGTGTCTCCCAGAGATGCCCCCATCTCTCAGAGTTTCTGCGCGTGAAGTCATGCTGGTGAAAGAAAGCAGCCGTCCCGGGCAGCGGCGCACTGCGTGGACCTCAGCAGACTGGATTCATTTTTAAGACCCTCTTTTCTCTATTGGACAAAATTATTTTCAGTAAGACTCAGCACTCTGTTTCACGGTTTTAAATTTTAAATGCAAGAACTCCCAAAGTAGTAAGAGAGTGACAGAACTCAAGTGACTCCAGTTCTGTTTTGCTGTCTGCATAATGACTGTGCTATCAGGGTGCCTTTCCGGGTCTATGGTTTAGCCACGGGGACTGCAGCCCAAACGACTCCAAACTGTCAAGAACTTACTCCTACGAACGGACACAGGCTGAGTCCACATGTGTTACTAAAGAGTAAGTCACACAACGGCCACGCAACAGAAGAGTGCTAATTTGAAGCATATATATGTGTGCGTAGATGGAATAAAAACACTAACTTCACCAATCGTTTAGGACTTAGGTCAACAAAATATTTTTTTCTCTTTAGAAGTATTTTGTCAACGGCATTGTTCAGAACCGTGGGCACATGGTGATCATAAACATGACAACGATTTTTAGGTGGTTTTACCATTAAACGTCTCTACCACCACGGACGTCCTTACTGCCTGCACCTGGGCAGACCATCCTTACCATCCCACCTTCGGTTCACCACTGTCCCTTCGAAGTCCCCAAATAATTGTAATGAGTTTTTCTTGGTGATGGAGGATCTATGGTTTTGGTGACAGGAAGTATCAAAAATGAAGCTATTAAAATATACACATTACGAAAACCTGCTCAGAAATTAGCTCAACAAATTAGGAGTTCTAAACTTGTGGAAGTTTGTTTGTTTGTTTGTTTATTACATAAAACTAAAGTCTGACGTACATTCAGAGAGATGCACAGATCACAAGTTTACAGTCCGTTGATTTTCATAAAGTGAACACACTCATGCAGCCAGCACCCCAATGAAGAAACCAGAAGCCCTCCCGTTCATGCTGTCTTCGAGTACAATCACCCCTTTACCTCATAGGGGTGATCTTGAGGGGAAAACACTGTCCGTTAGTTCTGTCTGGTGTTTTGAACTTTAAATAAATGGAGTCACAGATTGACTCCTTTGTGCTCAGTTTCATATGCTCAGCCTTAGCGGGGAGATTCACTCATGCTGTTGTGGGCAGTTCATTCACCTGCTACTTGCTAGACGATTCCACCAAATGAAAAATACCACGATCTAGGCATTCTACCACTGCCGGGCCCTGGCAATGTTTCCAAATCAGAGAGCTACTCTGAACACCCCTGCACACGCTTTTGATGAACACGTGTATGCATTTCTGTTGGGTGTTCCCAGGAGTGGAACAGCTGGGGTCATGAGGACTGTGCACATTTTAGTTTTCATTTAGATAACAGGGACAGATGGTTTTGGAATGATCTTGCTTTTCTCACAGTTGAGAAAACTTTAATTATCAGTATACATTTATCAGGTTAGTTTTTAAAAGGCTTCTCGACTAACAGTAAATAACCAATTTGCTATTACAACTCTCTGCAATTACTCTCGAACGGTGGGAAATAATCATGTAGCCATCCCACCACATCAACAGCTGTTCTTTGGGAATTTTCTAGGAGGAGGTATTGATGGGAGAGATAATCGTCTGTCAGCTGAGGATGTTCCGATTATCCCAGAAAGAAATGCATTCACTGAGCTCCCATGGAGCAAAGGTAATATCAAAGAAAGAATGCTAGTATTGAATCAACAACAAAGGAGGCAAACTCTGTGATTTGAGTCTGAGATTCACATGTAGTTCATCACCCCCCACCCCCCTACCTGTTTCTCCCAACTGAAAACTCAGGGCAAACCTGTTTCAGACAGTTCTTTTTTTTTTTTTTTTAATTTTTGTTCTTTTTTTAACCTGTATTTATTTTTGAGACAGAGAGAGACAGAGCATGAACGGGGGAGGGTCAGAGAGAGGGAGACACAGAATCCGAAACAGGCTCCAGGCTCTGAGCCGTCAGCACAGAGCCCAACGCGGGGCTCGAACTCACGGACCGTGAGATCATGACCTGAGCCGAAGTCGGACGCTTAACCAACTGAGTCACCCAGGCGCCCCCTGTTTCAGACAGTTCTGAAGGCAAGAAAATAAGAAAGAATGTGCTGGTATCAGATACAAACTATGTCTGCCTCATCAGCTTTACCTGACCGCACGATATTTTCTAAAAGCAAATTAATATAAAAATCCAAGAAACAGCTAAAATCCAGCAAACTTGTCTTCCCAACAAATCCCCAATTCAAACCATATCCCATCCTTTCCTTTGGGGACAAGCCAACCTAAAATGGTCTAGGCTGGGCTCTGAAGTGCTAAACACACACACATAGGCAGATGTGGCTGTGGAGGGGGGGATGTCCAGGCAAACAGGCCCTTTTAAGGAATCTTTGCCCATTTTGCCTTAGAACAGAGACCCCATATATGAACTAGGCTTGGAGGCCAAATGCAGGAATCCTTTCTATGGTATCCTGACCTGTGCTGCCTTTGGGCTAAATATCTTTAGATATAGGAAAATCACTGCTTTAAGAAAAAACTACATGCACAGTAGACTTCATTGTTAGACAGTTCTTTTTCCTATTATATTAGTTATCTATTGCTGCTTTAACAAATGAGTAAACTGAGTGCCTTAAAACAACATAAATATACAATCTCAAACTTCTGCAGGTGAGACTTTGACGCTGGTCTCCCCGGGTCTATGAGGGTCCTGGCTGGGCTGTATTCCTCTCCCGAGGCCCTGGGGAGGGATTGGTTTTCCTTGCTTCTTCCAGCATCTGGAGGCCACTCACATTCCTTATCTGAGCCCCTCTCCCCATTTTCAAAGCCTGCAACAACAGGCTGGGTCCTTCTCCCGCTGCCTACTTTCATCTCTCCTGGGTCCCCCTCCTCTTCTGCTTGTAAGGAACCTGGTGACTACTCTGGGCCCACTCAGATAATCCAAGATCCTCGCCCTAGCTGCTGATAAGCAACCTTGATTCCCCTTTTTGTGCGATGTAACATATTCACAGATACGATGGCTACGGACTTGGGGCGTGACTCTGCCTACCACACCACCTCAATTTGCAGTTTGTGTCCCTGCAACTCCCCCCCAGTGCTCTGCCTTCTGGAATCACACAGACCCGAGAATACCTCTGTTAGACAATTCTGCAGTTTTCATTCATTTTTCCTACCTGTCTTCTTCTTCTTCTCACCCACAAGGCTCTTCAGGTCCCATCTGTTTCCCCGGATTCAAGTCCTACATTTATTTTTATCAAACCCCATCTTGATTTCAGACCCCCCTTCCATCCATTACAGATGTCTGTGAATTCTGACTTTTCACCTATCCTTATTTCATTCCAGACGTCTGCCCAACAGCATGGACAGCAGTCATTTCTTTCAGTCTCATTTTCCATTTTTAACCACAAAGAAAGACCTGCTTCCCGAAGCCGCCACAGTGATAGGAAGAGATGGCACATGAAACAAAATGGCAGCCGTTAAAAACGCTGACAACTGTTCCTAGTAACTCAGTGATCGAAAACGCACTCAGGACAGATACAGACGGAGCCTTGCGTCATATCCACAGAGACGTAACCGCGTAAAGATGGTTGTTCATAATCAATAACCAAGACAGAAAACAGTGCCCACAGAGCCAGTCTGAGCCCCCATCTATAAGGATCAGGTGCACAGTACAGACACACGATGGCTTTTTCCTAAGAGAAAAAGCAGCACTTTTTCTGATCTGTGAGTTTATGACGAGTCTTAAGTTTTGGATATAACTGTTCGCACAGGCACAAAATTACCATCTTTCCCACAAAGAGTTAATTAGAGAGGTTACAGAATTCTTTCTGCAAATAAAAAAGCAATCATTAATAAAGGCGTGTTGAATCAATTAAAGACTTCAGAGTCCACTGGTGGGCAAGTCCTGGGAAATGATACAAGGTCAAGGTGGAAGCAAGTTATAATGCCACACAGAGAGAGCTGACTGCATCAGACAGCAAAGAAACAATAACAAAAAAAGGAAACATCAAATTTTCCCTAATCCTTCTCTAAATCATCCTTGTCTTACACTCATTATAAATGCAGCGGAAACGTTTCAGTCACCAGGCAAGACTCTAGATTAGTTTCTCCTCTGTTACTTCTCATTTAGTTAGCCCATTTATTCACGTGTCTGTTCCGCTGTTTAGTTTTATGTTTTTGAAATTTGAAGTATAAAAGCAATATTCTTCAGGGGCGCCTGGGTGGCTCAGTTGGTTAAGCGTCCGACTCTTGATTTCAGCTCAGGTCATGATCTCAATGGTTTGTGAGATTGAGCCCTGCAGCCTGCTGGGGAGTCTCTCTCTCCGCCCCTCTCACCCCTCGGAAATAAATAAACATTAAAATTAAAAAAAGGAATATACTTCAAAGAATGATCCTTCCCATTCTAGGGGTGAGGAAAAATGAGGCCTCGCCCTGGTAAGTAGGATCCAGAGTTCTCAGAGGGGAGGGTCGGGCCAGGGGGCCCTCTGTGGACAACTCCAGGGCTCTGAAAACCTGGCTCCAGGTGGCTGGAGGACCAGGGCGTGAGCACTACAGCTGCTGAGCAAAGAATGGAAACGCACAGCTCACGCAGGAGCAGCGCTGGGCTGGTGACATACTCTGCCGTGAGCTTCTAGAAGGTAAAAGCCTGCCGGCACTGAGGGGAAGCAGATAACCCCACAGGCAGGGGACAGAGCAGGGGCACCGGATCAGGAAAGGAGGAGGCAGCTGGACACTCCCTTCCACCCGGAGGGCTTGCAAGGGCTGAGTGGGAATTACTTGGTTGCAAAGATGAAAACATCAAGAGGACTGTCCCTGACAAGAGACAGTCTAATAGGCACTGATGGAGGCAAGGAGACGCTGGCATTTTCAAACCACCACTTTGAACCTCTCCTCTTCATCCTCTCTGAGCAATGATCAAAGGACCAAGATTTCAAATTGTGAAGCAATTTTTTCCAATGGCAGCATCTGCTCCTTGGCAGGCGGCACTGGGAGCTGGGCCTGGTTGTGGGCGGCCGTCCAGGCCTGCCACATGGCCAGGCTCCGCCGGGCAGGGCACCGCGTAGGCCTGCAGCTGCTCCCGCAGGCGCCAAAGGACAATCACTCCGCACTGGGCAACAAGGCAGCGAGCAGGGAGGGGGGTGGGGCAGAAGGAGCCCAGGAGGCAGTGCTGATGGGGGGCGGGGGGGAGGCTCTGAGGATGCAGGCTGCTCCCACACCCTCCCCCCTGACTCATTTGCATACGCCCAGACCCCTGAAGCCAGCCCCACTGGCATCAGAGGACTGGCGTGGGGGAATTTCACCGGGATGACCATGGGACAACTCCTGCGTTGCAACCTACGCTGGGGGAGAGCGAGGGAGCTGCTCATAGGGAAGCGAGTCTTTGAGCGTGTTCACTTGGGACCATGGTGCCCTTGCCCAAACAACAGGACAGCAGCTGTAGGGCTCCTGCCACAGCTGTTTTAAATAAGAATAATAGGAATAAACTCAGCCTCGCTCTTCAAGTTACTTTCCACTAATTATGGCATATATTTACATCTACAAAATAGAAGATTTAAAAAAAAAACTCCACCAAGAGCCCCTTTATTGTGCAGATCGGGCACCCCTATTTGAATTTCATAAACATTTAGTACTTCAAAGAATCTTAAAAGCTTGCTTTAATTACAATATGCACCGCTTGAAAGGCTGACTGTTTGCATTGCAAATTCCTACAAATACCGGCATTCATTTAAAAAATGTCAATTAATATCACCCACAGGACTTCAGGTAACTGCCACTGGTGACTTCACACAGTAACTGGGATGAAAAAGCCAAGGTCTCAGCCCCAAGCACAAAGCAGCTGCACAGGCCAGTTCTTTCCAATGGAGGCAGCTAATGAGTACTGGGCTCCCAGCTGAGCCGGCCCGTCACGCAGCACATTCATCAGGTGTGTGAACACTGGCCCGAGACCACCCTTTCCAAATCGGGAAACAGGACCTTTTTTCTGGCTGAGAGTTTTTGTGCAAGAAAAGTCCTATACAGAATGACAACAAATCAATTAACAAGCGCAGAGTTGCCAAATAAAATACAGGACACCTCGATCCATTGGATGTTTAGGTAAACAACAAACTTTCTTAATTATGTGTGTTTCCCAAGGATCGCGTGGGAAGTTGTGTGCACTAAAAACGTGTATGTTGTTTATCTGAAATTCAAATGTAACTGAGTGGCCTGTATTTTCGTTTGCTAAAATCTGGCAACTCTACTAACAAGTCATGTTAACAAAAAGAACAAAGATTGGGACTTACCCTCAAAGACGTTTTCTGCTCAGGATATTTTAAGAAAAAAACAAAGCCCCCAAATCATACATGGAGCATAATTCTTTTTTAGTACAATCGAATGATGGATAATGTTTGTAAATGTGTGTAAAAAGTCCAGGAGGATACATGGCTGTGGGGGTGGGGGGAAATCTCACGTTTTCTTCTCCAGTCTATTGATTTCCTTAGACTATTTATAATAAGCTTATATTGCTTTTGCAATGTACAAAGTAAATACAAATGCGGTGGGTGGGTAGGATGTGCTCTGGGTCGCCACCGGTGAGAAAGGATGTCATATATCACCAAGGGCCTACGTGTATTTAGACAACCGACCAAGATGTCCAGATGACTATGTCCAGATAATCCACTTATTCTTGCAAAACTGGGTCTGGCAACAAGAACCACCCGGATCGTGCCACCTTAGTTCTCTCCTTCTCAGGCTTCTCTTGAGGCAAAGTTACAGACAAGCCAATCGTGCCGCCAACAACGGGGCAAATACTGGGAAGGGCAGAGACATCACGTGTTTGCTTCCCCAGACCTCTGCTTAGCAGTGGCTCACGGGGGACAGTGGCTTAGCATCTCAGCCTGGAACCATGGCAGGGAGCAGAGTTAAAGAGCCCAGCGCAAGAAAAGATGGACCCCTGACCTGGGCTTTGTTAGCAACCACTGAGCCAAATGACCCAGGACAGAAAGCATTAGAGGAACAGCTGTCAGACGGGGTCTCCCAAGGGCTTAAGGGAACTCCAATTTACATCCCGCCAAGATGTGCATAAGCATTCAAGTTAAAAAAAAAAAAAAAAAGTATCCATACTGTGGCTGAGGCTAAGGGATTGAGGAAAAAGCAGAATGAGTGTCTTCCATTTTCTAGGCTGTCCTGTGTGGCCTTGTTTTCAGGGGGATCCAGAAAGTCTTTTAAATAGAAAGTGATGGCCACAGAGATCACTGTTTCCAACCCAACCCTCACCGTTCTCCAAGTTCTGGAAGACTCAGCAGCCAACACCTCCTAGTAAGATTTCCGGTCTCTGAACAAGCATCCACTTCCTGGAACTCCTTCCCACTCCCCTTCCGCTGACCAAATTCTTTCAAGATTCGGCTCAAATGCCATGTGTGTGTGAGGCTTTCCGGAATGTTCTCAGGCATTCTGTGCTTCCACATTTTCCATCACAGCTCCTATCCCATGGTGCTGTCACTTACCTGCCTATGTGTCTGCCATCCCAGACCTGACACCAAGGTCGGCCTCTTATCAAGTCTGTTTTCCCAGCTCTCTAGGATCGAAGTAGAGTGCACTGAGAGTTGACTGAATGACTCACTAGTGACGTACATGTCTGTCACTAATGCAAAACAAGAAACCATCTCTATAAGAACCTAACAGAACTCCAGAGATAGCTCGGAAAAAAGCTTCCGTGGGGGCTCTCTCAAGGTGTCCTCCCCCACTCTAGTAAATGCCTCTAGAAGCATCACTCCATAAACTATCAGATGCTTACTCTATCAGTACACGACATCTGAGCTGGCTAACTGGTAGGTGTACTACAGCACCTGACGTATAGCAATTTTTCTACGTGTGCTGAGTGAAAGAACTCTTCAGCCAACAAATTTTTTTTAAAACACTTAAAAAATCTGCTGTATACACCACACCGCCGGGTAAACAAAAGCTACAGATGGGATCCCTGATCAGTGGGGGAGGCCTTCAAAGAAGTTTAGGATGCAGGGCCGGGAAAACAGGAAGGAAGCAGCAAGAGACAGCAGTCAAAGCAGAAAATGCCAGCAAGCTCCAGACATTTCTCTTATGAAATCAAACCAAACTGGATGCGTGTGCAAGTTTATTCACTCGCCTAGCCCTCCACACGCAGTACCAGAACTTGTGGATAAGAGATGTTTTTTTTTAAGTTTATCTATTTATTTTTGAGAGAGAGAGCATGAGAGAGAGAGCGCGAGTGGGTGTGTGGGGCGGGGGGGGGGGTGGCAGAGAGCGGAGGAGAGAATCTCAAGCAGGCTCTGTGCTGTCAGACACGGACTCAGGTTCGATCTCATGAACCGTGAGATCACGACCTGAGCCAAAATCAAGAATCGGATGCTTAACTAAGTCACCCAGACACCCCAAGCAATGGTTTTTTTTTATAAAAAACAGGCCACTGGTGAAGATGATCACATAACCACAATCGGCCCAGGGTATTTATTATGTATTAGCCTCATAAATACCTCCGAACACCGTGGTTTTGCTTGCTAATCTTCCCTCCACTTACATCATGCCATCACTTGACAGTGCTCTCGTAATTTCGGGACTCGATGCTATTTTGAGATGAGACCGAAGTACGGAGACATGGAAGGCTTGTTGAACTGAAAGGCCCTTTCTTTACTGATAGCAGTTTGAAACATGTGCGGAGCAAATCGTTCCATTTTGCTAACTCCACGAACAGGAACGGGTGGGTTTGGTTCCAAATGATAGACTCCAGTCTACAATTCCAATCCAAAATCAGGCCGAATCCAATTAGACACAGGCTGAAGCTCTGCAGGGGGCCATTCGGGCAGCTTCCGTGTGCACCCGGTTTCTCCTCTTACATAAAGCCCAGTGGTTTTATTTATAGTGGCTGTCATTTTGTCCAACAAATGTGATTCCGTTCTTACCAAGATAAAAGCATCTTCTAACAGCTGCCCTCTTTCCAGATAACTCACTTTCTCTTTCTGTTTTATAAAGCCTTCTCACATCTGCTCTGGTTAGTAAAACTAGCCTTTTTCCTCCCCCAGAAAAATAGGTTAAGAAAGTTGAACGACTATAGATATATTTATTTATTGTTAATTGTTTCGACTGAATGATCATAATTCCAAGAATTTTAAAAAGCAAAATATTACGCATAACCACAGGGTAGCATCATATACCTTGGTTTCTAAAATACCACTAATTTGATAATTTGAGAGAAAAAAGAAACGTTATATAAACGTGTATAAAATTTTTCTTTAACAACAGGGTACATGTCCGTAAAATTTCATTTTCATATTACTTATTATTTCAAGCAAAGTTTAAGACTAAGTCTTCATCATACTAATTATTCTTCTAAATAGTTTTAGGCTGCAAGGTTATCAGTAACGTGTTGGTAACACGTGGCTTTCTTTGAACCAGAGTCTCCAAGCTTGACACTTGAACACCCTGTTAGGACAGAGGGTAGAATTCCGAGGCCCTTCAAAAAATATTAGCTTTGCTGTGTTTCTTATTTGGTTAAACCCATAATTCTGTTTACTTCCTTCAGAAAACCACATGTGGCTGGAAAGGAACTTCTTTTGAAAGTCAGCTGCAAGTGATACTTTGGATTTCTGTCTTTTGGGACTCACGACGGAATCACACCCACACCTTGTCTAGCTTTGGGAATCCGATGGTGAATTCCAAGACAGTTGGCATTTATCTGAAATTAGCTGCCTTGTCTGCTGTATCACTGGCAACTCATCTGCGTAATCTCGGTGCGGAAATGGTCCATTTGCGGATGGGGCTCTTCTGTTCTTAGGGCCTCCACAGCACCTAATCCATCACTGTTTTATAAGGGGAAAAAATGTCTGGTTTTCTGCCAGTGCAAGGGTTGCCTCACCAGTCTGGTTCCACACTCCTCGATCATAACTTCAGTCCTGCATCTAACTGTAATTTTTCCGAGACGTTTTCAGTAGGGATTCAAGTTTAAGCTAAGACGTGCACTAGTCGTCCAAAGTGCTATTAGTACAAAAGACTTAACTAAGGCGACAGGGGGCTGGTGAGATGCCTCCCACGTTGGCTCAGGTCACAAAGGGCAGGTGAGGACGACCACAGCTCTGGAGGGGCAGGAAGGCACTGATGGTGTCCGCTCTAAGCAGCATCCCACTTCTAGAACTGCTAAGATGGGAACAAGTATAGGTCTCAGAGTTGAGTGAAACAGTATGTTTAACCTCGTTGATAGTTTCAATAGAGGGGGCACCTGGGTGGCTCAGTCGGTTAAGGGTTTGACTCTTGATTTTGGCTCATGTCATGATCTCACAGTTCGTGAGTTCAAGCCCGACATCAGGATCCACGGTGACAGTGTGGAGCCTGCCTGGGATTCTCTCTCCTTCTCTCCCACTCACGCGAGCGCTCTCTCTGAAAATAAATAAATAAACTAAAAAAAAAAAAAAGGTAATTAGGGATATAATGGCATATGGCCACTTGGCAGGGTGTCTGGTAAGGGAGAAAAGCCGGATACCAGATTTAATTTAATGTATTCCCCGATTCAAGCTACATAAACATGTCATATTCATGGTGCACTTAGGAATGAATGAAAAATTATATATTTCCAAGACTGTCTAGAATGTTACGATATTGCCTTTGGAATCATGATGTAAACACGAAGCTGCTGCTCCCCTAACCCCACCTCAAAGGCCGCTAACAGTGAGGTATCAGTTTTTCTAAGAAGACTCGAGGTCCGACCTGAACTTCCTGGTAGCAGTGTCTGCTCACGGCTGCCCCCACGTAACGTGCACCAGGGCATCCCGTGATGACAGGGCTGACTTCAGCCGGAAACCACGCTGCTTCCCGTCAGTTACCGTCACCCGCTTCCAGCGAAATCAGGCCAGGAGAGGGGCTAGGGACAGAGCTATGCCCCCTGCAGAGGCCACGCACAGATTTCACGGAAAGAGTGTGGATTCAGAGTGTGGCCAATCCCACACTGATTAGCTGTAAGACTTTGCAGAAGTCACTCTGCCTCTCCCTGACTCAATTTCTTTATGTGTAAAGTAAAGTAGGAATAAACACACGGGCCTCACAAGGATTAAATAATATGAAGGCCATGTTTATCTGGCATAGTCGTGGCTCAAAAAAGGAACTCATTAAGTCACGTTCAACTGCTGAGAAAGTGAGAAGCCCCTTCCCTCCCCTTCCTGCAGAAGCCTCTTCTTCTCTTTGTAATTAAATATGGAAAAGAATTAAAATGCACAAGAGTGAATGAAAAGGAGGCAGGAAGGAAGAGAAAGGAAATAAGGAGAGGGTCATGAAAAGAAAAAGATAAAGAATAAAAATAGAGAAGGCAAAATGCAAATAAAGTCGCTGTAACACTTAGTAAAAACAATCCGAATACTCTCTTGGCTTGAAAATGGTTAAAAGCACTGACTGCTTCCTTTTGCTGACACCATCAAACCGGATTCCTTGTCTTTCCTAATCTGTCCGCCCACCTACGCCTCGAATACAAGTGAAGGCCCAGCTGCAAAGCACCTCAAGGTACCTGAACGCTCCTGAACTCACCTGGATGGACCTCACATGTGCCCTGTGTCTTGCTGATCCCCCTAGCCAGCCCCTCATCCATCTACAGTGTTCAAGGTCATCTCTCCCTACCCTGATACTGGCCGCCATAATGGTTGAAGGAGGTGGCGAGTGACCCTTAACATCTCACCTGGGGGGAAGGGAAAATAATCGAAGCCACTTAAGAAAACACCTGGGGCAGTTTCTTAAGTTAGAGACATGAAGTCACCATGTGACCTCGCAATTCCATTGCTATGGAAAAATGCCAAGAAAGACGGTGAACACGCAACCGCCACGTCCACACAAAGACTTGTACACAAAGACTTCATACCGGCATTGTTGGAGAAAAGCCTAAAGGGTCAACAGTCCGCAAGTCTATCAACTGGTGAACGGATAAGCAAAACGCAGTATGTCCACACGATGGGCTAGTACCAGGCTATAGAACGAGGCTACCTAGAGGCACGCCGTAACATAGCTGCACCTCAAAACACTGTGGGGGAAAGAAGCGAGGTGCAAACGGCTGCACACTGAAGGGTTCAAATCTGTAGACACGGAAAGTAGATCAGTAGCTGTCTGGGGCTGGGAGCGGGAACAGGGAACGGCTGCAAACAGGCACGGGGGATCTTGCTGGACTGATACAAATAGGCTCAAATTGTAGTAGAGTGATGGTTATGTAACTCTGTACATTTTTCTAAAAATCACCGGTTTCTAAGGTGTAGATTTTATGGTTTGTAAATTATGCCTCAGTAAGGCTCTTAAAAGAAAAAAAAAAAGATCTCACCAGATATACAGCCATCCACACGGGCCCTTGGTGCCCCACCCCATTAAGGCATGAGAGGTTATAGAGCCAACAGGGTAGAGGGGCACCCACATGGGCACCCTTGCCTCTGCCGGTCATTTATGTTTGGGGACCTGAGTCCTGGGGTGCCAGTCAGGGTCTTCCACCCTCCGAACAGTGGACAGACTGCTGCTTGGCACACCACCATGCCATTCACCTTCAAGTGTCAGCTGGCCAAGGGCGGAGGTGCCCACAGCTGGGGCCTCCAAGTACAGGCACTCGGCGGGTAGCACTCAGTATTTCCTCCGCGGCAAACTCCTGACCTTGCCTAGCCCGACTGAGTCCAGGCTGCAGGTGGCCGGCCCGACATTCCGAAAACAGCTTCAGGAGCAATCATAGGGGCAAATGAAGAGTCAGCCTGACTTTGACACCCTAGAGACTTCAGGCACTTTGAGAAGGAGGAAGAAGGGAGGAGAATAAAGGAGATCGGGTACAGGATCTCTGCTGAAATTTACTGAATTCACATAAAGATAAGAAAATCTGCTAAGCAAATTGCAGATACAAAAAATATTTCAAAGGGAGTGTTAAACCGGCTTCAGAAACACCTGCTAGAAACACCAGCTATTCAAGGATAGATATTCTAAGTGTAATTTATTCTTATTGAGGCATCGGAGGAAGCCAGTGCAACTTCAAATTGCAGCAAATTGTAAACCTAATTCAAATGGCCTTTCCTCATTTATTTATCTATTTATTAAAAAAAAAAAAATTTTTTTTAACATTTATTTATTTTTGAGACAGAGAGAGACAGAGCATGAATGGGGTAGGGTCAGAGAGAGGGAGACACAGAATCTGAAACAGGTTCCAGGCTCTGAGCTATCAGCACAGAGCTGAACGCGGGGCTCGAACTCACGGACCTCGAGATCATGACCTGAGCCGAAGTCGGCCGCCCAACCGACTGAGCCACCCAGGCGCCCCTCCTCATTTATTTTAACGTGGTTGTGACTGAATGTCTTTATAAAGGTTAAGTGCTGCTCACAATTGTACTCAAGGAGTGAACTCTCCTCCCACATTCATAGGAGTGCTTAATTTTAATCTTGCATGTGGTAATTTAATAAACTAGTATCTAATCCCAGAGCGACTGTTTCTAAACTGGACACTTCCTACCAGCAATCACACGCTACAATCTAGACTTCATTCCTTGGGGATTCATGACCAAAGGGGCCCAGCACTGAAAGCGTTTATTAAAATCATCCCAAGTTTTTGCTTTGGAAACAAAAACAAGAATAACTTTTTAAGCACTTTCCATTCCATTTTATATCCAAATAACATGCTAATTATAAGAAATCTTATTAACCTTAAAAACCAATACTGTTTAACGTGAAAGTAATGAAAACGGTTTCCTTTCATCGGATCCTATAATTTCTGATTAATTATAATCAACTTGAGTAGAATGGCCTCTTTTTATACCCTTCACAATAGTGGCTCTCAAAAACTTTTTGATCTCAGGGACCCACTTCTGCTCTTAAAACTTATTGAGGACCTCAAGGGGCTTTTGTTTCTGTCGGTTATATCTATCTGTATTTTCTGTATTGGAAATTTAAACTGAGAACATCTTAAAAAGATTTATTACCTATTTAAAAAAATTTTTTTTAATGTTTATTTTTGAGCGAGAGAGAGAGAGACAGAGCATGAGTGAGGGAGGGGCAGAGAGAGAGAGAGAGGGAGACATGGAATCCGAAGCAGGCTCCAGGCTCCGAGCTGTCAGCACAGAGCCCGATGCGGGGCTCGAACCCATGAACCATGAGATCATGACCTGAGCTGAAGTCGGACTTAACCGACTGAGCCACCCAGGCACCCCTGTTTGTTACCTACTTAAAAAATAAACTCATTACATCTTTTTTTCTTTTAATTAGACATACGCATATTTTAAAAAACAAAGACAAAAATTGGAAGAGTAGTACTGTCTCATACTTTGCAAATGTATTTGACGTGTGTCTTCATGTAAACTCCTAGACTCCCAAACATGCTTCTACATTCAACTTGTCACGATGTGTTGTTTTTGCTGAAGTACGTGGAGAAAATCCAGACTAACATGAATAGGGAACTAGAAAAGGAAAGAGTACTTCAATAGGCTCTTCAGATACTTGTGGTCATTTTTATTTCATACCATACCAAAACTTAACAAGCGATAGTTTCTTAAAACGCAGCTGCAGTGTGGAATCTGAAACCATACCCGTGAACTTTTCATACGCGGTTACATTAAAATCCACTGGTTTATCTTACACAATACCAAAAAGTCACTTTTGTTGATTTGGCTGTGGATCTCACCAGACAAGTCTTTTAAGTACTGGAAAGCTGTCAAGTTCACGGAGGTGGATATGAGTTTTCCAAAACCCTTATTTTTTCTAGAAAGCTAGGACTTTCTCTTTGGTAATAAATATTGTCAGCCGTTCTCCTTGATGTGGCAGGCAGGCTCCCTGCATTCATTTGCCATGTGTACTCTGGGTTCAAGATGTAATACAATTCATAAAGGACATTCTTGGTGTGACTAGTTCTCTTTTTCTTGAAACTGTACATGAGTACCAGCCCAATTAAGCTAAAGCTTCAGCAGTTTTGCTCTACTTTTTTTTTCTTTAATTTTTTAAATGTTTTATGTATTTTTGAGAGAGAGAGAGAGACAAAAAGTACGAGTGGGGGAGGGGCAGAGAGAGGGAGAGATGCAGAATCTGAAGCAGGCCGCAGGCCCTGAGCTGTTAGCACAGAGCCCAACGTGGGGCCCGAACTGACAAACCGCAAGGTCACGACCTGAAGTCAGATTCTTAACCAATAGAGCCACCCAGGCACCCCTTACCCTATTTCTTTTGAACTTTCAGAGTGCATATCAGCAGTGTGCACAAGCCAAACAATGTCCCAGTGTCATAATGACAATCGCTTTGGCCTTCTCAGCCCATTGAAAGTATACGGATGAACCCTCCAGGGGACTCTAAGCCATGCTTTGAAAACTGCTATGTTACCATATAATAACTGACCCCCAGTGACCATTCAAATCTCTAGTGGCAGCCCCCAATCTGAAAGGGATTTTTCCTTATTCAGGTTACCCATATGTATTACTTGTCCCAAGAACATTAATATAAGTAGAAGGCTTTTTCCACAACAATCCAAATTTAATACAGAAGAATGAAAAATGAAATCTAGTTGCCACGGACAGATATAAGAAACTAAACAAACTAAATTTAATATGTAAATTCTCCTCCAAGAAATTAAAAAAAATTTTTTTTTCAACGTTCATTTATTTTTTGGGACAGAGAGAGACAGAGCATGAACGGGGGAAGGGCAGAGAGAGAGGGAGACACAGAATCGGAAACAGGCTCCAGGCTCTGCGCCATCAGCCCAGAGCCCGACGCGGGGCTCGAACTCACGGACCGCGAGATCGTGACCTGGCTGAAGTCGGACGCTTAACCGACTGCGCCACCCAGGCGCCCCTCTCCTCCAAGAAATTTAAAACATACATTTTCCCCTGATTTATTCATTCGTTTCCCCATTCGTTGGGCTTTTTTGTGTAAGGCGTTTGCGTGGTACTGGAGAAATGGAGAGTCCTCGATGGACAGAACTCCCCCTCCCCCCCTGCCTCCCCGCGCCCTGCCCCTGACCGGCCGGGGCTCACAGGGTATGAGGCAGCCAGGAAATCAGGCAGAGGCACAACAGCCAAACTTATCTCATTACAAGACCCGGCCCCCCACTCTACAAGTGGCCTGTCCTTTGTAATCTCTGAGTCTCTGTTTTCTTAGCTGGATAGGAGGCAAATCCCACTTAACACTGTGAGGACTGGATAAAATGAGTGTAAAGCGTTAGCACGGCTCCTAGCCCACAGCAGGTATTCAATAAACGACAGCCCTATTATGAGTGAGGTGCCCCGGAGGTAGCCTGGGTCCAGAGGGGAGTGGGACACACATCCAAGTAATTATGACCCAGCATGGGAACTGATTAACTGCAAAATGCGCTGGGAGTAAAAGGAAAATCAATGGTCTGCCTAAGTGAGGAAGGTGCTAGAATAAAGGAGCCACCATCTCAAAGGAAGGAGGAGCTGGCCCCACGGGAGAGAAGAAAAGGAAAAAAATCCATCAGACACACAGAACTGCTGGGCACAGGATGGAGAGCAAAGAACCCCCTGGAACCAGCTCACTTAGGGCCTTTAATGCCATGCTAAGGAGTGCAAACGTTTGAAGTGATTTTATTTTTGTAAAGACGGGTGACTTATAAATACTCACTGCTAACAGGCCCTCTGGTGTCTCGCTGCCTCCAATATACACACATTGTACTCATGCCTGTGACCTGTTAGCAGTCTCTTGGCTTGAGCCTGACTAGTGGAGAAAAGAACAGAAAACCTCTCTCAGAGCGAGCCCCAGCAGCTGGGGGGATCTGCCCTCGGTGTTTTAAAGCACAAATGAGGGACCTACGGGGAAAAGCCACTTTGCAGGCTGACACTTCTAAAATCTTGAAGCGTGAAACTTTATCTCCATCCCGGCCCCATTTTGCCTCAGGTCCTGTGCTCCAGTGGAATTTATAGGTCGTTTTGCTTAATGGAGTGAGAAGAAACAGAAAGGGTCTCGTCGTGCCCCATGTCCTCTATCACGACTCCAGCCGTCTGTGAGGACGGCCATGGCACGAGTGAGCCCTGAAGCCCAAAGAGGCCTTCCATCTCTCTTTTTCTCGGGCAGGGATATCAGATGCTGCCCGGGTGCATCCGTACCCAAGGATGTATCACAAGGTCAGCACGGGGATGGCCCCCCAGGCGCTCCTGCGGATGCATGCGCACAGGCTCCGCGCTCACACACAGGATGCGACCATTCAGACAAAATCCACCGCGACCACAGCAATGTCTTACTCACCCAGAATTTTACGAGGAAGAAGGCATTTTGGGGGCCTTTTCCAAACAGTTCCTTTAAGCCACCTTTCTTTTCAGGAAATTTGTCATAAATCTGACGAATGTCCACTGATTCGAGCAATGGGTCACTGTAAGAATGGTTGGCATGCCCAATGTGCACGAAGAGGTGTTTGTTGTACTGTAAGAAACCAACAGAAACATTCCCATTACAAACCCTTTGATCAACCTGGGGCACATCCATCTTGAACTGGAAAAAAAGAGCAATAGTCTCGAAATCCTGGAATTACGCCTTGAATAGCCTAGGGTCTGTGCCTTTGAAAAGATGAAGACGTTAAGAAAAGCCATTATAGCTCAGGGTTAAAACAATCATTGTCTTTCATTGACAAGGGCATATGTTTTCCCTAAAAAGGGCTTTTTGGAGACATAGCAGTAAATAACAGCTGAAGTTATTTTAACTACCGAACCAAGAAACTATCCTCTCACCCAGTTTCACCTGATTCAACTGAGAATGACAGCAACACACTTTGGAGCCCAATATTTGCCGTTAAAGCCCAACAAAAAGTGTGTGTGTGTGTGTGTGGTCAGCTAACAGCATCGCCCAGAATGCACTTCTTGCCCCAGCTCCCCTGGCAACAGCACGGATGCAGTGCTCTGGGCAGCGGTACCCACCTACTTCCTCCAATGGGAGTAAGAGTGCCGAGCCTCTTTCCCACCATTCTCCTCAGTAACCAGTCTAAAGCTTCGGCAGAGGGGCCGGTCAGTACATGGTTGTCAGTGCAAAGTTAGGGTGAGAAGTACAGGCCATGGAGAGGATTCATGGTACAAGGCTATAAGGGGCCAGTAATCTGAGAACACAGGTCACTCAGTCACAAACCAACCAACCAACCAACCAACCAACCAACCAAAACCCTGTTAAGTCATTTAACTTAGAAAAAAGACCCTTTCTTCTCCTTGCTTTGGTAGAAGACATGGTCACTGGACCACAAAGGAGTTGTCCAAACCAGTGGTTCTCAAAGAACATTTAAACCTCACCAGTGCCTGGTTAGCCCATCCGGACTCACTGGAAATCCCAGAAAACGAGGCTAGCCATCAGCAATTTTTAGTGGTCATTACATGAGTTGCAATATGCAGCCAGGTTTGAGAACCACTGGCCTCCACTTCCTACTCCAGGTCCTCTGTGCCTGCCTCTCCTGCAGAAAAGACGCTTGACACCAACATAACGTGACACAAACACGTCTGGGGTGGGGGTGGGGGGTTGGGGCTGCGGGGAGAGCGGAACCCAACAGGACTCATACAAGAAATTCTATGCCCCTGCTCGCTGAGCAGCCCCTGTTTACCTTTTAAGTTTAAACGGACGTTTCTCCAACTAGAGTGCTTCGGGGTACTGATCCCATTGGGAATGAGGAGTCCCAAATACAAGAAGGCTTGGTCAAGGTCGCCTACCAGAAGAGTACCATATCCTGGTTAAGAGCATGGGGTCTGGACTCAGCCTGCTTGAGCACAAAGCTTTGTGCCCAGGGCAAACCAGCTAAGACAAGTGCCTCCCCGGTCTTTAAAATGGGGAAGGTGCTGGCCTCTACCTCCCAGGGATGCTATGGGGCTTAAATGAGAAACTGCGTAGAAAGAGCTTACTAGGCTCACAGACTCAATGAACAGTAAACGATATACGCTAGCTAGTATTACTGGCTACTGTTTTAAAAAAAACCCTTCTTTGAGATTCACAGTAGGTATTAGCATGATTAAAAAAAAGTTTTTAACAGTGTAACCCAAAGTTTCCTAAACTTGCGTGGTCACAAAACCCTAGAAATACATCCTGAAGAAATGCTGGTTTAAATTCATAACTTGCTACACAGACCATGGACCTCTGGCCACAGGACCAGAGGGCAGGAGGCTTGACACCCCATCCGATGGCAGTTGTTCACAGTGCTGGAGATAAGGAGATGGCGGCCAGGGCCCAGCATCTTCTGGAAGACTACGCCCCTCTTCTGTTCAACATCAGAATGGGATCTTTACCAAAGCTTCAAAATCCCTAAAAAGCATCAGGGGAAATAAAAAAGGGGGCACCTGTCCAGCTCTGTCACGGACCCAGCCTCTGCCCAGCTACCTGGTAGGTTTCAGGTGAGACTGGGGGCTGGGGACCACTATGCAAGGACAGACTATGCCTGTACCGGAAGAGAATTTTAAAAACAAAGTCAAAGCCACTGCCAGGTTAGGGAGCTGAGATCCACACAGCGGAGTGTCTCTGACCTTTCTGTAAATGTTCCCAAATGCTGTCACATCATCTTTTCTCTACTTCCCCGCCATTCTGAGAGCTGAGGGCAAAAGGCGTTCTTTCATTATCCAGGTGACCGGCCGAGTGCGTTTCCATCCACCCAACCCTTCTTAATAACCTCTGCTGGTAGCAAGCTCCCAGCCCTCCCCGGACAGGGCCCTGTCCGGGCAGCACCGTTTCTGTCATTTCGTGTGCCCCCTGCAGGCCGTGAGTTTCTGGGCAAGGATGCACCACAAGCAGAGCTATGGGGACACCTGCAGATAGAATCCGAGTCTCTCTGCAGAACACCGCACTCCCAGCTCTTCCTCCCTGGCAGCCACCCACAGGCAGCCAGAGCTGGGATGTAGGTGAGGAGCTGGGACTTGCAGTCTTTTTGGCTCATGACGGCTAGGGTCCCTGCAGCGTCCTGCTGGAACCCAGGACCTCTGCACGTCAAGAGGACAGGAAGGTGAACGGGGGGCAAAATTTACCACACTTTCACGGGGGCCATGAAGATATGGCTGAACACAAAAACCCCGGAGCCAGATGAGAACCTGAAATCCCAGCTTGCTCACATGGTCAACGAGGACACACCATGTGTACTGCACCGCGGGTCTGAAGACGAAAGGTGATCATGCAGAGAGGGCCCTCGGCATAGGGCCTAGCCCGTAAGAGGTGTTGGACCGATTGTAGCTGCTGAGATTCCTACTGTTGTCATTTACTATTATGTGAGGTGACTCCATCCTGGGGGGAGAGGCAAAAGAACTTTCCTGCTTTCGCTACCCCTTTGCCCAGCAAAGAAAAAAAAAGCACAGGTAAGCCAAGAACTGGGAGCAAGTTGCGAAGCCATGTGACCGTTCAAATTCTCGATTGTGGCCCACTCATAATGAGCTTCCCGGAGTGTAGACAGACCTCTCCTGTGCCCGACGGACGGAAAAGCACTGTATCCATTCACTGCTCCGGGCAACGTGCTTTCTATATATGTGACCTCAGGTAATCCCAGCCTCACAATGACACTGCAGGGGCATTTTATTAAGGTCATTACACACGAGGAAATGGAAGTTCAGAGATGAACAGACTTGCCTGAGGTCACACTTCCGGGAATAGTCCCAGAGTTAAGAATAAAACTTGGACCTGTCAATGCCACAGCCTGAGCATTTGCCGCAAACGTCAACCACACCGCCTCCCAGAAGAAAACGTCTAGACCCTTCTCACTCACTCACATCTACGTTTTCTGACGGTTGATTTGAGAAAAGAGAAGAGAAAAAAGCTGACTCGTGTTTGCAAAATTCTAAGAAGTTAAATTAGAATTCAGGATAAACATAATGATTCGCAGATGCATCAGACGGACTCTTCTTCTAAGGTTTCTATTTTGAGGAAGTTACCTTTGTGCCCGAGTGGCTGAAATGAACGGAGAAGGGCAGGCTGTCTTTGCCAAAGGAAACCGGGCACTGCCTCTCCAAAGCTGGTGACATGAAACCAAACCCTGACTGCTGGCATCTGGGTGGCTTGATTCCTGCCAAAAGGTGACTTTGTTTCTAAGAATACAAAGGACTAAAGAAGGTATCTTGGAGACCACAGCAGTGAGACAAACAGCCTTCCCCTCTCCCCTTAATTCAACCTGGGCAGGTTAGGAATCCCTCCGCCCCCAAATCCAGAAGACTGAAAGGAAGAGATCTACTGGATACGTTTGGGTTCAAGTTTTGATGGAATCAAAACTCTAAAAACCATTTGGTGAGGCTCTAACTACTTCCCATCCTGCCAGTTCTCCTTATAAGGGAAGAAGGCCGGGGTGAATACCTGATTTCCCTTCCTCCTTCCCATACAAATCCCATTTTCTTTTCAGCAATGGTGGTTTCCCCAAAGCTAAAGGTGACACACGGCACCAAAAAAGGGCAATTCTATTGTATAGGGCAGGAAACAAATATTGGCAAAAACAACACCAGTAGCAGCAACTAATCTTAAGTGTTGGGGGCAACGTATAAGCAGAAACTGGGTGAATGTCAGTAAGTCATGGACACTAAAGCCTAAGACTAGATTGCCTCGATACCAAAAAAGGAGGTTAGCGTTGGTTTGTTCAATGATAAAAAAAAGTCTCCTGCGGTGGTCAGTGGATGTGTGGATTATCAACATTTCAATGACAACTACAGAAAAGGTGCTCATTCTGCATATTTCTTTTGTGGATTTCAGTGGAACAAACCAGCACTCCTATGGCCCATTCTACGCCAGGCACTATGCTAGACACAGGGAATCCATGAGCTAATAGCACAAAACCCTTATCTTCACAGACCCTATAGAGTAACCGTACAGAGCTGGTTTATTGCCTCCACAGTCAGAATCATGTATTTACCCATGTAAATAAATGTTCTCAATGATTCCCATAGAGCGGGTTGGGAATAAAGACAGTCAACATTTCCTCTCCCGTATATCACATGACTTAAATCAGCATTCACCTGCTCTTTTGATAGGAATGACTATTCTCCAGCACTAACCATACAGTGTTACTCATGAGCAAGGAGAACAGAGGTGGAACTCACGGGATGTGAATAAGGGTTCACAAGTCTAAGTTGGAAACCATGATGAGAAACAAGTTATCCATCACATCTGAGTGAGAGTTGAACACACTCAGATTTGTAAAGGTTTCAGAAAATTAGCCCTGGCTCCAACTATTCCAGCTAGCTGCCGGAGGATGTTTTCACAAAATGAGGGAATAAATCACAAGAGGGAGATGGGGCCCTAATCCAGAAGAGAGGTAAGAGAATGCACAGGCTAGCAGCTGGGCCCCTGACCTGGACGGCAGCTGGTCCAGGGTGGATGGAGAGCCGGAGGGGTGCCACCAAGGGGACAATGGACTTGAAAGATCCCCTGACTTATGTGACCATCTGGAGAAGAGTATGAGAACTCTGTTAGAATCGTTGAGGATGAACTTGTATGGGCATGTAAAAACTGAATTTAAAAAAAAAAAAAAAGAGGCAATGACAAATCCCAGGAAAAAATGTTTACAATCAAGAAAATGGTTCTAACACATCACACATTAACCATGCTGTATGTAAAATTTACAGGCTTGTGATACAAATGCTGAGTGTTAACTAAACCAAAAATTGTGATGTAACCACACTAGGGGATGGGCAGGAAAAAAGTGCTAAATTTATTTAGAGAGCTAAGTGTGGTCTTCCATAGCGAGAAGTCAACAAAAAATGTCCAAAATTGATGGATTGAGATATACAGTATGATCATGTTATTTGGGAATATGGCAATAATATACAAAGAAATAGTTGAAAGGCTTTATAAGTGCCGGTCCCTAAGAAGAAGGACCAGGAGGTGGGGAGACATGGGACAGAGGACCACTGCTTTTCTTTATAGGCTGAGTCTGGTTCAATTTGGCTTATATACAAAGCACACATATGACTTTATTAAATTAAATAAACAGCCAATCAGAAACTATCTTGGAACATCATGGAGTTTTTTTGAGGAAGAAAAAGAACTATAAAGGGAAACAAAAATATTAAGAGTTGTGCTTCAGGATGTTTATTCTAGTTGGCCACAGTTCCCTGGACTCAAAAGGAACTTGGTCAGATCACAGAGCCTTCCTATGGCTCAACTCCTCAGAATGACCCAGCAGAAACAGGCACCCTTGTCTGCCTGGACGGTTCACCAAAAACACCAATGTTGCACCAGCTAAGTCCCACCTGGATCAAGGATGTCTCAAAGCTCGACAGCCCCTGACACAACCTTAATACACAGATTTCTTTTGACTTGGGAACATGCTCATTTTCTCTTTTTGTCGTTACCATCCCTCTAGCCATTCTTCACAGCAGAAGAATGTGTCAACAGTGTGTAAACAGTGACAAAGGTGAATGTTACCCTAAAAACTCAACAAAGCTAACTTGCAACGGGTTATTTAGCTACCCTGGGCGTCTCACAAAGGACTTTTCCTCCTCTCCCAAATCTGTTGTGAGGTCACTTTCTATCTTGCTCCCGGCTCTCCTCTTCCTCTCTGCTGCTTGGGGAGGCTGTGGAGGGAGCCCCGAGGGCCCGAACTCTGGAGTCAGTCAGGGTCTGTGGCCAAATCTGGCGTGGGTGGCACTTCTTAGTGGGGTCACTGGGGCTGGGGGGTGGGGTCCAGCCCTCCGGGACAGCTTCCACATGTGGAACGTGGGAGAAGCAGAGAACCCACCTTGAAGGAGCATCACAAGGGTTAAAGCAGATAATGTGTGGGAAATACATAGTGCTGTGCTTGCACCTAACTTGTTATTATCCTTCAGACTGGTCAGTGTCCGCTCTCTGAAGAGCGCAGAACCTCTCCTTGAAAGTGCCCATCACCACAGATGAGATAAACCAGACGCCCCAAAGTGGCCACTCGGGTTTGATTTTGACTTTCTTTTCTCCTTTTCGAAAAAAGAACTGCTACCGGATTCTACTTCAGGGACCTCTGATGAGGCAGTTCCCTTTTTGTGAAAAGGGGGAGAGAAAAACCCTGGCCCTTGGCCTTGGTGCCGCTTCCTCAGACACGCCCAGAGCTGCACTACACCGTCCGACATAAAGATGGCGGTCTTTTCCTAAACTTGTTTCAAAAATTCCAAGTATGTGAAGAACGTAGTAAAACCTTGAAAAATGACTGCTGTCAAATAATACCACCAGAAAAATCATAATCTACTTAGGAATTTAAAGAAACCAAGACGAATAACTCATGTCAAGGGATGCTAATGTACAAGTTGGAACAGAACAGGGACAAATCACCTACCTTTGCTTCCTGTCCCTCGCCTGCCTGGGCTCTGTCCAGACACCCCTCCCCCAGGGCAGCCTGGGCAACCTGCGATAACCCCTGGGCCCTGCAGGGAGTGGCTGTAGGGCTGAGCCAACCAGAATGACCTGCACATTCAGCGCCTGGAGGCAGTGGGGGGACGGGCAAGGCTTGGCCGGGCTCAAACTCCGGTAGGGCCTCTCCTCAGCTAAGGGCTCAGAGGCACCAGCCCTATCCTGGCTACTTGGCTTCGTCCCCTGCCCTGTGCCCTTCTCAGAAACAAACAGCACTGAGAGCAAAGACTAAGGAGTAATTGGGTCTTTCCTGCCCAGATCTCACACCAGGATGCACCCCCTCGGCCCTGCCTCCCATTTCCACCACCACGGTTAGAGAGGGGCTGCTGTTTTCTCAGAGAGAAGCGGGTCTTCCCTGCAGAGGTGCAGCTGCAAAGGCCCGTGGGCCGTGCGCGGGGACGGCAACCGGCGGGGAGGCGGGCGTGGGGAGCTGACCCGCCCCGGAAAGCAGATGGGAGCCTGGCCGGGCCTCTGTGAAACGTCCATAAAACCCAGATTTCCAGATGCTTTCAATTGCCTCATCCCCCAATGGCAATGAAAAAGGATGGCGAGTGCCCAGCGCAGCTCCCACACGAGGATAAACCACCCACCGCTGTGAGAGGGTACAGCTGGGTGAGGATGGGCAGCGGGGACCGCCGGGCAGCACGCAAGACAGAGCGGGGAAAACCACAGCACACCACACTGAGCCGTCACCCAGGAACACCGCCTCGCTTGTGTCCTTCCAGAAAAACCTGGGGGGAGAAGCATTTAAACACTGGGCGCAGCCAACCGTCGGACCAGCTGTAGCCTCCCTTGGAGAACCGGGAAGGCCAAATGTGCGCTCTGACCATTTATTCCAAGCACGTGGGGCGTCCATTAACAACACAGGGATTAGAAGCCGGGTTTTGGCGTTGCTGAGCGGTGCGGCCTGGGGCAAGTTGCTTAACCTTTCTGGGTCTTGACTCCCTCATCTGAACGCAGATGACACCTGGCTGGCTCTTCTCCAGGGGTCAGTGGGAAGGGCAAACGGAACAGTAAACAGGACAGTTCTGTGTGAACCACAGGGAGCTGCTTCCTAAACAAGTTTAGGAAAAGGTGCTGGTAGGCAGGTCTGCTGTTCATGAGATCCACCTGCCACACCACGAACCGGGGTGCGAGAAGGAGCCTCTCTTCTGAAGGACCGGCAACTGCATCTGGCCAAACAGCCGTTTCCCGTGAAAGCACGACCCCATTCCGAGATGAAGCGCTGCCTCAATAGCCACCGCAGGGCCTAGAAACTTCTCCAGAGAAACCCTGCCCTAAGTCTTCACCCTGTCCGTGATACAGGCAGGGATTCTCCTGGCAGTCCGTGGAGTTTTAACCTTGCTTCGGAGCTCATTCCTTTATTTCTCCAATCGACTCCCCATACAAACCACCTGCCTTTCTTTTTGCCACAGTCCTCATCAATGGTACATGTCCTTCGAGCCGCACCGGTCACATTTTCCAAACCCAAACCAGGATCTGTGATCCAACCAAGGAATTTTCGTTGATCTGTGAATTTAGGCCGTTGAAAGGAGCTATAAAAATACGAAAATTAAATTGCTCCTGGGGCCACAGTGACCACCTGTCTTCGTGTAAGGTTATCTGCAGGGTAACCTGCAGAACTGCAGGTGGGCCCCCCAGAGGGGTGGGGCTGGGGTGCACATCCTTGTCCTCGCAAGATCGTCCCAGTCCCGGTCCCCTCCATGTCACGCTGCGAGGAAATGCACGGAAGAATGCTTAGAACATAAGATCTCCCTGAATGGTGGTTACTGCTTCTACGTCACCTCAAACTCCTTAAACCACGGGCTTTGGATTCAGACAAACTTCAAATATCTGGCCACGCCATCTAGAAGCTGATTACTAGGCTCAGCTACCTAAAGACGCTGAGGTTCTCTGTTTCCAATACCCACTCCAGCCAAGTTCATTTTGACAAGAAGCAAGAGCATTAGCAGACTGGCCAGCTCCTAGCAATCCTGCTTTCTTCTCTGTTCCACGGCTCTTCAAATTACAGCGCCATCCCTGGTCTCAAAAACACAGTCATCCCATTATGCTCTTCCTCCCACAGCTAATTAATCCCCAAGGCCTTTTAATTTTATCAACACGATGTCGCTCCCCTCTGACATTCTCTGTTTTGTATCCCCCTGGGCATGTCCAGGCCACTGCCTTCGTTTGGTCCTTGCCACATTACCTGGACTGGAAAGTCACTCCCCTCCCCCAGCCTGCTTTCTAACCAGTTGCCAAGGTCATTCTCCTGGAACACACATCCGACCACATCTTGTCTTTCAAAAGAGGAGTGAGGATATTCACATTACCCGGTATATGTATTAAAATCTCTGCGGGGCGCCTGGGTGGCTCAGTCGGTTAAGTGTCCGACTTCGGCTCAGGTCATGATCTCGCGGCCCGTGAGTTCGAGCCCCGCGTCGGGCTCTGTGCTGACAGCTCAGAGCCTGGAGCCTGTTTCGGATTCTGTGTCTCCCTCACTCTGACTCTCCCTCATTCATTCTCTGTCTCAAAAATAAATAAACGTTAAAAAAAAAAAATCTCTGGAAGGACTCACAACAATCTAGTAACAGTGGTTACCTACTTGGGGTAGGACAGGCATTGGAAGGACAGGAAGTCTCCCTCCATTCTTTTATGCTTATAGATTTGGGGCTGTGTGTATGTATTCAAATCAGAATTAATCAGAATTAATTAAAAAAAAATCATGCTATGGGGCACCTGGGTGGCTCAGTCAGTTAAGTGTCAGACTTCGGCTCAGGTCATGACTTCATGGTTTGTGAGTTTGAGCCCCGTGTCGGGCTCTGTGCTGACAAGCTCAGAGCCCGGAGCCTGCTTCGGATTCTGTGTCTCCCTCGCTCTCTGCCCCTCCCCCACTCATGCTCTGTCTCTGTCTCTCAAAAATAAATAAACATTAAAAAAAATTAAAACAAAAATCATTCTGGCTCCCCGCTGAATTTCAACAGGGTCCAAACCACCTGGTGAGCATAGCCTCTCGAGCCTGGTCCCTTCCTTGTCTCTGGCCCAACTTCCTGCCACATTACTACAAGGCGCTCAGGTCTTACGTAGATTTGTGAAATTGTCGACATGTCCAGGGATCCTACTCACGTTCACTGTCACAGCAGTACAGTGAAGACCATTATGTCCATGAACAGACTGGAGTCAGGCTGAGTCCACTGGTCCCCAATCTCACACAGCTGGTAAGAATTCAGATAGAGCCTTCTCGTTCCACCAGAATACACATGTTGCCACTACAGCATGATGGGAGATGTGTTCTGAAGTCCGGGTGGCAATCTTCTTTGCCTCTCTTACTCCTTTGCCCCAAATCCTGAGAAGAACCATGGTGCCTCAGGTTGGAAAAGGAGCTCGGGGGAGACCCAGCCCAACTCTCTACCCAAGGTGAAGGGCACTGTTTACATCCAGCCTGTGCTTAGGGAGCTCACAGTTGGGAAGGCAGCTGTCTTTCTGTTTGAATAATTTCTTTATTTCTTCAAAGGTACAGTGAGGTGGTTAAGAACACCGAGTGGAGCCAAACCTTGGCACGGCCACCTCCTGCCGATGGATCTTGATAACGTACCCTCGTGTTTCGGAGCCTCTGTTCCTTTACTGACAGACTGGAGAGAAGAACAGTATCCATGTCAACATACTTGGCATACGGTGCTTTTAAAACAGCTCAGTCAGTGCCAGCAACAGTCATCGCCGCCGTAGTGAGTCGAGGTGTGCTTTCCCTGTTCAGGGAAAAACCTGTACCCGTCACAGAGCTCCCCTCCTTTTTCTGCAAAGCAGTGCTGCTTCCCAACCGAAAGAGAATGCTCTCCTTGTCCCTCCTTCTCCAATCCACCGCCTTCCCTTCTCTGGCTGTATGAACTCCTACCTAAGTAAACTCACACACTCTCTTCCTGCATATGGTGCTGCTTGCCCTGGCATCCAGAACAATCCTGTGCCTGGGAAGTCTGAACCAGTGGGGGGCTGCCAGCTGTGGGGCCGGATGTGGCCCGGGCTGCAGGAGGGCTGGAGGAACCTGCCGCGTCCCAGGGTAGGGATGGAGGAAGTTGGCTAGGCTTTATCAGGAAAAACCACTCCCCGCGCACAGACGGTGAGCCCAGGTTTTCATCCGCCTAAAGGAGCAGCTGGCTCCCTTGGCCAGATTTCAGGCAAGGTGCTTCTACACAGCCCACCCTGGGTGGAGGATCTTGCACTTAACATTCGGAAGTCCTTTGATACGCAACAGTGAAATCATGTAGAAGAGTGCATTTTCAAGCATTACTAACCACTTCTAAAATAGTCTTTGTTGTTTCGATTCTTCCTCCCTTTCTTCACCCTCTGCTGTTTTTCTCTTAGCTTCAAGTGGAGCCAAAGGTAACAGAGGGACTGACTTGCTGGTTTTCCACCAATATAAACAACCACCGATTTGGGGAAATGCTGCCGTCTGGTTTGTACACGATGCAGAGCCAGCAGGGGGCGCTCGCCGCCCGGATTACTCTTCCTTCGCTCCTCACAGATTTCGCGGAGCTACGGACTACAAAATGAAGATACAAGTGGATCTTGCAGCTCTTTGGTCATCGTCTCCGGCTGCAGAGTCAGCAGGCCTGGACCTCCATCCCGTGTCCAATGACAAGTGACTGCCTAACATGGGGCAGGCTGTGTCACAGGATTAAATAAAATGATGCACGGCGTCGGCCACTGCCTCTACTGTACTGCGGAATATTACCAGCAGCCAGTATCGCCAGGGATGGCAGTCAGGAAGAAGTCTTCAGTGGCGGCAGTGGTGATGCACGTAGTGCGCCGAAGAGTGGCTTTCCAGAAGAGCTGGTACCAGGGAGGCCGCCCTAGACTGGGGATGTGGCAAACCAGGTTCTCCTCTTGCCTCTGTTGCTACACAAGTGTGTGTTCGTGCCTCATCTCCTCCTGGGGGACAGTACCAGCAGGGTTCAACGCTGGCCACGGCCACCCTTAAACCAGCTATCTCTCCAGGCCTCTTCTACAAAAAGGAATAGAATTACCAACCTCACAGGGCTGTGATAAAGATGAAAGAAATCACTAGTGAAAAACACAAGACGCAGGGCACTCATTTATTTGTTTGCCTTTTGTCACCACTGCCTATAAGCCCGTGACTCCGAGGAGGCTGAGCCCTGAGAAAGAAGTGGGGGGACACATCTGTATGTGTGTAGATGTCTAATGTTAAATTCTAAACACTGTATACATCCCAAATTGTTAAAAGATACCAGTTGAGTTTCTTTTAGATGGCTTTACAATTTCTTAGAGTTGGAACAAAAATACAGTAAAATTAAAGCCCAAGAAGCACAGAAAGTCTGAGAGCCAAAGAAACCATCCACAAGCTCCACGTTTTTCAGTGTGACCTTGGGCCCGAAGTGTTACATTCATTGTAACAGCACCCTAGCGCTCTGTAGTTGCAAAATAAAGTACACATTATGTAATCTGAGAAGCTGGTGCTTGAGACCCTCTCACTCAGCTTTAAATAGTTTTGTTAATTCTCCCCCCCAAATTTCAATTAGTCACCTTGTTCTCCCAAGGTTCCCCTGCTTCCTCCTTCGGTAAGACTCCTCCTTCAAGCCCTCACGTTTCTCCTAAAATTAACCCATATGCTACTATTCACAATCCCCCGTGTATTCACTTGTACACATTAAATCCATTTGTGTACCCCTGCAAACTAAGGGTCCAGAACCCAGGAATGAGAGGAGCCACATCAAAAGTGAGACTGGTGTTTACAAAGGAAACGACATAATTTCACAACAGTGATACAGCTTTGGTTGGCACTGACAGACATACTTTTAAAATCATGACGCAAGCCAGCAACACCAACACATGTATTAGGAGGTATTATTACTTTCAGAAATTATACTTTTTTAATCTAAAGGACGAGCAATTTTCACACTGTGAAAGACTGTTATATTCACTTCAGCACCAACATCACTCCACATGGGTGTGTGTGTGTGTGTGTGTGTGTGTGCATTTCTGGTTTGTCTTCTCTAGAACACAGCCTCTCTGACAATGGGGATTAGCTTCCTCTGCTGTTGAATCCCTAACACCTGAAACAGTGGCTGGCATGTAGTAAGTGTTTCAAACGTAGCTGTTGAATGAATTCCAATTTCTTTCAGTCCCCAACTCGTGTCCCCTTAAAATATAATTATGTTCTCAAGAGGCCCAAGGGTGTTGACTCACGCCAGGCCTTGCATTTATTTCGGGGCCTCTGAAGTCATGTGCTAAAGTCCGGTCTTTAGAGCCAAACCTTTTCCTCCATCAATAAAAGGCCAAATCCAGTCGAACCAGTCGGATTATCATGTGTAATCCTCAACACGTACGAAACACGTATCTCTGGACTGTATTCCAAGGAGGTGGTGGGTCCTGCCTTTACAAAACTGTTTACCAACTTTCACTTACTCCTTTATATACTCAGAGTCATCACGTCTGGAATGTTCTTCTCCCTTATTCTTCCTCGGGCTAGATCAATCCTCTACCTAAGGTTACTTCCTCAAGGGAGTCTGCCCTGTGCCGTTAATCGCTCGCGGCATTCGATGCTCTTCCTTCTGAAACCCCACCATACTTCACAATGACCTCTTCGTGAGTGGCTGGTGCTTTGTGTGTGTCCCCCCATTAGATGCTACACCCCACGTGGGCAGACACTATGCATGCATGCGCAGGTGCTCGTAAATGTTTACAGATTGGACTGAAGGAATCTAGGGATTCACAACGTGAAGCCAAATCAACACTAACAACAACAAAAAGAGAGACTAGAGATTCCGGGCCCTAATGGGTCCATGATTGGAGAGGACAGTCACAAGACGGGGCTGCCATAGGCATTTTCATCAAAAAAAAATTTTTTTTATTGCGATAAAACATTCTATCGTGTTTTAACCAGGGGAAACAACTATCATCTTGGGACTTTTGATTCCCAGTGCGTTGGAGTTCTGTTCCTTAAAAAATGGTCACAAGCAAAGAGAGAGATTTGCCACACAGGAGATATGTGTACTGAAGAGAGACAACTTCAAAACTGGGGATGGTTTACGGTAGTCAAAAGAGTATAACGGAATAGATTTGGGCTCCTGATCCCTCTGCTTATTTGCTAAACATCTTAAGTTGTCTTAACATCGTCTGGGCCTCGGTTTCTTCGTCTGTAAAATAGGGCAAACAATTTAGTCATGGGGCCCTACGGGGACAGAATGAAATAATCGATTACAGCGTACTCTGTAAGGAACCAGGTGCCATACAAACACGCGTGATGCAAAGTGAAAAGCATTCCTGGGCTGAAACCCAGACTTTGGCCAAAGAATCCCCTGTACTTTCCAGAAAGAAGAAGAAACAAAGAACCAGGAGGATAATCTTCATGTTTGTTCATCTCAGTGCCTCTCAGAGAGAAAGATTTTAAGCCATCGCCACCACCCTTCCTATAAAACCGCTCAGCCACGTAAGAAGAGCGATCCAGCTGGCCCTTCCCTCCCTGGCCCCAGTAACTTGCCTCAATGGGCCCAATGATTTACTTTACATCCCTTTCTTCATTTTTTTCCCTAGTTTTGGAGCAGGCTCTATTTTACTACCAGCTCCCAGAGTTCACAATTCGTAGACAGAAGTGTCAGCGGTCCACACACAGGCTCCCCCTAGGTCTCCACTCTGGTGATGGCTCGCGGTGTCTCCCTGATGTCGCCATCAGAGGCTCTCCACTGAGCTCAAGTACAAACACCCCGGAGAGGTCACCTCCAATCGTTCAGTGTGCTGGTATTTACGATGGATGGTGAACTCACCCATGATACTTTCTGCTGACGAGGGAATGACAGCAAGGCGGTGAACTCACAGGGAGCCTGGGACCTCTGGGCGTTGGGAGCCCGAGATTGGGGCTGGGGGTGGGGTGGGGGGAGGGTGAGATAGAGTGTGCGGAGAGAAGTTGGTGAGGATCCCGAAGACAAACCTCCTGATTCCTGCATTTTTGCCTTGGGCTCACCCACACACAGATGCAACGCTCATTCTCACAGCCAAGGAGTGGGAGTGAAGGAAGGGTCTGGGGCTCATCGGGTAGGAAAGGGAGGCTCACATATGTATGGGAAATAATGGCGCAGGCTGAGAAACAACGGTATGGCGGGTGCTGGATGGGGTGGTGAAGACAGAAAAGAAGAAAATGACACACAGAGTCCAGATGCCATTGTGACTGGTATTTATATTATAATGCAACGCGTTCTGTATCAAACTGCTAAAATACCATCTTGTTACTTCTCCTTAAGAAGAGAACCACTTGCTATCTTGAGAAAACAAGCAAAGACAGTATAGAATAACTAAGCTAAATGCTTAGGCTTGAGTTTTAAAGACAGGAATTGGAAGCTCGCATCTAACAGGTACTACCTGTGTGACTTTTGAGAAGTTAATCTCTCTGTTTCCTCATCTGTCAGATGGTACCCGCCCTTGTAGGGTTTTTGTGGGGATAAAAAGTGACCGTGTATATAAACAGCTTTGCACAGTGCCAGCCCCACGTCAGGGTTCAGTAACTGCCACCTACTGTTACGTTTTATTAAACACAAGAGCCTATTAAGGCCTTTCCCTTCCAGCTCCAGCCTTCCCCGGAGTTTGAGGCACAGAGCATTTGGCTCTAAAATTCTACCTATTTGTCAACACAAATACCTTTCTACTTAATTGGAAGTCGGCCTGGCTCATCTCCCGCAGGCCCATTTACATGCAGGTTGTTTGTCAGGCATGAGGCAGGGGGAAAGGAGAAGGAAGGCAGAGGCGGGGGAAGGTGAACGGGATGGGATTCAAGGCACACCTCGCAGTACACTCACCGAGTCTGGGTCTCGCTGCTGTTCGAGGAAGGCTGAGAATTCCACCAGGCGAAGTTTGGTTGTGCCGATGGAGCGGCCCTGCCAGGCTGGGACTGAGGGAGCTGGGGCTGACGCAGGCTCAAAACCTGAAAGACCAATCGTCACCTCTAAAGGAGGCTGTGAGCCTCGTCCCCCTCCGCCAGAGTCCAGGGGTAGAATTAAGTCAGGCGGTGGTGGGGTTCTGGCCAAGGACCCCGGAGGCACAATGGTCATGTGGCTCCTCTCAAGGCCAACTTCAGCCCAGTTTAAGGGTTGGAAGACACCTCACCCTGGATAAGGGGCCCAGCTGGGGACCAAGACCAGAGAGGCTGAAAGAGCCCAGGTGAATCCTGCAAAGATCCTCTGAGACACTGGGACTACCGGGCACTTCTTGTGTTGGCTCATCTCCCTCCTTCCCTCCCTCCCTCCCTCCCTCCCTCCCTCCCTCCCTTCCTTCCTTCTCTCCCTCCCTCCTTCCTTCCTTCTCTCCCTCCCTCCTTCCTTCCTTCCTTCCCTCCTTCCTTCTCTCCCTCCCTCCCTCCTTCCTTCCTTCTCTCCCTCCCTCCTTCCTTCTCTCCTTCCCTCCCTCCTTCCTTCCTTCCTTCCTTCCTTCTCTCCCTCCCTCCTTCCTTCCTTCCTTCCCTCCTTCCTTCTCTCCCTCCCTCCCTCCTTCCTTCCCTCTCTCCCTCCCTCCTTCCTTCTCTCCCTCCCTCCTTCCTTCCTTCCTTCCTTCCCTCCCTCCTTCCTTCCCTCTCTCCCTCCTTCCTTCCTTCCATCCGTCCTTCCTTCCCTCTCTCCTGTCCTCCTTTCTTCCTTCCTCTCTCCCTTATTTATTTATTTATTTATTTATTTATTTACAGCACAAGGCAGAGAGAGAGGGAGAAAGAGAATCCCAAGCAGGTGTGGACAGAAGCCTCCCGACACAGGACTCAGTCTCATGAACAAGGAGATCATGACCTGAGCCAAGATCAAGAGTCGGACGCTTAACCAACTGAGCCACCCAGGCGCCCCCCAACCCCCAATCTCTTTTCCTAAGACTGTGGTCATGAGCACTACAGAATTCTCTCTCTCTCTCTCTCAGAATGTTCCATGGCGTCAGAAAAGAGGGTAACACATGAACACACATCCCATCTGGGGATAGTTCAGCTAAGTGACTCCAGGCGCACAGGTGGGGGATGGGGCAGGTACGCGGGCGAGATTTGGGTTTCCTGGTCAAGGCTTCCCTGGAAACTCTTCGTTAAAGAAAGGGTGCAAGGAACTGAAACCTACTGACATAAGGAAGGGTAAATAAACCCTATCTGCTCTCAAGACGTGGACTGCCCAATCCAGCCTATTTATGATGAGGAAGGAACCACCACAACTTCCCCTTCCAAGGGTGACCCAGGGTCTTGGCGAAAGTGATGGGCTTCCCTTTTCTTTCTTTTTTTTTCTTCCCACTTTGCAATTGAGATATAATTGACATATCTAAATCTTCCTCCCTTTCTTTTTGTTAAGTAAATTCTCTGCCCAGTGTGGGACTTGAACTCATGACCCCAAGATCAAGAGTCACATGCTCTACTGACTGAGCCAGCCAGAAGTGCCTGGCTTTCCTTTTCTGTAAAAACCCATCTGAAGAGCTCCTGGGCGGAGACTGGGGGCACTGGACACATCCATGACCCTCCTGACTTCCAGCCTTAAGGAAAGTAGGGGTGAGGGAGGGGCACCCACGAACCTACAGGGTGGGGGTGGGGGTGGGGGTTGCACTGCCGTGGAACACAGTGTGACGGGCTGGCTGCCAGCTGTGTGGGACACTCTCCACGAGGGAGCCACTGGGAGACTCACCTGGAATGGGGGCTGTGACCGCTGGCTGGATGGGGTAGGCCTGCTGCACGAAGGGCTTGACGCTGGGGGCGGAGGGGTGGACAGAGTCATAAATCGAGACTATAGCAGTGGCTACTCTACTCCCCAGGTCTTGCCTTGGCCTCCCAGTGCTGGGGCCCAACCTGCCACCCCCACACCCCCCCAATTAAGGTTCCCTGCTTGCAGGTGGTAGCACAGCCCAGGCAGAGCTCTGCCAAGACAGAGACAGTGACTCCCTCTGATTGAGACGGGCCAGCATGGTGCTGGGGACCCAACCATCAAGCCTCACACCGCTTCAGTGGGACAAGCTGGAGAGACCCCAGCACGATTCCCGTATGCTGTGACATCTACTGGACCCTCTCTTCTCGTCCCTGCCACGACCCAGGTCAGGGGTCACCACTCCCAGGCAAGGTTTGGGACGTGCTTCAGGCTCCTTCTCTTGGCCAAACAGCTCAAGTTCTTTTGAGAACAGGTGGGCAGGATTTCCTTTCTGTTTTTATCTCCAGACCACCCTCGGCTTCCAGTTTACAAGGCCCGCTTCAAGCAGGATGGTCTCTTAGCTGCCCTTACCACCGGGAAAGCCAGGATGGGCTGGGCTATAGGATCGCCTCCACCGTCCTCTCTCAGGAAGGCACTTCTCAGGAAGATCCCGGGCTCTGCCCTCCAAAGCCATGAAGGGACGGGGCCTCTCTCCCTGTCTCCCGCTGGACACTAATACTTAAGGTGGCTGTGAGCTGGACTTAAGCAGTCTCTTTGCTGCTACTGGCCTCGGTGGATAATGGGAGATGACTCTGGCGATCTCAGGTTAAATCTCCTTTCTCCCGCAAGCCCCGAGGCAGAGTCATCCTAGAGAAATGCCACCCGGGGTTGGGCTGTGACTAGACCCTTGCCGTCACTGAGAAGCCCCTCCTTGCACTTACTCTTGTGAGGATCCCGGCTGCCCTGTTTGTATCATTCCTGGCCAGAACTAGAAGGCAAAACGCAAGAGGTGTCAGAATTAGGAGTTCACATCGAAGCACTGTTCGGGATGCCTACACGCTGCAACCCCTGCTAAA
The DNA here is from genome assembly GCF_022837055.1 of Prionailurus viverrinus. Classification (NCBI taxonomy): domain Eukaryota; kingdom Metazoa; phylum Chordata; class Mammalia; order Carnivora; family Felidae; genus Prionailurus; species Prionailurus viverrinus. The sequence continues at coordinate 69,496,687 of NC_062570.1, read as the reverse complement.
GACAGTGGGTTCAGACCCTCCATCAGCTGCACGGTGACCCTCTCTCGACGTAGATGTGGTCACCGATGTGCACACGATGGCAGTGGCATCCTTGGTCTGGCAGCCCAGGGCTCCCTGGAGCTCCTCCTCCAGATCAGTGCCCTGAGGGCAGGGACCAGGCAGCAGCTTCTCCATGTTCCCCTGACACCTAACAGAGATCTGGGCACATTACAGGTGGGCTCACAGATGTTCTGTCTGACTGCTTTATCCAGGCACACCCCTCACCCCCCTTCCCCCTCCCCTTCTCTTCCTCCATTCTTTTTTTAAATTTTTTTTTTAACGTTTATTTATTTTTGAGACAGAAAGAGACAGAGCATGAACCGGAGAGGGTCAGAGAGAGAGGGAGACACAGAATCTGAAACAGGCTCCAGGCTCTGAGCCATCAGCACAGAGCCTGACGCGGGGCTTGAACTCACGGACCGCGAGATCATGACCTGAGCCGAAGTCGGACACTTAACCAACTGAGCCACCCAGGCGCCCCTCTTCCTCCATTCTTAAACCCTCCCTGTGTGACGTTCTGTCTCCACAGCTCACAGCACCGCTGGGAGAGGACAAAGCTCTGAGCAAGAGGCCAAAAGCTCCGAGAAGCAATGCGGACACCTCCTTTGCTGTAAGCTTCCCTGAGGCTTCTGGTGCCTGCCGGCCCCTGCTGGAGAGGCGGCCTGTTAAAAGGAGTTGCAAAGGGAGGCATAAGGCTCGGGGTTTGAGTCCTGAGGTCACTATCTATGGGACTGTGATCAAATTTCCCAAACTCTTGTTACTCCGTAACCTCGTCTGCAAAACGGCAACAATAACTAGAACCGCTAAAGATGATTTCAAAGATTAATGGGATTGTAACAAACGTTCAACTTCTCAGCCCTTGGTAGGTGCAAAAGGAAAACGGTAACAGAATACTTTGTCCCTTTAGGGCTTAGTTCCCTTAAAGTGACCCCGAGGACACAGGAAAAGAGACGAAGGGCCAGGAAAAAAAGCAGAAGCAGCAGGTCACAACCCAGAAGGGCACTGGCAAAGTAATACTTAATCCCACGTCTGCAGGGACCAAGGATGCCTTCCTCTTCCTTTCTCTCCAGGCCCCCTCCCTCCTTCTCTCTCCCGCTCCTTCCCTCCCTTTTACCACTTTGCCCCCAGCAGCATCAGCTGGCCACAGGTAGTCCCTCCCTCCCCTACACGGGAGCCAAGAACAAGCGCCAGGTGGATGGCTTCACGCCCGGCCCCTCACCCCTGGGGGCCACCACTACAGGACCAGCTTGTGACTTACCCCCGGCGCCCCCGGGAAGGCGGGGCGTGGAATCCCAGGCAGCCCCAGCTTGTTGTGAATGGCGGTGGCCGAGACAATCTGTGCTGACGACATGGCGGCCATGTGCTGCAGGGCCTTATCCTTGGCAGTCTGATCCTTGAAGGTGACAGTGACACACAGACTTAATACAGAACACAGGGCTACCAGGCAGCTTCCACAGGCACAGCCACGAGCACATGGACTAAATACAGAGCCACAAGAGAGGCCGGAGAAGCAAACATGCACGGATAAATAAACACAGCCAGAAGGCTAAAACACACTCGACCTACCGTTAACTCTGAACCTTTACTGAGACTACCCAGTGGCAAGGTTTTATAAAAAAAAAAAAAAAAAAAAATTTTTAAATCTGTTTTTCAACAGAATGGGAAGCCTCTGAGAAGAGTGGACAGCGTATTTATTTTTCCAGCTTCCAAAGGGAGATTTCTCCAATTACTTAACACATTCAAGGCAAGGGGCGGGGGGGGGGGGAGGGGGGGGGGGAGGCCTTGCTTTTAAGCATACGGATGGGAGAAGGGGGCGTAAAGAGGGGTGGCTGTGGATCTGGGGTAGGACCATCCACAAGGTGCGGGCAGGCCCCATCGGTGTGCACAGTCACAGGGCCGCACTCCCAGGGGCTGCTGGAGTCATGCGAGGCCCAGAAGCCGTAGCAGACACCTGGTGAGGGGAGGTCGGGAGGCAGCAGGGCGGGCAGGGGGCCAGGACGGGGCCAAGCAGCATGCTGGCGGGGTGCATGCTTTCTCAGGTATCCCCACCATGGGGCTAAGGCCACACAGGTTCTCTCTACAGCCGAGAACGCAGGGGCTGCTACCGGGTAAGTGGTTTCTCCCTTCCCTGATGGGTCACTTCTAGAAAAGCCAAGGCTGATAACACAAAAGCTAGCCAAAAAGTCTGCCAAGCACAGCTAAAATACAGAATACTCAATGTGGTGAAAATACTTACCATGCTTGTTACCTGGATACAACAATAAACAATTTGTTAAAAGAATTGCGGACAAAAGCAGGGGCATTTTTCTTCTTCACTTAAAAAAATACATATATACTTATACAAACACAAAATATCGGGTACAATAAAATGCATAGGAGTGTGGGTCTTTTTTCACATTTTAGGAGGGATGTCTGACCCAGATAACTAGAAGGGCGATTACCAACCATTCCAACCTTTCAGAAACTACTCCCAACCCCCTTCGAGCTGGTTCTGTGGCTTCCCCAGTACAGATGGAGAAACGGTCAGGCAGGTCCTGACGGTACAGGCTTCATGCTTGGGAAACAAGTCAAGGTTCCTCCCGGCTGCTAACAGAAGGTCTATACAATCTATACCAGGCCCAGACTCCATCAGAGCAGAAACAAAATGGGGACAGTAAAGTAAAGACAGCACCCACCACGGCTGCCGTTTAGAGTCAGCCAGTGAGTGAAGGTCAAGGGGAACTGCAGGCTGAAACAGCCCTGACTTGGCTTCAATGTGTACAGATTTACCCAGAGGTGACACAGAAGCATGCGGAGGTGCCAAAGGCAAAGCCAAAAGGAGAAATTTAAACACGAACAAGCAAAAACCAGAAACAAAAAGCCCCCCAAAGCCTACAAAATAACTACTAGGGGCTTCTAAGAAAGATCAAATTAGGTGCTCCCGAGGTATAGACAGACATCACTCTGCCCCGTAATTGCCAGAACACGGCGTGAATTTGCAAAAAGCTTATGCTGCCCCTTGACAAAGAGCCTAACACTTGCATAAAATTTGACACTTGTCACATTTCTCTGGCTCTCAACTGAAAAAGTAAGGAGCCTCATGTTGCAGCTTTTTGGCTGGCACACGGTCATTATGGTCATCTCGAAAGACACGTGCTACAGCTGAATGGCACCACAAAGGGCCCAGGAAGCCTGCAGGATTGCTCGTCCCCAGTGGAATGGCACTGGGGGACTAGAGTGGTGCTTTACTGCCTCTGGTCAGATGACATTCTTTGAGCTGAGCCTCCATTTGCTAATTTGCTGAAGGCTCTACCTAAAGCTAGCTTTCTCGGTCAACATTTTTGCTTCCTTCCTTCTCCTTCTCTCTCTCTTTTTTTTTTTTTTAAAGATCTGAATCATTTCAGATACCGTGATGCTTGTAAAAGACAAAATCATGATGATGGTGGAATAAACTGACTAGGTGTATAAGTTCCCTAAACCCAGCTGAGCCTGACACACACACAGATCCCAGCTCCAGTCCATCTGTTCCTACCTAGCTGGTCCCGTGGTTTCACCTGCCACCTGCCCCCTCATCATCCCCGCAGAAGGTGATCCACATGTGTGAACAGAAAACCCGGCTCTAGTCACACTACAGCCCATCTCCGTCAGAAGTGCCCTGACATGAATACAAACACATCAGTTTTCTTCTGGGCCCATCACTTTGTACTCCAGCCCCGAAGCCACCTAGCCCCTAATGAGAGGTTACGAACACCTCTCAAGGTGATTTCTGAACTGAAGTAATGCCACAGGTCTCACCACAGGCGCCTTCCACTGAGAGGAACAAGCCTCACAGCTTCTCTGGGGCCCAGGCTAGGGGAGCTGGGACAGCGCAGCCCAGACTTCTCGCAGGCCTGGCTGATGCAAATTCTGAGGAATTACTACAAAAGATCTGTGGGCTTGGCTCTATCCCAAAAGCACCATCCTCGCGCCTGCGGGGCTCGGCTGGCTAAGCGTCCGACTCTTGACTTTGGCTCAGGTCATGATCTCAAGGTTCCCGAGTTCGAGCCCCGAATCGGGCTCAGTGCTGACAGCACGGAGCTGGTTTGGGATTCTCTCTCCCTCCCTCAAAAATAAATAAAAACTTTTTCTCTCTCTCAAAATAAATAAAAACTTCAAACAATTTTTTTTTTTTTAATTTCAAATGCACGTCATGGGCCCCTTTCAGACCTGAGAGTCCCCTGTCGATGAAATGCTGATGACGGGGGTGATTTGGCACACCCAGATACAGTGTGTTTGCACACGCTCGGGTGGATGGAAGGACTCAAGAATTAAAAGTCCAGGTCCAAAGAGAAAGGACTCCCCCACATCTCCATGGCCCATTTTTATTCTACTAGAGGTGCTGGAGATGTTCCCGTGTGCTGCGCTGACTGAAAAGTTCTTCGAAAAGCTCATGAAAGTTTGATGCTTTTTTTTTTTTTTTTTTTTTAAAGGAAATCAGTCAAGGAGGAAAGGAGAAAAGTCACCAGCTTTTGTATGTCACACAGCTTCGGAACATGGCCGTTTCCTTTTGCTAAACATAGTAAGGTTGGACTCTTACTGCCCAGCGTTCCAGGACGTGCCTGAATGGGACACACGTCCGGAAGCAGGAGAGCAAATCAGTGGTTCCTAGCTCACCAAGTTGTTCCGTGCCAGTAATAGGAGCCTCTCCAGGCTGGCTTGAACCTGCCTCGGCGTGACGGTAGTGGGTTGCGTTACCTTGGGCAAGTCATTGAATGCTCTAATTTTCTTCATCTATGAAACAGAGTTGTACTTTATTCTCTAAAGCCTTTCTGGCTCCAAAAGTATTTGTGGCGATGAGTGTGAGTTCCATTTATAAGCAAATACGTCTTAACACACACAGCCGGAAACCACCGGCAAAAAGACAGTAAGATGTTAAAATTTGGGCAGCTCCTGGCCACCTATCCTAACAGAGAGAAAGCCAAGCGTGGAGAGGAAATTTTATCTCAAGTAGAGGTTCTTTCTGCACTTGACCTAGCTATTTGAGAATAGGCAATTTTCTGCAAATGGACTAAAATGTCTATACCTCTGATTTCCTACCTTTTGAAGTGGAGACACTCTACCTACTCATCTAATTTTAGAACATCTCCCCGTTTATCTATGATATATATTTGAAAATTAAAAGGATTAAATTTTATTATTTAAAATCTAAAGCAACCCTGCAGATAAAAAGCACGGCAAGCAAGATCCTGAAATCAGAACCGACAGCCTGGCTATTGACCCACTTAATCTGAAATGGGAGTACGGAATGATGCCAAGCTGAGAGATTTCAATGGAAGGGACTCTAAATTGTCATTTGCAGCCTAGAGATACAAGCCTGGCTTGGAAGAAATTATAACTCTAAGTGTCAGACCTGAGTAAATTGCTTCTCTGTGTCACTCTGGTCTAATATCCTGGACTTTTGGGGCGTCCCACTCCATCCTTACCACTCACCCCAGAATAAAGGGGGCAGGGCGGTTGTTAATCTACCCAAATAACTGACGCTTAAGTAAGTTCAAAAATATACGTTACACTTGTACATCAGAATACTTTTATTCTAAGATGTTTTCACACCAACATTTCTGAAATGTGGATGAGATTTACAAAGGACAAGCACCCTGTTTTATCGTGAAAAACTGTTACTAAGTCAATATCAAGTTGCGGTCTGTGATGTCTTACAGGACGGGAAATACTCTGAGTGTGTGCGTGTCTATACGTGACCTTGCATGAACAAGAACACCGTGTCCTAGCAAAAAGCCTGGACAACTTCACACCGAGGCCTCATTACTGATTTTAAGTCCCTCCATCCCTAAGATTACGAAGAATGAGGCCACAAAAAAGCTGAATATTTGGGGAATGGAGAATAAAAGGCAAATCTCCTTTTCCAACTGAATCCTAACTCAAGCCCATGGTCTGAAATGTGCAAAATATTTATGGAGCAGGAAACACGGGGGCTTTAAGAACAAATGGCCCGTCTGTCCGAAGAATGAGGTCAGACACAGCACTGTGCCGAGGGATGCAGGTCTCAGAACCCACTCGACTTTCTTCCTTGTCCAATTTCTGGCACGCCATGCTGTCAATGGCCTTCCCTGCCTCAGCCACACGGGGTCCAGCAGGCTGTGTCATGCATAAACTCCTCAGCCTGAAGCCTTCCAAACTGTTATTGCCACTTAGTAAACAGGCTTTCATATTTCATGAAGCAGAGCAAGGCTGCTGCTATACCTCTGGGTTCCACAGACTGCCTCCTCGTTATGGTTTAAATGTGCACGATGTTTGGAAAGTGTCTACAGTGTAATATACGTGACAGGAAGGTGGCCAGTGTCACAAATGCACATGGCTGAAGCAGTGCACTCTTCAGACTCCAGGACATGTGATGAATCAGTCTCCAGACAGTATGGGAGTCTTATTCCCACTTTCCTCTGCTTCCTTGGCTTTTGATTACTCTGAGGAATCAATTCTCTTATTGTTTTCCAGCACTAGCCATCAACAACGTTAAAGATAATATAAAGTTCACAAGCTTGCAAGTATAATATTATAGCTGTTATATATGGCATTTTAATGAACAGCATACTAAATCAATATACTCCAGTTTGTTCAGGGGCTGTCAATTTAAAACTTAAAGACTCCAATCTACTTTATTCGTAAGGAAGTCCACTGATACACCAGGAAAAATAGGCAACGTTGGAAAAAAAGACCACGGACTCAAAATCTCTGGATAGCTCTTAAATGTTTTTCCCCAAGTGCACTTTTCCCAGCAATACAAAAATACAGTACAGGAGAGGAAAGATAGCAATTTGCTTGCAAAACCACTTTTTTCAGGAAAAGACAAAACACAGGATGCTCTCCTAAAAAGTCATTTTGCAGATGTTGCTTTCACCTTGCACTATGTGGATTCACATGACCTCTGTGATTATTAGCGCTAGCCCCTGAGTACATAAAACATCGCAAATGTGTAGGATGGTTTGGGAGAAAAGATGGAGGGCACTTGAATTTTTCTAGCCATGATCCCTAATTTACTTATTATTAGAGAAAGCAGGAGTAAATACAAAAGGGGGCTATTTCGGTCAGGCAACAGCTAATGCCAGGGGGGGAAGGCACATTCATACTTCTCCCGACTTGCCATGTAATGAGTAGCAATTAATTCATCTTATTGTATTTCCAAATGCCAGAGACTCCATTCACATCAAAGAAAAAATTTTCAAGGCTTTTACTATTGTTCATTTTTAAATGTACTAAGCTATATTTAGTATTTTATAATTGTCAATAGGGTTTCCTTTAATTTTGATGTGGGGCTTAGCATCATAAAAGATTGTAGATGAGGATCCAGGTGATTTATAGGTGTGCCTGACAACACTACCAGGAAACCTATCATTGAGGTCAGCTAAAGCTAGGTCTGGGTGCTGGGGAAAAGGCAACCTTCTGACCATAGCCCCCTTTCCCCTGGGAGGTGACAGTAAGAGGCAGGAAGTAAATCTCTCCCGAGGAGCCAGAGGAACCCACGCAGGCAGCAGGCTCTAGTTTGGCTCCAGACTGAGTTCCAGCTCCCACCACTCATCTGCTGTTTAATTCAAATATACAGAAGTGCCTGGGTGGCTGAGTCGGTTAGCATCCACCTTTGGCTCAGGTCACGATCTCACGGTTCGTGGGTTCAAGCCCTGCGTCGGGCTCTGTGCTGACAGCTTGGGAGTCTGGAGCCTGCTTTGGATTCTGTGGCTCCCTTTCTCTCTCTGCCCCTCCCTGGCTCATACTCTGTCTCTGTCTCTCTCTCTCTCTCTCAAAATAAAGAAACATTTTAAAAGATTAAAATTAAATAATTCAAACATACAGACACAATGAACAGTGAGAGATGATGTGAAAGCATCTTGAGTCAGAGAAATGAGCCCTCATCCTTGACCAGTATTCTTTGGGCAGAGCTGCATGACATCATGTGAAGAGTTTGGGCTTTGGTGCTAAATGCAGATCAAATGCAGACTTGGGACCCTGGGTAAGTCACCTGGCCATTGAGCATCTGCTTCCTCATTTGTAAAGTGAGGCCCGAGAACAGCGCCTTCAGGACTGCTTTGGGAATTGCATTAAGCACTCCCCAGGGTGCCCGCAGCCTTGCCATTCAGTGAACTTGCAGTCTCTGGGGCGCATGTGACCCGAAATGCTTAAGACACCCTGGCCCCGATCACATGAACTTTCAGCTCTCTGGTAGTCTAGAGCATCGTAGACACTGGGGGCCGATTAACAACGGGATTTCTCTAGCAAGCGATAAAAACGGAGAATGAGGGTGTTTCCGTTGCCCTTAAAAAGAAAATCCAGCCCTGGCTCAGTTCACACAGAAAGGTGAATGCATTCAGCCCTCTGTTTACACTGTGAGTTCCGCATCACCACACGGTTGATAAGAGGTTCTAATTCCAACACACCCAAGCCCGAGAAATAAACGGTCTCCACCCTTAGCTTGAACTCAGGTAAATTAAAAACAAGGCAGAGAAAATATCACTGGGGAGAGAGGGTGAGTGCAAAAGAACCCCCTGAGGATCGGAAGGTATCAGGAAGGTGCTGCGTCATTTCCCAAATCCTGCGGCCGAGCCAACTGTCTCAGGACTGGTGCCGGGACAAAGGAGGCTGTGGTTTCAGGCTTCCGTGGCCGTGTGTACCGCTGACAGCCATCGCCTGAAGGAGCGGGGTGGCTCAGCAGGCCACGGGGAGCACCGTGGGTGAAGTGAGACGTGTCTCCCCTGTGGACGGGCCCATTCGTGGCCGGCATCGGTGGTGACACAACCGGGAGGTAGCCTTGTGAAGTGCAGCAACGCCCCCAGAGAAGTTCCTGAACTCTCCGCGAGAATTAAATCAACAATTTGAACTTTAAGCTCTCTGCTTATTGGAAGGAACGGCAGATTGGGAAGAATGGCCTGCTCAGAAATCAAATCACAAAAGGCCACCAGGGTGAGGATGAAGAAAACGGCCCCGGGGAGCACATGTAGCTCGTAAATTAGTCACCAACGACTGGACGCAATCGGACACTCACGGGCCCTTTTCTGCTCTCGTGGCATGACGCAATGTCAGCAAGTACTGGCTTTTCTTCAGTGCGAGTCCAGAGCTGGACATGAACACGTCCACCGCCTAAGATGTATTCCTGCTGAGGTCAGGGCAGAATGAAGAAGCCCTCTTTTCTTCGGAGTACCGTCTGGACTTGGGCACTCCAGACCCCAGGAGGCCCGGCCCACCTTCTCAGGAAGATGACGATGGTCCACAGGGGGTGGGTGGTCTGCAGGTCGCCTTTCTGCGGCTGCCAGGGAGGGGAGGCCTCTGGGCAGGGACTGGACAACCCCTCGAGGCAACTGAACATCCCGAGATAAGAGACTCGGAGGAGGAAGCTCGAAGTAGGAACCCTAAGCAGCAAAGAGAGACTGCTTCGTGTGTGGACCACACTTCTGCGTTCTTTTTATAGGCTGGGATAATAAATCGCTGCGCTTCCAAAAAAAAAAAAAAGGGGGGGGGCTAATGGCCTCTTGGGCAATTAATGGTGAGCGAAATAATTCAAAGTAGAGAATAACTTCTAGAGCTGTGGGCCAGGCTCGGGACCACGCCGCACGCTGTCTTCTCTGACAGGCTGCCGCTTCTCCACTGCTCGGCCGGAGATCGCAGTGAGGGGCTAACCTGCGGGTGAGGAGGAGACGTGCGACAACAAATGAACCTGCTCTGGGTGACATCTGCAGGTGCAGCTGGTGACACGAGGTCCGAGGGAGGAAAGTCGGCATCCTTGGAATTGCTAAAGGCACGTTCCACCGATCCACAGGTCCTTCCCATGCTGTACCTGCGTGGCTCCATCTTTACCTTGTAACTACCATCAGGCCTAGTTACAAAGCCGTGTGTCACCTACAACCACCCCAGAGCCTGTTAGAGCAGTGGGTTCAAAAGGATTTTGTCTGGGCAGGGACCACAACATGGCACGCCCAGCGCTGCGGAACGATTCCCTCAAAGCTAATAAGCTCCCTCTTAGACCCCCAGTTAGCGCTCTGATTTGTCTCTTAAGGCCCGTTAGCCCAAGAAGATTGAATCAGAAAATAAAACACTGCAAAGTGTATGCTTAACGTCCAAAATTCTGGCACTCTGGTCACAAGTGCCTTATATTTCCTTATCCATTTTAGCAGGCTCTTGAATCTCAACGGGACTCCGCCAACCCCTTCACCCCTTCTTCCTACTGGCCCGGCTTCTCTGCTCCTGGTTCTTCGTCTCCTCACAGCACTCCTCGACTACCTCAACCATCCCCTCGATCTGCTTGCCCCTTGCAGCCCTCCCTTGTGCTTACAGTCTGGGGCCAAGGCCATCCCAAATGGCTAGCCAAGTCTATCTTGGTTTAGGCCTCTACATACATTATTAATTTCTTAAGTTTATTTATTTATTTTGGGAGAGGGAGAGTGTGAGAGTGAGCAAGCAGGGGAGGGGCAGAGAGAGAGGGAGAGAGAGGGTCCCAAGCAGGCTCCATGCTGTCAGTGCAGAGCCTAATGTGGGCTCGAACTCACAAACCGTGAGATCGTGACCTGGGCTGAGATCAAGAGTCGGACGTTTTACTGACTGAGCCACCCAGGCACCTCTAGGCTGCTTTGCATAAACAAAATGTCTCATGTTGGTGCCAATGGCTTTAGCACAAATTCAGAGTAAATGATGGATACAAATCTAGACTCATTTTAGGACAGGGGCAAAAGGAGAAAATAGTTTTCACTGGATTTATTTTCTTAGGGAAATAAATGGCAAGGAAAGATACCATTGCTGGGGGGTGGGGAGAAGAAGGAGATTGTGATTGGCTGGGGAAAGAGGTTGGGGAGAGGAAATTAGAAAAAGAATACCATTTTGCCATTTGATTTCTTCCACTGGAAAAAAAAAATGAAGAGAAATACATCATAATGAAAATGATCATTTCTGGTTGGTAGAAACAAATATTTTATAGTAACTCTCTTCACTTTTTCATGTTGTCCTATTTAAAATAGAGCAGGAAGAAACTCGTAGTTAACTGATGCATCCCCTCAGTGAACTGCCATTACTTTAAGAGAACCCAACCTTCAATAACCTATATGTTCAATGCTGCTATTGAAAAGTGCACACTTTTCAGACTTAGTAGGAGAGAAGTTTTAAACATCATTTACTCTTTAAAAAACATCGAGGAAGGAAGAGAGCACAGCAGTCGAGGGGACAGGAGCGGGAGCCAGCTGAAGAGACTGTGTGTGTGTGTGTGTGTGTGTGTGTGTGTGTGTGGCTGCCCCTGGTCCAGGTCAGCACCCCTCTCACTCAGATCCTACAGCAGTCCCTGAATTAGGCTCTCTGCCTCCCCCTAGCCACCCATCTGAAAAGGGTGGGAGAGAACTTTCCAGCCCAGAGCACATCCCACGGCTCAGAGATGAACCTCATTCTCTCACAGAGGATCTGGGACCTTTCTGTTGGGCTTGCCCAGGTCCATCCCGTGCCTCCAAGTAATAGTGTTTTTCATGGTTCCCCAAACACCCCGATATCTCAGGGGAACTGTCTTCCTTTCTCAGTGCCCAGTTCTAACAGCACGCCCTCCCCAAGTCTTTCTTTAATTCTACACTCAGAGCTGACCACTCTTTTCACTGGAGTCTTTGCACCACTCTGTTCAATTTCCACTGCAGAGCCCCCTAGTTGGGGAGCAGTCTCCTGGATATCTAGTATTTCCCCAATTGTGGCCAGAAACAACAGAAATGTTAAGTGTTCCTCAAGAACAGAGATTGCTAATTCGATTCTCTATGCCCGACATGTACTCGAGGGTCTAGAACACTGGGTTCTCCATGAAAAGTTTGCTGTGCTTTATGAAGCTCCAATCTCCATGGAAATCTTAAATGTCCACAAAATGAAAACAAATTTTGTTATGACAGCTAAAACTAAAGTCCACACATTTTGGGGTGATCTGGTTTACGAGCAAGCACTCTGAGAACCATTTCTGCACTAGCAGAAGAGTAAGGCTGACCTTTGGGTCTCATTCTAACAGATTTTCAAGAGCATGACTTTTGTAGTAAGGATGACTCATCCTTAATTGGGACATGAGCATGACCACGCTCTTCTTGAGTCTGGTTTCTTCACAGGAATATGGCACAACCGGCTGCCAAACATGGACTGTCTTGTAAAGGCTGCAGGGACAGTGGAGAGTCACCTCTTTTTCCCTTTGCCTAAGGCAGTGTGGTTTTCAAACTGTATTCAGTGGAACACCCCAAGAGGCCATTGCTAAGGCTAAAAGAGCACGAGCCCCAATTAAAATAGTTTACTCATTTATATATGAAATGCTTCAACAAAGATTTCAACCTGAAACACGAGTTTGCAGCTTAAAAAAAGGCTGGAAAGTCACCAGCCTAAAGAATTCGACCGCACCCTTCCCCAGGAAGGAGGGAGGCTTAGAGGCAGGAGGGCTCCCATGGAAGCCACGCCTGGCGGCGGCCCCAGGTGTAAGCAAACCACTTTTTCAGACTCCAAGGGAGGCCAGAGGGATGAAGCCTGGCTTCGTTCTCTTTAAGGAGGGCCTCTGTCCACCCCAGAGAACACAAATCCTTGACTTCTGAGCACATAGGAAAAAGGCCCAGCAGCGGGGCTGAAGCAGGCGGGGCAGGCCATCAGCCACCTTCTCCGGCGAACCTGGCTACATCTTCCCAGGCAAAGCATGGCGTCTCTTTTTGAAGTCTGGACCCTTGCTGCCACCCCCACGGCCCGCCCAGAAGCTATCGCTGTTGTCTGCGGGGATGACTTCAACCTTCCACAGTGAGTCTGCCTCGTTAATGAGTGTGGGAGGCCAAGGCAATGTGGCCGTCAGCCTGACCCCACAACGAACTCAGTGCTCACCCCTGCCTCCCACGAACATGCTGGGAGACACCAGACCTGAAGGGGAAAGCACGGATAAACCGGTGAGACCTACCTCTCCAAACGAGCCCACTGCCTGCCTGGTAATGGCTGGTTGGGAAGGCTGAGGAAGGCATCCCTCACATCAAATGCTCACGGGAGGCGAAGGCAGCAACATGTCCACTGGCTGTCACCTGTCAGTCTGGTGACAGCCAGTCTCACTCATTCTCCTCGGCTGGCCTAATGCCCTCTGGGTGGTGACACAGCGGCTCTGCGATAGGACCTCACTGCCCTGAACTACGGATAATCACCACAGTACCAATCACACATTAGGTCCACATTCTCACCAAGGGCTCGAAGTTCACAATTCGCCTTGTTTCTAAAGTGTGGGTGCCGAAGAGAGGGCTGGTGGTCAGAACTGCACGCCCAGCTCCGAGGGACACGAGGGGGGGCGACACAGCGCGTGCTGGCACAAGACCTTCTGCTTGAGAACACTCTCCCATCTCCACTGGATGAAACCCCGCCTCAAAGACCAGTGGGGTAGGCATCAGAAAGACCGGAGTTCAAATCTTGGCAGCGACGTGTGCTGGGCTTGGTAGCTTTGGGCAAACCAACTGACCTCCTGGCTTCTTAAATATTATCCCTCAAAATCTGAATAATGGAACTCACTTTGGAGTGAGCTTACTGAATGAGAGGACACGTAACAGACTTTGCATACACTCACTCGGTCTTTGCATTCCCCAACAGCAGCACCGTTGCTGTGCAGCCCGTCCCTGGGATTCCCTCCACGTTTTCTCTGGGTGCTTTCTGCTAACACTCATCCGACAGTGCCCTCTATTCCGCATTCCTATTTCCACGGCCAGCTCTGTGAATAGGGGGCTGACTGTTAACTGCCCACCGTGATGGACACCATGCCTGGAGCACTCCACTGGTATTAGCTGATGGGAAGAACAAAGGCCTCCCTTTTCCCAAGAATAATGTGGTAGGGAGGAAGGAAAGGAACCGCAAGAAGATGGAGGTGGTTCTTGGAGCTGAAACGCTGAGCCGGTTGCTACCCTACTGCCTCTGTTTCCACCTCCTCCCTGTGTCTGTCCCAAAGGAGAGTGGGCCAAGGCTGAAAGGAGGGGGAAAAATCGTCTTTTTTTTTTTTTTTTAATAAGAACGAACACAAATACAACAACTGTGTTTGCATGATGTACATGTACGTATAAAGTACTGGTAAAGTGTTTCCACGGAGGAAGGCTCTCAAAACCCCTGAATAAGAAAACGAGTACTTCCGATATCCCATGGGGCTCCCTTCTGGGCAGGAGAGCTTAATTCATCACGTACAGGGCTTTTGGTCCAGGGCTGTGTGCCCTGGGCGAGCATGTAGGAACCACACAGACGGTACAGAAATAGAGCAATTCATAACATCGCGGATGGAAACACAGAATGGATGTCTGTAAACTTGTTTGAACATCATTAATTCGTTAGCGCAGAGAAACTAGATACAGAGTCAGAACTTGAGCGAACGCTGGGGGAGTTACATCCACATAGAGAGGACGGCGCCTTTGGTTAAAAAGCAGGATCTGTGAAGTTATCTTAATCTTCCAACTGCTCAGCCAGTCAGCTAAAAGCCAGCCACCATCAGCCACACGTGCGAGCGAGCCAGCATGCAGCCCACTGCAGAGGGCCACCAAATGCTCCTTCCTGGTCGCTAGTCCTGTTCCACAGCCAGCCTTGTTTGCATAAAAAAAAAAAAAGTTGGAGGACTTTGGGAAGGATCCCAGTGTTCAGCATTCAGTGCTGTGAAATCTCACTTCGTTCTTTAGGTTTAGAACAAAAACAAATTTAATTAATGTATGGAAAAAATCAAAATGGAACAACAACAAAAAAAGGCATGTGGGAAGGGCAACAATATGGGCCACAAATTCATTTTTATTATAAAGTAAAGCTCTTCTATGTAAACTATAATTCCTTTGCATTTTTAAAATGGGGCATTATGGAAAGAAAAAGTCACTTATCTTTTACTACAAATTTTGGAAGGGGAGAAAATACGGAGAACTTGCATTTTAAAAATCTCAATGCCTCCATTTTTGCTGTGAAATATATTTTCAGAGACTAGAAAATGAGGCACATGGAAAAAACAATTAAACTAAACTCAAGTAGAAATGGAACTGCAAACACGGATTTGATTAAGAGCCTTCCCATCTCTTAAGATTTTTTTAAAGGCCTCACCTCAAATTTCTTTTTTAATAACAGAGCTGTACCCTTAAAAAACAATATTGAGCAACGTGGAAGAAATCTGGCAGAAAATACTGTCTGTTTTGAAAGAATACTTGAAAAATTACATGAAAAGACATATTTTTCATAAGTATTCTCTAAAATACATAACAAGTACAAAAAAATGACTTCTAAATATTTTTTTAAAGTAATCATGAGAACTACTCTAGAAGTGATGCATTTTATTTTACTTTATTACTTTTTTTTTTTTTTTTTTACAATTTCTACGCTAACTTTGTGTCTCTGGACTTTTTTTCCTCTCCCAGCCCAGGGCTGTTTGGTGGACATTTGAAGGTTAAAAAAAAAAATCATGTTTCTGAGCTGAAAAGTTATCAAGACCAGCTTTCTGCTGCATTTGCATTGTTATTAGGGACACACACACACACACACACACACACACACACACACACACACTAAGCTTAATGTGAGGCTAGTACAGAAACAGAGATTAGACACAAAGAAATGTAAACAGCTCTCACATGCGAGGAAACTAGGTTACGAGAATCCCAGCACCAGGCATTCACCAGTCACCATGGAAAACAGGAAGTGAGATGCATAGCAACCACAAGCCAAAAAGCAGGAAAGCGCATACCTTTAGCTTGGAATGAAAATCACGAGATTTCCTTCTGGCAAGAACCTGAATGTGACTAGACACCTGCAGGGTAGGGGAAGGGAGGAAAACAAAGGAAAAGCCTGTAACCATGGAGATGAAAAGCCCCCTACAACTGGGCAAGCCAGACGTACCTTAATGGCGGCTTGAATTTCTCGAACTTTCTTTCTTGCTAAGACCTGTATATGACTAGACACCTACATTGTTCGGGTTTATGAGGGGAAACAAAACAAAACAAAACAAAACAAAAAAAGGAAATCAAATATAAAATCGCTACTCCTTGGGAGGGTTTTGGGGTGGGGGTTGGGGGAAGGTTATTTGCATCTCAACAAAGCTCTGCAGTTAGGAAATACACAGTCCCAGCCAGACACCAAGCCCCCAGCGCTGCTCTAAGCTTTTCAGACTGGGTCATCACTGCAGTGACTTGATTCAGGATGAAAGTTAGGCTGCTTTTAGTTTTCTCACCAGGGAGAAATCACGGGCACGGGATGAGAGGGGGAGAGTGGAGTTGTTTTCTTGATGAAATTTAAAAGGTGGGGCTAGAGGTAAATGAAAATATTTATAGCTTCTCAGGATCAGGAGGGAAAATCCCTCCTTCTCAATTTAGAAGAGACCATCCATAAATTAGCACATTCTGCAGAATCAAAAAGCCGAAGCTGTCGGTTATATTCTGATCTCATTAAGAGCTCTGGATTCTGTAGCAAATGTTAAAATAATACCGACATGTAAATTAGATCTCACAGAGAAATGGACAGACCCAGTCAGCAGAGGGGTTTTTTTTCTCCCCCCCCCCTTATAAATATCTTCAATCCTTCCACTCTTTTGGGTACTGACTGGGCGCGAAGTGGATTTGCATATTATTACAAAGCGAAAAGTGTGAATACAGCCAGCCAGCCATCCTGTTAAAAATCTGGGTTGAAAACCACACGATTTGCTGAACAACAAATTCACATTGGAGAGGTATCACCAACTGCTGCCTAAAAACATCCCCAGGATGCCGGGGTGTTGGAAACCAAGCCAAGCCCAGCTTCGGAAACACAATGATTCCACTGGGTAAACAAATTTGCATCTCTTTCAGTGGGTTACATTTGGTTAAATTTAGAAGAGTCCCCGGTGAAGGGGTTGGGCACGGGACTAGGGCTCACAGACCCAGCAGAGAGATAGCCCAGGTCCACCGCTTTCAGTATGCTGGGAACTGGATCTATTTCGGAAATTTAGAACCCTACATTGAAAAGTTCAGCAACTCGGACTGAGAGGCAGTTATTCCATTTCGAACACTATACTGACTATAAAAACAGGATTGATGGTAACAAAAGATCCTTTTATCTTTAGCTTTATCTTTGAGTTTCAATGATTTTTGTTTGCAAGTTGCCTTTTTTTTTTTTTTAAGTACAGAGAAGCGGGAACTCCCCCATCATCGTCACCCCTCCATCCAGCTCCTGCTTTTACTTGTTCTCCCCCTACTTTTGTTCTTACATGATTCTCTGACTTGCCTAGGGCCACTGTCCACTGTCACAGGGTGGGGGGAGCATGCACCGAACAGACAGTGCCCTGCCTCTGAGCCCTGGCAGGAAGCCACGGCCCTCTGTGCTGACTCAGCAGTCGGGCTCCTGGCGGGGGCACATGTAACATTCCTGGGGAAAAGCTCTCCCCGTCATAAACACTCATGAAAACAACTCATCGCTGAGCAGAGAACCGGAGTCTGCTGCTCATACTTAACGAGATCCACAGTTAAGCTTGCCTTTTGGTACGATGATAGTTTTCAAAATCCGTGCCAGAGAGATCAGCATAGGTCAATATTAAAAAATAATTGTGCTCTGTTAACAGCTCACCCATGAGGTTTGTTCGAGGCTCTTCCCCCCTTTGCCTTTCTCTCTTTCTTTCTCCGTTTTTAGCTAAACATGAATTGCTCATCCATTCCAGTTCTGAACTGGGTCAGAGATTTGGACCGCTTTACGTCAGAAGGAACGGGGAGAGAGCCAGAGCCCTGACAAAGGGCAGAGGAAAATTCCTGACGCTACTCTGCACAAAGGTATTCAAGTTATAACTTCATTTCAGTCACAGCAGCTACTGACAAAAAGCCATAGCTTAAGGAGCAACAGTTCCCTGGACGCACATCATTCAGTATTATGTTCAGGCCAACAGTCATGGCTGCCAGTGTTACTTTTGCATCGAAATGATGACTAATGCAGAATTGTTCCAGGATTTTACAATGCGCAAAATCTCAAAATTTCGTGACTTCCAAGTGTACTTGCACCTGCAGCGTCTGTAGCGTTTACAGATGCGCAGTTCGGGAAAGAAACAGAAGTATTAAAGTACAGTACCAGACCAGTGCATACACTGTCCTTGGCAGTGAGACTTTCCCATGTGTGTATAAAAAGAACTCTGCAGACCACATCGTAAAGGGTCACTGAAATGATGAACAGTGAAAACTGAGCCAATTGGAAACACCTCCAATACTGACGTCCTTACAGGGAACTCAAGTTGGGGGCTCCTAGGAGCCAAAGCACAGCCAGCCAGTGCAGCCAAAATGCCTCGTCGGGCCATTCGCTGACATGCACAGTGTCCAGGTACGTTATTTTACCTGTTTTCTGGTCCTCGTCTTGCCTGTCCTGAGTTTGATGTATCTGGCTATCAATTCATTCCTACCTGAAAGAAAGAAGAATTTACAATAAGATGGGTTACTTAAAAAAAGAAAAAAAAAAGCCTCTGAAAGCTAAGAAGTTAGAACAAAAAATTTTCAAAGTTGGAGCTGTGTATCTATTCATGCCAGAAAAACAAAACAGTACGATTGTTTGCAAAAATATTTGCTAGGGGAAATTAGGATGAAGGGCATTTAATTACTAGGATCAGCAACTGAGGGCAGAAATGTGCCTTTTTGTTTCTTTACACGTTTTATGCCTGAAGAGGTGGTCAACCTGTACGAGCAACAAACACAAGGCTTTGCGCGGGAATCCACAAATCTGTTTCCGTCTTAGTTTCCATGCCCATTTCGCTGCACCCACGTTTCCATCCCTAGTTCACTCCAGTTAGAGTCGTGAGAGCCACCGGAGACTGACCTGCTGTGACCACAGAAAACCTACAACAAGGGGCTAACGACATTCCCGAAAGATGTTACTGTCCTAGTAACTAACTATACACGAGATCATGTTCATGAAAAAGAAAAAGAAATGACTTAACTACCTCAAAGCTTTATAACCTGTAGGGGAAAGAAAATGCCTACAAGAATAAGCAAAATCTCCCGGCTTTACCCCACCAGGAGACGGAGATGTCAGACAGGTAATCTGACTTCGAAGAAGTATAATGTCATGGGAGAATGTGTCCCTGAAGCTAAGTGGGGAAAGGTATTAATAACACTACATGAAATAAAAGCCCTCTCGTTCAGTTAACCACATTTGTTAGCTGTAGAGCTGGTTGTAGAATTCGTTTGTGCTGCCTTACTTTGCAGACATTCTGCATAACTGAAGAGGGCAAGAACTTTGTCTGTTTCCCAAAAGCCTCCCCGGCACCCAACACACTGCTGGGCACACAGAAAGAACCAATGAGACACAGCCTCTGGTGACAGAGAGGGACCGCACCCCCCCAGATCTCCCCTGGCACAGTAAAAAACTGGCAGCCCTAATGAGGATCAACCCAAGAGTGTCCTTGTGGAAAGCTCGTCTGAGGATTCTGAAGACTCCCTCGGCACTGCCTAGAAGGTTCCTGTCATCATGGCTCTGTCCGAGCATGTCTGTGTTAGGACCATGCAGATCAGGGTCACCACTGGAAGGCAAAGGAATTGTGGGATCCTGGGGCTGGGAGATTCCTCTGGGTCATCTGCTCCTACCGCTAGAAGCCTAGAGTCTTATAAACGTAACCAAGCACTTATAGAATTAAGGAAGCAGTCCACTTTATCTTAAACCATATTTAAGAATGAAAAGGGGCGCTGACTGGCTCAGTCAGTTGAGTGTCTGACTCTTGATTTCAACTCAAGTCACTTGATCCCAGGATCATGGGATCAAGTCCTATGTGGGGTTCTGCACTGAGCATGGAGCCTGCTGGAGATTCATTCATTCATTCATTCTCTCTCTCTCTCTCTCTCTCTCTCTCTCTCTCCCCTCCCCCTCTTTCTCTCCCTCTGCCCCTTTCCCCTGCTCACACACACTCTCTCTCAGAGGGAAAAAAAAAAAAAAACCAAACACAAAAAAACAAAAGACCCTCCTTATTTGGAGCTTCTTAGAACTTTTATCCCCAGGTTCTCCTTGTTCCTGTTCACATGAGCGAGGCTATGCACGTGACTGACTCTCAGATATTAACAACTTTCAGGTCTTCCTGGAGTTGTACCTAGGCCAAACTTCCTCTGTTCCTGTTACCTGTGGCAGCTTTTGGAACACTACCACAGCCATCCGGTGAGCATCCTTTATCTAATTTCCTTTCATAGGCTGGAGCCCAGAACCGTAGTGGTGCTCTTCCTATGACAAGTCCACAGCAGAATGAGTCTATCACCTCCCTCATCCTAAATACCCTACTTCTGTTAATGCAGCCTAAGACTACATTTGATTTTGGGGACCCACAATAAACTGTCAATTTACGTCACTTGAACTCCTAGAGGTCTTTTTCATATAGACTACTCCTCAGATATATCTCTCTACCTCTGTGCCCAGTCTTTTCGTGCACAGTTGGGATTTTTCAGATCCAAATACAGCAGCTTACATTTATTGCTACTGCATTTCATCCTGTTAGATTAAGTTTATCATTCCAGCCCGTCAGGATCCTCTCACATCCTCATTCTTGTCTGAACTTACGCTTTAACCACGGGAAAAGGACCTCTAAATTCAGGTTTAAACTGCTTCTCTGAGCATTCTGTTTCAAACTTTTGAGAACTACCAATATCCCCTGTAGGGTCCTCGGGTCTGCTTCTCCATCTCTCAAATGGTTGTACAGATTTTGCAATTTGTCTCAAAGGCTCGCTGACAGCACAGCCCGGCTAGGAGTGCCTCATTACCAGAAGCCAGACCTAAATGACAATGTCTGCAGACGAGCCAAGCATCCTCCAGCCCAGGGCCTCACTGTGAGCCCTGTTTAGGGCTGGCTGAGTGGCCAGAACAAAATAAATCCAGGGTTCTATATTACATGCAATTTCACCCGAACCTTGTCCTGATGGCAGGAACGTGCCCTGCCCCCATACCCGTCTTCTGTGAAAGCAGACGCGGTTGTGTGACTTGTGTGACACATGTGGGACATGTGGTCCCGCGGGGAGATGAACATTCAGATCAGCCACATTTGACCGTACACAACCCTGCGGTCCGTGCGAACGATACCCGTCGGAGCTAAATGATGTCAAATCAAACTTCTCAACATTACCCTGTCTACAGCAGGGCCTCGCTGAGCACCTAGCATGCACTACGCGACAGCCACCATTTCACTGAAGCTTGTTGTGACTCTCACGTCCCTGTTCTTTGCGTAAGTAAGATCACCTTTCGAAACCCTGCGTTCTTTCTTTCATACCACGTTTGAAGCCGTGAAGGGTAATTAACTTGAGGTTTCTGCGTGTTTCTTGCCTCCACAAGGGGTACCGCTGATACGACTTTTAAATTCAGATTCAACTAACTCTGAGCACCCACCTGATCTAGTAAGTACAGTGTTTGTTAATCACTTTATCTCGTGTGAATTTTTTAATCACCATGCGGGCAGCTTTGTACGCAGAAACAGTATTTGGGCTTACCTGGCTTTTAAAAATGGATATTTTATTCATTTATTTAAAAAACAAGGGGCGCCTGGGTGTCTCAGTCAGTTAAACAACCAACTTTGGCTCAGGTCATGATCTCAGAGTCCATGAGTTCGAGCCCTGCATCGGGCTCTGTGCTGACAGCTCAGAGCCTGGGGCCTGCTCTGGATTCTGTGTCTCCCTCTCTCTCTGCCCCTTCCCACTCAGGCTTTCTCTCTCTCTCTCTCTCAAAAGTAAACATTAAAAAAAAACAGATGTAAACACTCTATCTAGTTCATCCTTAAGTTTTAAGCTCAACTTACATATCTTATAATTTTTATAATCACTTTCAAAGGGCCATTCAAATAATGTTTGCTCCATTTTACAAAGCTAATTGAAAGTCCTTTAAACGTTTAAAACTGGGTATTTAACTTAGAATATATTTAATTCTTTTAATTATTAGAATTGTTTGAATTTCCAAAACCTTCCCTTAAACAACTCTTAGAAACCTAACGAATTATCTTAAATGCTCTAATACTGCTTACAATTCTAGTAAGACTTCAACCCTCCCCCAGATCAAGTCTAAACCAATTACCTCATTGCACATTTTAATTTGGAAAAAAAGGCTCACCTGTGGCACGGGCCAAATTATTTTAATTACTTGAAACATCAAATGTGTATAAATCCTCTGAGTCAAATATTAACACTATATAGCTTTGATTCTGTTAAAATCTTCTGTTTTCAATTCTAAATCTGCCCAGAATTAAAATATGCCTACCATTATGGAAACAAGGATGACATTCCAAATGACCGTGGGGTATCTATTAGGCACCCCAGGGTTGGACATACTTTTGGGAAATCAACAAGGTTCTGAATGGATCTTGGTCAGTGACCTTGACAAGAGCATCTGAGCCCTATTTATATACATTTCTATAGTACGGCTTTCCAAATGGGGTGATCCATATAGTCCAGAATTCCCTTGCCAAGGACTGGGAGCTTGGGCACCCACAATCACCGATGTAACTGGCAGCCGGCCTCGGATCACACAGCATAGTCTTGTTTTGCAGTCATGATCAGGATGCTGGGAATTGGAAATGTTAACCCTAATTTTTCTCTTTCTTCTAAAACACTTGCGAGTGTGTGTGTGAGCATGCACGTGTGCGTGCGCGCGCACACACACACACACACACACACACACACACACACGCAGTGGTCCAGTAACCTTACATTACAAACAGGACTTTCAATAAAGGTAATGGCAACGGTAAGCATGCATGACATTCCTAAACGCACCCTACTGGCAGGTGGGGACCACCTCTTTGCGCCTTCTACGATGCCTGCCTGGTGCATCAGGGATATAAAGAGAAGACAGACTGCCTGCCCACAAGGAGGTCACTGGTCAACACAAAAGCTAAGATAAAAGCGCCAACCAGCTCCAAGGGTCACACTAGGACTACCGCCATGGAAGAGGGTCTGATAACATACACGTGCAATCGGACACAGTAATTTACGAAGTCTAGAAAGCTGTCCCCAAAGTACTGGAACATCATGTAGGCTTTTAAGGACAGATGATACTTTCTCCCATGTTTTATTATGAAAAACTTCAGACATACAGAATTTTTTTTTCTCTTTTGCAGAATCTCACAGCACACACTACGTACGTACCCACCTCCTTCGCTTTTTCTATACTTGCTTCGACATGCCTTTCTGTTCCTCTGCCCATCTGCCGAGCTCTTATCTTATTGCTGCGGTTGCGTTTCGTGTTGTGGTGGTTTCCGCAGGCATGGGGACACTTTTCCTAAGACTTCAATGTGAGTATCATTAACTGAAGTGTTAAGACGGAATGGAGGGGCATGGGAGGAAGGCCATGCCACACGGAACAGCGGCATTTCCTTACACACAGAAGCAGGAACGTGGAACCCCACAAAACCACACCTGCCGGCCCTGAAGCTCCCTTGACTGCCCCACACTTCCTTTCTGGGCCCAAGAGTTTCTGACCCGATAGTCAGCGCCCACAGCATTCACGCCTCACCTTCACACTTCTCTATCAATATTTGTGATAGCTTATAGAGCTCAGTGCCAATGTCACACTTCACCACTAAGTGTCATTATACTATAGCTACTCTGGGGCATAAAATGTCCGTTAGACACCTACACCCCCTTGCTTCTTTAAGCCTGAGGCTCGGCAGCTGTGGCTGCCCTTGCTTTTCCCACAGGCAGCGGGCAGCAGCAAAGACAGACAAAGCCCGACTCGTCACTTTCCTACCGTGATCCTCACCAGGCACCGCAATCCAGCCTTTATTTATTCTTCCCTTCTCTTAAAGCACATAACAGCGTTGAAAGTGAGCCATCATCGCTGCTCCCATGCCCCGGATGGCCGTGCAATCTCCCGCTAAAAGGGACAACAGGGAGCAAGACTCCAGCTGAAAGGCGAGGAGTCTGCACGGGGCTTGCCTTGCCCAGACAGAAGACTGGTTAACGTTGTTGTGGGCTGGGTGTGTGATGGGATGTGGCCTCAAGGTCATGTTTGAGGCCCAGCAAATGCAGGGTCTGTGGCTAGAAATTGTAGCCCAGAGACACTGGGCTTTCACAGCGTAAGAGCCACTTTGTAATTGAACGGAGGCAGGGAGCCACAAAGAAAGAAGTAAGGCACGGAACCTCCTCTTAACGGCTGTAGCCGGGGTTCAGAGGCAAACTCACACCAGGGGAGGGCTACCCACCCCAGGGGCAGGGCAGGGGCTCTGGTCACTGCACACTGGCCCTCTCCTTGCTGGGAGGGACACCTGAGGATCCCCCACGTCTCTTAACCACGTAGAAAATCAGAAAGGAAACTCCAACTTCTCCAGACTGCTAGAACGAAGCCGTATCAAATAGACACTGATGCCATGGTTGCGACCTCAGGGCCTTCTTCCACAGCCCCTCACAAACCCTAACTCAGCTCAATGACCCTACTGGCTACCAGAAGCTTCCCTGTTAACACCTTGAGCTTTCCAAGCTCTGTACCCGCACGCACAACTGCTTTTCCCTGTATTGCCCTGACTCTTTTCTGCACATCTGGATTCTGCTCATCTTTCAAATGCCTCGTCCGTCGTGAGCCTTCTGGACAGAAGAGGCCTCCCTTTTTCTTAAACATCCACAGCCTCTGACTTGGGCCTCTTCACTGCTGGTTCATATCCTTTCTGCCTTATATTCTATTGTTTCGGTACATGCCATGGCTCCAACCAGAAGTCGCTGAAAATAAGAACCAATGGTACTCCTCTGTTCTCTGCTTCCCCTTCCCAGGCAGCTCAGCGTTTGTGGAGTGAGTCACTGACAGGGGCAGAAGCAGGGCTGCTACCTCCCTGTGATCAATGCACTATGGCACGGGATCATCAACATAAAGCGAACACAGAAAAGGGAAAGATGCCCCAGTGGAAAGAAGCAAAGAAGACGCCTTCCGCAAGGTGACGAGACCGTGGGACGTGGCTCTGTCCTCCGACACAGGAGCGGCGCCCTACAGAGAGACGGTTTACGAAGTACTTTCTCGGGCAAGATTCTCTAAGGTGGTGGTAAAATACTTTGTAGCCACGAATCCCCCCCGCCCCCTTTTTCTTCCCTGTCAGCTGAGGTTCCTCTCAAGGAAAAATTCTCTTAGGCTTTGAAAGTCAACACCAAAATGCACAAGTGTAGGGGACGATGTGGGCACCAAGGGACACACACTCCTCCTGAATCTATGGGGAGTCTGTAGGAATGGACACTGCCAGAGGAGGCAGTCAAGGGTCTTTATTAACTAACCTGGGAGGAGTTAACAATTAACCTTGTTTTCCACATGGCTGCCATTGCACCAGCAACACGGGGAGGAAAAGGAGGCCTACTGAAGCTGGTCAGTCACCGTCTAGTCAGACAACTGATGGCACCTGCAGAGCACAAGCAGTATGCCAGCATCACGGGGGGGTATGAAGATGCCACTGCCTTCAAGGAACCTACACCTGTGAAGGACCCTCATGACAACGGAGTCCAGTCGCCCGGCCCAGGCCTGTGCCTCTCGTGCACCACAGCTGATGCGGCCCACGTATCCGAATGCTTCCGTGATAAATGCCTGCCCCTCCCACTTTGCCAGACAGGAAGTTCCACAGGAGCACCGGCCACACATTGGGGTCTGTGCATCACTGTACCCCCGGGGTCGAGCACACAGCAGGTCCTCAAGAGTAAGTACACACTGATGAACGACTGAATTGCAGGGATGGACAACCAGAATGGGAGGAGGGTACAAAGCTAAGCTTGGGGATAAAGGAAGGGTCACCAAAAAAAACCAAAAAACAAAAAACAAAAAACAGCATCTGAACCAACCCCAGAGCACTACCAATGAGGAAGTTCAGTGTCTCGGTTAATCCCTGATATAAATCACTGACCAAAAACCAGCACCAACGTGGAAAATCACCAGAAAGGGCCGGACAGCCTGTTCTGGGTTGTGAGGGGTTGGTGCTGTGTGTTCCCAATCTAAAGGTTTACAGGGTGGACTGATGGCCTTCAGGAGGTGAACACTGGCAAGTCCCTTAAAGAACCTGTGTCTGCATTCCACTCAGGGGCTTAGAAGCAATCGCCGTAGCAGAAAGAATACAGAGGACGGCTATGTTAACCTCTGGCAAGTCGGCACTGACTCCTCACCCCCTTCAAAAGGCCTGGAGAGAACTCAAATCCCACTTCCAGGAGCTCCTACCAGTCGACGGCGGCTGATAACATTATCAAGGGATGGCCCCCATAAAACGCCGTCTTGTCCTTCCTCTTAGCAGGACAGCTGACAGACTGCACATTCGGAGTAGACTACAAGGGCCAAAGAGACAAGCAAGTAAAACTGCCCAATGCTTTGTATGGAACACACTCCTTCTACATTGGAGAGAAATCCTTGCTGGAATTATGTCTAGAAGGAAAATAAATATGAATGAAGTAAGCGTCTCTGGTGGTGCATTCTCTGCGAAGCGGTAAAGAGATGCTGGATGATCACCTTTTACATTCTCAAATGAATAGCTGAACTTTATACCCCTGTTCTGCCTAGTCCATCCTGTCCACGGCTACCTATAAAGCACAGCTCTGGCTTAGCCACGCTACTGCTTTAAGACCTTAATGGCCGACTGCCTACAGTCTAAAGGTCAAACCACCGTAGTATAGTATTCAACGCTGTTCCACCATCTGGCCCCAACTTTGCGTTCTCATAACATACCACCTCCACCATCACCTGAATCCATTCTGCCACCATCAAAACGCACAATGTAGCTTTCAGTTCCCTGAACCGTCCTGCCATTCGGAGGTTTTGCTCACGGTTAGGACGATCCATCAACAAATCCTTCCAGGCCCAGCTCGGAGGGGGTGTCCTCCACGAAACCCCGTCTGAAAGACGCACAAGGCAGGGAACATGTGAAGAGTGAGCCAGAGAGTCAGGAGCCTGGAGCTCACCTCGCAGACCAGCGTCTGGGAAAGACCACAGCGCAACAGAGCACAAACTGGTAACAGAAGATAGATAGCGTGCGTTATAAACACATCGCTCAGCATGGCTTGGTTCTGGCCGGGAACGTAGCAGAGAATCACCATTTTGCTCTGGGCCCACGATGCCTTACTTCGGCCTGTGTCAAGGCACGGCCCACATTCTGGCTCTAGTAAGACTCCTTGTGTAACAGACCATAAGCTCCTTAAAGGTAGGGTCTGTGTCTATACACACTCAAGGTGTAGACGGGATTGAATGGAACCCATGCTTGTTGCCCTTGACAGCAACCTAAACAGACCCCCTACCACAGGCTCTCAGGGAAAATCTTCACTCATCTTTGAGGCATCTGCCTTTTCTTTCAAAGCCACATCTGATTATGTTGCTTTCTCACATCCACACGTCCCTGGCCACTGTAAGAAAAACACACACTCCTTAGCCCGTACCCAGGCCTACTAGCCCATTTCTGTAGATGGCTCCTCTATTCTAGCACAAAGAACTTTGGAGACTTCCCAAGGTCACTATCATGCTTTTCCATACCTCTATGCCTTTGCACAGACCATATGTTCTTTCCCTTCTCCTTTGCCTGCAAACTCCTACTCATCCCTGTAAGGCCCAACTGAAGTATTTCCTCCCTAAGGTCTTCTGGGACCCATCCAGAGTGAGTCATTTTCTCATATGCCCAGCATACCCCCTGCTGCTCTACACGAGGATTACTCATCTAGGGGACTATTCATTCCCCGTCTAGGGCTATAACTGCTCCATAGAAACAATCTATCTAGTTCTCTCTGACTGTAGATCCGGCACCTATTAAGTAGGTACTCAGTAAATGTCTTTAATAAATGACCGAGTGAGGTCTCCTACACACAGAAAAAATGATCTAGAAAAAGATCGTATAAAGTGGGCAGCACCAACAGTATCACCTGAAACCCGTAAGCCCCTTTACAGTTACAACTACTGCAATGACAGTCAGCAAAGTTTTCCAGACCCTCGTTCTTAACTTGGCACAAGGGGGACCAGCACATGCCCCTTTCCTCCTCTCCCCTTCCTACTCACACCGACCTCCAAATGCCACAGGAATATGGACCTGGTCCAAAAGAAAGCTAATCTCCACATTAACCCAGGAGAGTCTTGTTAATGAAAAACTTTGCTAAGAACACTCTGTTTATTTATTAATTATTTGGCCTTTAAAGAAGTGTGAAATCCACACATGTGAAGTGCCAAAAACTGTTGGTTTTTCATGGAGAATCTTTAATGGCGGCAATGCTGCAGATTTGTTTTTGTTTTTGATTCCGAAGTAGGACTTGCAGTCTTGCTGGGGAAGTTGGACTTGTACTTATAAGCTGTGTGAGTCGGGGCGGCTTGCTTAACTTCTCTGGAGCCTTATTTCCTCACCTGTGAAATGGGGATGAAGTATCTACTCGGAAGGATTGTTGCATGCATTAGCAATGACAGGGGAAGGGTCTCACCCCTCAAAGTGATCTTAAATGGTCCTGGAACTATTATGCAGTGTCACTGCACTTGGTTTATATGCTTTCATCGCTTGGAACGCGTATGTGAGGTTTCACTGTCCGGAGCGCCATGCCACACAGCATCTTGTATAAACCTACAACGCTTCTACTTTCTGGGATCTTAACACCGAGCAGCTCTGCCACGCGGCACTGAAACCGTTCTGGACATCTTAACCGCACACTAACCTGTCAAAAGGATGTGGCCACAGAAATTGTTTCCAAGTAAACGGAGCCCTTTATTAGGCTATCTTAACGTTAACCGGGCATCATGCAGGCTACTTACTTGCTATAATAATCTTTTAATTTAGAATGGATTGTTCATTGAATAAGATAGCGGGAATTAGGTTTTTGCCAAGGGCGAAGCGCGGCCAAAATTCTTGTAATCCGTGGCAGATTGTAAAATTATCTTTATGAACAGGCTGGCGGCATCACATTAAATAGCACGTCCCCTGCCGGATTTCCAGAAGTTAGTTCTTAGTGCAAATACAACCGTCACTAGAAGAATAAAGCGAGAAACTTCTGTAGCTACTAGGCGGCTGCCGTACAGAGGCACGTTACCCATGCACTCAGTCGAAGGGACACTCACGTGGGACCGCCCGCTGCTTAGGAAACATGCTAAATAAAGAGGATTCTAAATGCCCAGGCACTCGGGAATTCTTTTAAAAATAACATGGAAACCATGATCATAAAGGACATTTTAAAAACTGCACTCAAACCGAGGACATATTAATCTGAGGGCTAAGCGAAACGAAAAACCTACTGTGTGGTGGGAGCGAGGTGGACAACAGCGTGTGCTGAAGACCTACTGTGCGCCAGGGCCGCGTAGCGCGCTGTGCTTATTCGCTCGCGTGCGTCACCCTCGCACCTACCTTGTTCCCAGTTTGTGGATGCTGACTGATGCTCAAAACGCTCAGAAACCCACGCAAGTCGCCAAACTGCTAAGTGGGGGAGTCGGGCTCTGACTCCACCCTCATGATGCCTTGACTTTGGACTGACTGCTCTGAAGATAGCCTCGATACCCCAGTAAGTTAACTTCTCACAAGGCCACTACTAGGCGCTTAGTGAGAACACAATCTTACTAGAAGGGGGCACAACCCGGCCGTGAAGTGGACTGAATGTACACCACTTAACGTCCTCCATCCACCACCTACAACACAGGGTAAAACTCAACCCGTCCTTCTGCTTTCGAGTCCTTCCTAATCCAGCCCAGATGCACTCCCCTCCCTTGCTTGACGACCATCTGTTGAATACTTTCTATACAAAAGGCGTCGCACGAAGCATTGCAGGAGCAGTGTGGGAGATACACTGGAACAGTACATATTCTCTGCCCTCGAGGGGCTTCGAGTACAGGAGGGAAACTGAGGCAGAAAGCCATACAACAGCAATAAAAGCAGGGCATTATGAGGATGAGAGGGACAACTAAAGAACAGTCTGAGATAAAAATCCAGACGTTTTCTCCCGTGGTTGCCACGCTCTGTCATTCACGCAGCTGCGCCGGCCACATTCGACTGGTCGCAAAACCAAGAGCAGCCAAAGGCAGCAACACACGGGCCGATCATTAAGGAGAAAACAGTGGCCTATGCACTGGGCTTTCTACGTGAGATCGTGAACAAGCAAACCAGAATACCTCTCTTAGTCGAGTTTCACATTCAGGAGAGTCAACCCCCTTTTATTCTCCTTTAAAAATTTCAAATTACCCAGGTGATATGCAGTATATTCTCCCTGTAAAAAATTAAAATGTTACATACACAAACCCACGGTTTTTGTTTTGTCTTGTTTTTTGCCTTTTTTCCTGTCACTCTCTACACATACTGTCATGTCATGTTGGGTTCTATTCCTTTTGTGTGAATGACCTCACCTCCCCTCCCCTCCCCTCCCCGCACCCCACCCGCCCTCCCGCCATCCCACCCAAATCTGCTGAAGGCTTATTTCTGAGTTACCAAAACCCAAGTCACATGGCACTTCCCAGTTCCCTGCCCGTTAGCCTGCTCTGCCCCTTCCGCTCAGCAGGTTTTAGGTGTGCGTCCAGCACGGGGTTTACCATACTGCACGCTGCTTGTCGGTGTTTCCACTTACGTTCTTTGACAAATTATCAGCTTCCTGAAGGCAGGGGACACTTCCTACTCCCAGTCTCCCCGAACCCCCAACTCCCAGCACAGTACTGAGAATGTGCTACTTCATGATAGCACCACTGCTGATTTTATAGCCCCATCTTGAAAGGCAAAATATTTGAACAACTGTCATGACGGCACACAGGAGGTGGTGACTGAATGTTTTCTTCCAAGAGGCGGGAAGAGAGGGAGGAAGACAGAGCTGGCAGGACAGAAAATCACCGTGCTGGCAGATATCTGGGATATAAAGAGAATACGACAGGGGCTCCTGCCTTCGAGGAACTCACAGTCCAGGTGAATGCTGAGAGTGGCAAATACCCAAGAACCTTTCCTCTTCCCAAGCTCTAAGAAACGTACGAGGCACCCATAATCACAACTGAGATAGATACTGGGGAGGGCAAAGGGATGGGGAGGGGTTACTTTATTCCCTGGCAGAAAGCGCCTGCGAAACCCACAGCCCTCCCTTCTTCAAAATGACAACGCTTTTCATTCCTGTGATCAAGTTCAGATTTACCATGCGGCCTCAATCCACCACCTACAAAGAGTATAACGTTCAGTATCCAACAGAGAAAAACACACGTTCTAAGAAACCTCCCAACTTTTTCATTGGTAGAATTGGTAAGGATGAACTGGATAAAACACAGATGAACTAGCTAGCCATATTCTGGGTAGCCACAGTATTTTTCAAGACAAGGAACACATACACAGTCAATGTGGCCTCATCTGCAAGCTCATTCACCACACTCAAGTTTGATTTTAAGAAAAGGCAGAGCCCAAACTACTTCTGCTTACATGGCTCTAGCCTTGAAGGTTGCTTTGCAAAGATATCTCAGAGTGAAATTATCCAGCAAACCCTTGTGTGGATAGAAGGTTCCACAAGTCAACAACCGCTTAAGCAGTTTAAACCAACAAGCAAGATGCCCTCTATTTAAATGCTATGAGCGAATCTATTTTAAGCCTTTAAAAATCCTCTGGGCAGGTGTTTAAGCTGTGTACAGACTGAGCCTGCGGAGACTCTCGGGGTGGGGGAGGGTGGGCTCCACTCTCCATGCAGGCAACATTTTGTTCCGACAATCTTCCTGCAGCAGGTCATGTGACAAAGGCCAAATAAACAGCATCTGGGGATTTTCAATTACAGACCTTCGCCCAGCATGCCTGCACTGTAATCTCTACCAGATGAGGCTCAGGCCTCCCTATTTTCAATAATTCACACACTGTGTACACATAACATGACAATAAGGGCATTCATGGAGCGGCCTGATTCGCAGATCAAAGCTAGCAAAGGGCCAGCTGTAAGCATGCTCTACTGCTGGATGATTCGTGCTTTTCACAGGCTTGGAAAGACACTCTGCAGGACCTGGCAAGCCGGCCTCTTTCCTGTGCGGGATGCCGAGCAAACTCTGAGCATGAACCGGGCACAGTCTCCCCGGGATGGCCAGAGAGGCGACCGGACTCCATGCACAACTGCGAGCACTGGGCAGCCTCAAACTCCAATCTGCCCTCCACAGGGGCTTGCCTTGGCCAGTGCAAGACCCGTGCAAGAGCTCTATTGCTCCGGGGAGAGCAGGTGGTTCTCGAAAACAAACCTGTTCTAAAAAGACAAGGCAAGGTTCCCATACTTAAAGAAACCCCCAGCCAGGTGCTCGAGTTTACAAATCCACTGGCTGTGCCGTTTCCATGTCGCCGTCGCACCCATACAAACGACTCGGGCACAAACTACATGGAGGGATATTTTTAACGGCTGTCACAGAGCGTTGGGTCTGGGAAATGAAAGAGGACACTCTGTTGTTATTCCTGAAATCCCTACACGTTAACTCAATTAACTCGGGTGCGCGCAGACCAATGCGTTTAGGCACTGTGGGCGTGTGAGCATGCGCGCCCGAGGGCTTTGAAAGCATTCAGAATGCTCGAGTCCACAACATTCCAAATACCCATCGCCCTGCAAGGAGAGCTGCCGCTGGAGGAAACCGGGACACTGATTCTTCGTATAAAGATTTCATACCCGTCAATCAGGGCAGGATCCCGGAGAAAGCCATAATGGTGACTTCCTCAGCAGCAAACACATGCTGCTCACCAGCTGTGGGCTGTGCATCCTTACCCTCTTTTCTCTCTCATTCAGAATGGTTTCCTCTTAATCACAATAATCCCAAAAGTGCTAAAACATATCAATCGTTGGGTAAGCCCTGCCTACAAAGGGCCAGCCGGCTGGCTTTTATGGCCTTGTCCAACAGCAGCTGATACTTCATTCAGTGACAAATCCAATTGAGCAGTTACAAGAGATTTAGCCTCCCTGAAAAAATATTGGGGTTGATCTGGCACTCTAAAGTCAGCACATGCTCCGCTGCCATATTGTTGCAGAGATTACTCTCTGCTGTCATATTTGGATGTCTACAGCCAACCGTCTCGCACCTTCTCTACCCTTGCCCCCCACGATCTAATGATGGCGGTGGTGGGGCAACAATGTAATCCCTGGATAAAAAATACAGGCTACAACCATATTTGGAAACTGACTCAATGATGTGATTTTATCATCCTCACACACATGCACGCGCGCGGGGATAATTGGCTCTACTTTTCCGATGGGAATGTCTAGCACGCTGGAGGGAAAAAACTATGGGGTGAAATTGATTTTACTCTAACTTTTGGGATCTAAGTCAGCTTTGAAGGGTGAAAAGAGATAAACAATGTGTAAAGATCTCACCCTTGGACTGAAATTCATCATATTAAAAACTCCTGCAGGACTAGTGTAAAGATCTTGTCATTAAATTTTTCACATTCGTTTTAGAAATCAGAATGTTAAGACATAAGAAAAGCTTTAGGCCAGGGTGGAGAGAAGCACATAAACCGACAGAAAGAAAAATTAACTTTTGAATATTTAATATACTCAAAATACATATATTCTTTACAGATAATTATAAATGCAAGTTAAGAGAATCTCTTAAGAAAATAACTTGGATAATTTAGCTATTAAAGGGACACGCAACCACCAAAATGCAGCTTTTAAGCAACACCACAAGGTAATTTACAAAATACAATAAAAGGGAAATGATCTAATAGGAACACGGGCTGATTATTCCTTTAATATTACGGCTTTGTAGTCAACAGTTGGTTATTTATCCCAGCTTTCACGATACCAAAAAAGTGACCACAGAGACATCTGGCTTAAAAAAAAAAAAGTTTTCAGTGCCATAAATGAGACATTTGCAATTGTGGCTGGCAAGATATCAGTGACGGAATATTCCATACATGGAGTTCTTATTTCATGTGGTTTTTAAAACTTTATTCTCTACTCTGGATTTTTTAAAGCATAAACTGAAAATTAAAACAAAAACAAACACCCAAAGCCTGCAGACGGGAGAAGACATTAACTTCTGTGAATAACTATCCATTAGATTAATATTTTGCCAATGTCACTTGTCACAACAAAAGCAGCGGCATTTATAATTTACTCTAAGACTGGTTTAATTAAAATTCAAAAAACCACGACAAAGCTAGATTGAATTTCATTTGCCACATTGTAATTACTTACTTTGTAGCTCACTATAAACAATATTTTATTACGTCCACAAAAATGCACTTAAAACTAACAGTAATGCAGAGACATTGGGAAGAACAGATGAAGTAAGTGCTGTCACTTCTACGTTGAACAGAGAGTGACTTCCAAACTTTCCTATGACATAAGAAAGTGGGTCCCCATTTCCCCAAGCTGAGGGGACCTAGGAGTCTGCCGGCATTACCTTCCCTTAGAGTAGGGCTCGGACTCAGAACACAGATTTGGCAAAACCAGATCTGTGGACCTCCCTCCCAAGACCAAGGAGGAGTCTCACTTGGCTGAGACTCAACAATGAGACAATAGAGGCTGCCAGGCATGATGAATGACTTAAAGGCTTAAAACCACCATTTCCATCCTCCCAGATAAACAATTAGCTTAAAAAAAAAAAAAAAATTCTGGAGGCAACTTCCAATACTGTTAATATATGCCTGGCAGGGGAGAGTCAGTTTAGTGAAATTAGACTTACTTTAAGGCCATTTGTCTGAGGCATTCTCTGAAAGTGCTTTACTGAAGTGGGAAGAAAGAAACCTTTCACTTTGGATAAAGGACAAAGTTTAGAATTTTAAAAGTTAGAAAAGGCTCAGAAACATCTGAGTCTCCTAAAGCCACTATCAAGGTTTTAGATGTATTTGATTACTGAATTTTTCCATTCCCTCTTCCCTTATTTTAAATCCACATAATTCGTAAAGGCGGCATAATAAAAAAAAAAATTTGCTTATTGAACAAGGCAGGCAGGCAGTAACACGATCTAAGCATGAAAGGAAACGGCCTTCACGCACCCTTGCCAGATAAAAACCAGTGGTTCTGAAACTGCACACAGGCCATTCTCTGGAGCTCGTGAGGCTCCAGGAACGAATGCCTGAGACGTGACAGAGAAATATCTGAAGAGTCAACCTGCATTTTTCTAGAATGAATTTACAGGACGGGGCAAGAGTACCTCCGGAAGTTCACCGGGCCTCCATTAATAAATGGGGTAGCAGTGC
The DNA here is from genome assembly GCF_022837055.1 of Prionailurus viverrinus. NCBI lineage: Eukaryota > Metazoa > Chordata > Mammalia > Carnivora > Felidae > Prionailurus > Prionailurus viverrinus. The sequence continues at coordinate 69,461,652 of NC_062570.1, read as the reverse complement.
GGTTCCCATGACGACCGAGACTCCGACTCTAGGGAAAGCTTGGTGCACAGCCACCAAAGGTTTTCCCTCAAATCTCAACTTCCCGTTTGGAGGTGCTGACAAAACCAAACATACTTTTAAGCCCGGGGATACAGGGCAGGGTTTTCCAAAAAGGATTCTCCTAGCATTTGGCTTGGCCCATCGTGGGGTGGCCGCGTCACCGGTCTCGGAAACTCCGTCTTGCTACAGAGACTTGGAACACGATTTTAAAGGGAGTTAAGGCCCCCCAGAGAATGTTCTGTGGGTTAAATATACCTGCTGCAATATTATAATGTGTTATGACAAGTTATATATCATTGTAATAGGCTCCCATGATTAACATTAGTCTGACTGGTTTTTCTTTGCTCTGTAGAAGTGGTTTGAGGAATTCAGAGTCAGCTTGCTCACCAGAATCCAGCACCTGGGGAAAACGGACTGCATTTCTTTAACATATGTAACCTTGAGGCTGATACTTCACAAGGTCAGGACACACTTCCAGATGAGAGCTTTCCAGATTCCTCCACAGAAACGGTAGGGGGGGAGGGGGGGGTGGTGGAAAAATACAGACTCTAGAACTGTGCCATTAACTAGTCACTGACTTTAGGGAAAGTCCGTTTCCCCAAAGGGCTAGTACCCTGTAATGCTATGATATCACAATGATGAGATCTAGCTACTTTTAGATTCCCTCCAAACACAAGCGGCCAGAGAACAAACAGAAAGCTCTGGTGTCCTCCTGTCCTCCACCCTCTGCCTCCCTCTGAATGCTGAAAGTGTGGAGCCTCCACGGCCCAAACCAAAGGAAGATGGCACGCTTCCCAGGAAATGCAAGTAGCTGCATGAAGGACAGCTACTATGAGAGCAGCGCTGGTCTTGGGGGGGGGGGGGGGGGGGGTGTTGGGATTAGCGGGATTCTTAGAAAAGCCCAAGAAAATTATAAAGTCGCCCTTCCAAAAACAAGGCAGAGCAAACATTCACCTTCGAGTTTCCCTCCGGGAATAGTGATGGAGGAGAATTAAGTGCCGTCTGTATGCTAAGGTGAGGACACACTTCTTAATCAGCACCCATCCTTGCAATCTCAAGAGCTGTGCTAGATAGAGCACAGAGATACTATGCTAAAGCCAATGGCTTCTGAGCACCCATTATGGGCATGACTTGGAGGCGGACAGCGAAGAGGACAAAGGAAGGAAAAGGTACTGCTTCTGCGCTCACAGAACTTACAATCTAGCTACCTAATGGTGTATAAGAGACGCAGTTAGGGAAAGACAAAAAAAGGCAGATCCGTGGTGGTTAGATATTTCTAAGGGTTTCCTTTTTAATTCTGTTCCCCTTTTTCGCCCTTCCACATATGAATAGTCCGGACTTGGGTCCCTCTCTGGCATCCCCATAATAATGTTAACTTCCCCCACCTGGACTGCCTTTAGCCTGTTCTCATGCTAAAAGGCGTTAGGAGACAGTAACAAATTCCTGACAGCTACCACTGATAGCCTGAGAAGAGAGAAAGCATCCCAATATTCTGTTTCCATTTTTAGACAGGTCTGGCCTGGCAACAAACTGGCTGAAGGACACGGAGCGTAAAATTTCCAGAACAATCTCCCCCCTCCCCGCCATGAAAGCCATGAAGTTGCTACCTGGGGGAGCAATCAAATGTGGACCCCAACTCCAAAACCACACATAATCTAATTCTGTTCCTCTCACGAGATCACATATAGGGAGCCACCGTGTACGTATGACCTCCCGTAACATGAAGCCTAGATCTCATTTTTTGCCTCAGAGAAAACCGAGAGGCTTCCGATGCAAATAGGGCCCCTCTATCCTTGAGAGATGTGGAGCCAGCTGGGCACGCCTACGGACATACACAGCACCCCCAAACCACGTGAAGCACATGCAGAGGGGAGTCCCAATGACATCATCTCAGCCAAACCCAGGTATCAGGAGCCAAGAGACGGTCACTTAGGCCGTGAATGAAAACGAGTAAAAGTTGAGAAAGACCGTTACTCAGAAACAATCATCCCCATTATATGAGTTTTGATTGACCTTTCTCTGTAATTTAATTACAGACCTTTCAGTGTGAGTGAGCAGTTGGGAGGACTTATTCAGCTTGGTTTACTAAGCGAGTAGCCAGGACAGCGGAGGCCCAGCTGAGGTTGCGTCAGTGAGACAGGCATGCTGAGAGTTAAGGCTGCATCCCGAGGACAATGCCAAACGCCATCAGAAGTGCTCGAGGAGGGTGCCTGAACATCCTACCTGGGCTCTCGAAGGAGAATTCTAACTAGTGAATGAAGAGGAGCCGGGAAGGGGCTAATTGGAGGCAGGGAGGGGGGCAAGGAGGATGGGGCAACAATCCGGGGGAGCGGGGAAGAAAGCCTGAATTTGGGAAGTAGCCCGGAAGAAGCAAGAGAGGGGACTGGATCAAGGGCTGGCACTGGCCGGTCTTCTGGACACGTGTGGTATAGGTGGAAAGGACAGATTTGAGGGGCAGCTGATCGTCTTGGTTCCAAGATGGTATTGCATCTTAGAAATGAAGAATGCGGGCAACACAGGCCACTGGAGCAAGGGAGGCAATCAGTTTCGTTTGGGCATCTAAATTTGAGGGCACAAAGAGATGCCCGCGGGGAGCCATCTGTAAAAGCAGCTGGATGTGCGAGGTGGGGGATTAAGAGATCCAGGCTGAGCAGGAGGTATGGGTCCGGCAGTCAGCCTCTTGGCTGATAAATAAGCCTGAAAGCAGCCAATCACACCAGGAAGAGTACAGAAGGAAAGGGGAGCTGGAGAGCACAGAGGGTTGAACAGAGGCGAAGGAGTCAACAGAGGAGGTTGAGAAATTGCAAAAAGAAATACACTTGGTCAAGTAGTATCATGGAGGGCAAGGTCAGATAAAGTTCCAAAAAGAGCCCGAAAAGCCACCCATTTAACATGCTAGAGAAAGGTCAAGTAGGATGAGAGCTGTGTGTTATGGGACACGTTAAATTACATCTCTTAAGAGCGACAATAAACATGCTCACAGACAAAAGTGGCTGTGGTTGTGGGTGTGCCCGCCCATCAGTCTGATGCAGAATGAGGCTTGTTGGAGACAGGGGTTCGCAAGTAGGGTTCCAAGGATCAAGGGCCCTTTGGAAGTTACACGACTCACATGGTCTCATGTGCTGGACTCTGGTCACTGATCTCGGATATGGGGGGGGGGAGGGGATGAATGGAAACAAAACCCAAGGGCAGTTACTGAATGGTGTGTGGTCTGGGAGAGAGTGTTGACAAAGCAGGCCTGTGTCCAGAAGCCTTCTGGGAGAGTACGTAAGGGAGGTGAGGCAGCGGGTCCACTTTCCCAGACGTGAGCAGAGACTAGGGAGTGCAGGCAACACCACTCTCTGCTCGCTGCCCTCAGTCGAGCTAAGAACACAAGAGAAGATAGTGAAAATACTGTGAGAATCAATTGGCTGCATGGAATTTACAGTCAAAAGCACTGTATGTTCCATTAGTATTTGTAGGTTGTGTGCTACATGTGCTCTATGTTAGTGAAAATTTTAATCAACATATACGTGTGTGCATCAGTTGAGTTTGTGTGTGCACGCACATGTGTGTTTTAAAACATCTGTCAGCAGAGGCACCTGGGTGGCTCAGTGGGTTAAGCGTTGGACTTTGGCTCAAGTCATGATTTCACAGTTCCTGAGTTCAAGTCCCACGTCAAGCTCTGTGCTAACAGCTCAGAGCCTGGAGCCTGTTTCAGATTCTGTGTCTCCCTCTCTCTCTCTCTGCCCCTTTCCCACTTGTGCTCTGTCTCTCTCTCTCTCTCTCTCTCTCTCTCAAAATTAAATAAACATTAAAAAAAATTTTTTTTAAATCTCTGTCAGGAGATCAGTGGCCAAAAGCCCTTTTAGTCAGGCTTCTAAAAGTTTCGCCAAAGGAGGGGAGCCTGGGTGGCTCAGTTGGTTGAGCATCAGATTCTTGGTTTTGCTCAGGTCACGATCGACCGTTCATGGCATTAAGCCCCATTTTGGGCTCTGCTGTCAGCTTGGAATTCCCTCTCCACCCCCTCTTCTCTGCCCCTCCCCCAAATGCACACTGGCTCTCTCTCAAAATAAATAAATAAACTTTAAAAATAAATAAATGTTTCACCAAAGGGGCAAGGAGTTTCCTAAGTCAACTAGAGATGTCACATTTGAGTGACATCTTGTGAGTTTCTCAGAGGTGATCCAAGCAACATCCACAAGTTAGAACCCCCCACAATCACATGTGCCTTCTTCTTCTGGCTCCCCATCCTTACATGATCCATTCGTCTGCAAACACACAATTGCATAAACATCTGTCCCTCGGGCTCATCCACACTTCTTCTAGGCCCTCACCATTTCCTTCCCAATCTTTCCCAGTAACCTCCTAACTGCTTCCTGATCTTCCATTTCCTCCACTCTGACCCTTCCTTAAGGCTACAACCAGAGTGGCCTTACTTAAAACAAAGTCTTCTCCCGATGTCTTCGGTGCCTCCTTCCAATCCCTGGGCTTTCAATCAGTGCAGTCTCCTGCAGCAGGGGGCCAGCTCTTGTTGCTACCTGCAGACTGCAATCCACATTTAAAAAAAAATATTTATTTATTTTTGGGAGACAGAGAGACAGGGTGCAAGCAGGGGAGGGGCAGAGAGAGAGGGAGACACAGAATCTGAAGCAGGCTCCAGGCTCTGAGCTGTCAGCACAGGGCAGCCTGACGCAGGGCTTGAACCCACGAAATGCAGGATCATGACCTGGACCGAAGTCGGACGCCTAACTGACTGAGGCACCCAGGCGCCCCTGCAATCCACCTTTCCATAAAGCCTTCCACAACCCGCAACTGGGGTTTCTCTGCTCCTGCTCGTTGTACTTTCCTGCTCTCAGAACCGACCCCGACATCCATCATTTGTTTCCATGACCGCCTTCTCTAGAAGTGGCCGGGGTACCAGATGGCAGGGGCTTTCCCCATCACCCTTCTATCCCCAGCCCCCACGATACCACCTAGCACATATAAGATGATCAATTAACATTGACTGAATGAATGGACCAACAATATACATAGTGTGCACCAGACTTCTTTCTGAAGCTTAGGATCTTAAACGGTTTTTTGTTTATTTGTTTGTTTTGTTTTAATAAAGTTGGAAGGAAAATACTATTTATCTTTTAAGTTTTTAAAAAAGTTTACTTATTCTCAGAGAGAGAACCAGCGGGGGAGAGGCGGGGGGGGGGGGGGGTGAGGAGGGACAGAGGAGCCAAAGTAGGCTCCATGCTGATAGCAGTGAGCCCGATGTGGGGGGGGGGGGGGGGGGTCAAACCCATGAACCGTGAGATCGTGACCTGAGCCGAAGTCAAGAGTCGGACCCTTAACCGACCGAACCACCCGGGTACCCCAGAAAAAATTTTAGAAAAAAAATGTATTATTTGGGAATTTTCCCAAGCCTATGAAAAAGCAATGCTTGCTCAGAGGTCTTTCATGATTTCCTTGTGTGGTAACATGTTTTCTGTCAAGAGAAATTTATACGCCTGCTTCTCCACTTTGAGCCACACAGATTTTCTGTTGAGAAACCCTTTCATGCCATGTGTGTGGTTTCTCATCTACTCAAGCCTCTTAATTACAAAATATTATCACTAAAACCCACAAAAAAAACGATGGAAATACTTGTAACCATACTGCCTGGACTCTGTTAGAGGAACTGTCTTAGAGACTTTAATACGAGAGAGTCAGAAATGTTTAGCTCTAGGAGACACTTTAGGGATTATCTAATAATTTCAACTTTTTTGCAGATGACAAAATTCAAGCAAGGAAAAGCCAAGGGACATGCCCACATCCCCACCACTCATGAGTTTAAAGTGGGGAAGTATTCATTCCAGATCCACTCTGTAATAATAAACCTTTGTTTTGTATCGACGTTTTACGCAAATGCTAAATGTTCTCTTTAAAGTGCATCTCGGGGCGCCTGGGTGGCTCGGTCGGTTAGGTGGCTCGGTCGGTTAAGCGTCCGACTTCGGCTCAGGTCATGATCTCACGGTTCGTGGGTTTGAGCCCCGCGTCGGGCTCTATGCTGACAGCTCAGAGCCTGGAGCCTGTTTCAGATTCTGTGTCTCCCTCTTTCTCTGCCCCTCCCCTGCTCATGCTCTGTCTCTCTCTGTCTCAAAAATAAATAAACATTAAAAAAAATCTTTAAAAAAAAATAAAAAAAAAAAATAAAGTGCATCTCATCATAAACATTTAGTAAATGCATAAAACAGGCCCTTAACGTTGCTTCCAGCAGGATTTAAATCCAAAGTTCTCCTTAATTAGAAAGAAAAACCTAATCCGGATATATGTGGAATTGCGTCCTGGAGTCTATTGCGATCGTAACTGCAGAATCAAAAAGTAAAGGCCGCTCTCCCCCTAAAACATCAGAGGCCTTTGTAGAGGCCATGCAGCCCTGTCCACACTGGACATTATCCAAAGACTTTACAATGTTCCAAGGGCCCCTCCACAGTGGGATCCTCCTGAATGCAGTCAGTTTCACAAAAGGAGGTCCTGTGTCAACACCAAACACTCCTGTTACTAGGATTCGTAGGGATATGCCGTATGTTCGGAGGCAACAGTGTTGTTTTCAAAATCCCACAGGCTCCAAAATTCCTCTGAAGAGAAAGAATGAAAGATCTTCTCTCTTAATAAGCAGGTTGATGATGCGGAAGAGGTAAGAGGAGGTGAAATGACTCATTTTGAGCGCATCCAGTGGGTCCTCAAACATGAGAGATGATGATGTAAAGCAGCCGTGTCGGTCCCTGCTTTAACCCATGAAGAGCCATCTACCAGGGCGTCCATGGCTCATCCTTCCCGCTCCGCCCCTCAGACCAAGCCCACTCTGGGTGGGCACCTGCAATGTCCTGCTGGGGAAGGCGTTCTGGTCCTCCACCCATAATTTCAGCCTTAAAAAGCTGGAGTCTTCTCTCCAGCTACGTTTCCTCTCGGAATCATTCATTCTCTGAATCATTCCTTCATCCACAAAATGTCCGACTCACTTAAATTTCAGCTACGGAGATATGCAGAGTAACAAGATATGAAATGTACTATGCAACCCTCTGTCCTAACAATCTTCCTTTGTAATTTCTAAGCGCATCTACATTCAAGCATTTACAAAAATACTGGATGCATCTGCATTTACCCTAGACGATTTTAAGCTTCCTTTATGTCTTTCTGCCAACTTTCTTCTTTCCAGACAGGAGGGCCAATGCCTTCAGTCTCTCCTTACCCAAAGGCAATCCCCAGGGTCACTGTCATTGCCAGGAAGTGTGCTTATCTCTTTACATCCTCCTGCAGGAGCAGCTTAGCACTGGGTCGGGCATTCCAGGGGCCAGCAGCAAATGGTGTAAAAACACAGATACCGGATCTTATAGAAGAGGTGGCTGGTTTAGAAAAAGGAGCCCCAGCTTAGGGACAGGGACACCTGGTTCAAAATTCCAGTTTGAACTTACCCGGACCTCCATTTTCTTATAAATGTGCTGCACTCATTAGCTGACTCCAAAACCAGGCGTAAATAAATTCATTTCTCATTACCATTATAATTTCTCGTTCACATCACTTTCAGCATTCACTGCTGCCAGTTAAACCAGGGAAGAGAGAACACGCACTCCTCCCCACCTCTGTTGCCCGTAAAGCACCACCGCACCAACACAAAGATGGTCAAAGGGCTTGGAAGGCTAGTTCACAAAAGAAACAAATGATTTGATAGAGTGAGAAAAGGTTCATCCTCGCAGGTAATGCAATGTAAAACAACAATAATCCTCTCTGCTCCCAGGAGCATACCTTGCTGTTGGGGGAAAGTACTGATACTCTGATTCAACCCTTTTTGGCGAGCCATTTGATTATATGTATGAAAAGCCTTAACAATACCTTTGTTCCTGGTGTGATTTAGGGACAGAATCTGGAATCCTGGGGAAGAAGGTTGCTAAGCGGTGTCTGTCACAGTTATGTTCGTGAGGGGCAAAGAAGAGAAACACACTAAAGATAAGGAATTGTTCAACTTTCTCTGAATAGAACATTAAACAGGCATTCAAAAATATTATTTAAGGGGCGCCTGGGTGGCTCAGTCGGTTAAGCGTCCGACTTCGGCTCAGGTCATGATCTCGCGGTCCGTGAGTTCAAGCCCCGCGGTGGGCTCTGTGCTGACAGCTCAGAGCCTGGAGCCTGTCTCTGATTCTGTGTCTCCCTCTCCCTCTCTCTCCCTCTCTCTCTCTCTGACCTTCCCCCCCCTCCGTTCATGCTCTGTCTCCCTCTGTCTCAAAAATAAATAAACGTTAAAAAAAATTAAAAAATATATTATTTAATAGGAAAGGCTTATGCTTTACATGAAGAAAGCACAATAAAACATGGAGGATGATCACAACTTTGTAGAGTAAAAATGAACTCATATGAAGGAAAATACACCAGAATGCTAACAGTAGTTGGTTCTGGGCAGTGGGTTTTTTTTTCACTTCTCTATTCTATTCTTTCTTTCTTTCTATTCTCTTTCTTTCTTTCCTTCCTTCCTTCCTTCCTTCTTTCTTTCTCTTTCCTCCCTCCCTCTTCCTTCCCTCCTTTTTCTTTCTTTTGTTCATTCGTTCGTTTGTTCGTTTATTTATTTTTGAGAGAAAGAGCACAAGCAGGAAAGGGGCAGAGAGAGAAGGAGACAGATCTGAAGCGGGCTCTGCACTGACGGCCCTACGTGGGGCTCGAACTCACAAGCGGTGCAATCGTGGACCTTGAGCCACATTCAGACACTTAACTGACTGGGGCCAGCCAGGAACCCTTATTCTCCGGATTCTGTTAGGGGAATCCGTCTCATCCCCACTGTGCCTACCTCCTGCACACACTGCCTACACAGGGGCACGGGGGACAAGCGGGCAGACGACAAACCCAACCAACCAGAGCAGCACATGTAGGGAGAAAGCTACTCGGTCAATACCATTTGGTGACCCTGACCCTCCACAGATAAAATCCCATTTTCACACTGAGCACCACTCACAAATCCAAGGACAAGGTACACTGAGTTCTAGAGAGCTGGTACAATTCAAGAGTACAATCCGTGTGTATGTGGCATTCAAAATCACGACGGAAAAAAAAAAAAACCAGAAACTATCTCTAAATCCAGTCACACTGAATTATCCACTGCATTCTCTCTCATATCCTCTGGGCCTTTAAACATGAGATACTCCACCCCTCGTTTCTCTTCTCTGCCTAGCCAATTCCTACTTCTATGTCAATTCCCATTTTAGACAGCCCCTGACAATAAACACAGTTTACAGACTACACTGTAGGTCCGTCCCACCCCCAAATTTGTTAAGTTGAAGCCCTGAACGCCCATGTGACTGTGTCTGGAGACAGGGTCTCTAAAGAGGTAACTGCGGTTAAATGAGGGCATAAGGGTGAGGCCCTATTCCAGTATGACTGGCGTTCTTGTACGAAGAGGAAGAGACCAAAGGAGACGTGTGTGCACAGAGGGAAGGCCAGGTAGGGACAAAGTGGGACGGTGGAGGTCTATGAAGCCAAGAAGAGAGGTCTCAGGAGAAACCAAACCTCCTGACGCTGTGATCTGGGACTTTCAGCCTTCAAAACTGTGAGAAAATCAATTTTTGAGAAAAATCCATTTTTGTTGTGTAAGCCACCCAGTCTGTGGTCTTTGGCCCAGCAGCCTTAGCAAACTAACACAATGCATATGTGGCCTCCAAAGAGACTCTCAACTTCTTGAGGGCAGCAGCCCCATCTGTCCTGTCCACTCCTGAGGGCCCAAGGCCTGACACAGCGTAGGGGCTCAAGGAGAAAAGAACACATCTTGAAACAAGATGCAACAAATACGAAACCCTGAGTGTTTGCAGAAATTGATATTAATTTCAGGCACACAGCCTTAGAGTGTGACGAGAGTGGCATCTGAAAGTAACAGCCAAGCAGGCAGACAAAGGAATGAAGAGGGTAACCAACCATGCCCAGTCCCTTTTATTCTAAGCAGATTTTAAAATACGCTCGCAGTGTAAACGCTTGGACATTATAAATAGTTAATTTAAAGATAATTATGGACAGAGAGTAAGTTAATTAAGTTGTTTGCCTTTTATGCACTAGGGTATATGTGAGTGTGCCTGGCTTGAGAGAGCGTCACTACGGGATGTGCGGCATTAATTAACTTGGGCTCAGTTGCTGAACATAATAAAAAGCACACATTTAGGCTGAGTTAGTTGTATTTAAGGAAACTGCGTTTCATAGTACAACACTTTTCAAAGGTGATCGTTGCCAAAGAAAAAGAGACCCACTTTTTCTTCTTAGGACCAATGTGCCTTTACTCCCCACCTTTACCCCACTTGGTCCTCGATACAACATGGCAAGGATTCCTCAAAATAAGCCTTAAGGCAGAAAAAGAGGGGAGGGGGAGTACTCGGCGTAAGGATGGGTTGTTTTCCACGGCTTGAAGTCAGAAATTGAAAGGTAGTATTACCCGGCCCCTGAAAAGACAGCGTTGCAGTTACATTCCCAGCGAATCCACAAAATCTCGTTCGGCTCATAAACCCGAGACCAGTCCATGAAACTCTAACCCATAAGAGTAAGACTACTAACAGTGGCCACCTGTCTTCCTTCGAGGATGCTAAAAGGAAAACGGGGACTTCAGCCACCTGCTCCCCAATTTAGTAGGAAGCAATGTTTTGTTTTGTTTTTTTCCTAGTCCTCCTCCCCGCTACCTTTACTTCTTTCCCAAATCCTATTACCTCTTTCTCCCAGCACAAGGCACTCCAGCCCTAAAGTAGTCAGCTAGGCTCAGAAATTACTAAGCCCCCTCTCTGCTCCCACATAAGATCGCACTCCTGCAATGCCACAGTCCCAGCTGGGGTCAAGAGAAATTGATCTCACTGACCTCATTTACACTACACTCAGTACCCTTTACTTGTCATTGCACGGACAGTGATGTTTTAAAAGAGGATTATGACTCTCAAATAAAACTCCAATAGCAGCATGACGGCATCCATCCATCCATCCATCCATCCACCCAACAACCAAACCCTTCCTGTGTGCCAACCCTTTCAACCGGAGAGGTGTGGTGTCGGTCAAGTCCACATAGAAGTACCAGCCCCAGTTTCCCAAATTTGAGGTCTCTTGGGTTCACCTCTCTGCAGAGGAGGTCTCCTTGCTAAACCCTGCACGTTTAACAGAAAAACAATACGTACTTCTAAGCCAGGCCTAAGTTAGAAGCCAAGGTTTGTTTGTATAAATTTCGCCATTTAAAAATCTCACTGCCAAGCAGATTTCTTCTCCTATAAACAGGACAGTGTTTGGTATGTATAAAATACCAGACCTAGATCGGGAGTCTATTCCAAATCAGTGGAAACAGATACTCTCACAATGGCAGACACGCTGCTTTCCAGTAGAAGAAAACAAACAAACAAGGTTTGCTATTATATGTATTTGCTGCCGTGTGTTGGCACATCACCTCCTGCCCTCCCTCTGCTACGTTCTGGGCTACATACACGATGCTCTTGAGTCCTATGGAAGTGACACATGATCTCACAGAGACAATGGCCATCTGATGCAACCAGAGGCAGGATTTAAAAAAAAAAAATCGCAAAACTCTAAAGCACTTCCTCCTTATACACACACCTATATTTACTCACCATCCTTCTGAACTCTCAGAAGGAAGAATCAAAACATCTTTAATCAGTAATGGGTATCATCTATTGAGTGCCTAGTGTGTACCAGCCGCTATGCAATACCCTTCCCAAATAATCCCTTCATTATCACGGACGTTCTATTATGACAGACGCTACCATTATTCCCAGTTTACAGATGAGGAAGCTGAGCCCCACACCAGTTAAAGAGCTCACTGCAAGGGCACAGCAACTAAACACCAGGCTGGGAGCTGAGCCCAGGTCTGTCAGAACACACTGCCCTTAAAAGGAGGTTGTGTCAGACATTCACAAGTCCAAAGTCTCCACGGATATCGGTTCCAGCCACTGTCCAGCCTAAGTAACAGATGACCTAAAAAGGATGAATAATCTAAGTAAATCAAATGCTAGAAAATCTATTCTGCATATCTCCTATCTCACCCTCTCCTCTCCAAACGTGAGCGGAGCAATTTATCTTTCACACCTCAAATGGCTTGTTTTACACCAAACTGTAATTACCCCCAACGCTGGTTGCCAGCCACTTGTTGACACGGGCTATAATACACATGGCTTGATGTCTAATTTTATCCAGGCCTTCTTTCTTCGATTCCAACTCCAAATTCTCATTCCTCAAGATATCACTATTGCAACTCAATTCGACAAACGCTTATTAAGTCTTTACATAATTATACGTGTCAGGTACACAGATAGAGCCTTTGCCCAAGGGCTAGTCCCAACTCCGGTCGGGGAAATGAGGAACCAAACGTGTAGTGAGCGAGAGGAGGAAGCAACTAGTCTGGTCTGAGAAACTCAGAGGAGGCAGCAGAAAGGGTTCTTGAAGAATGAGTGGGAATGTCTAGAATGGCTGAATCATAACAGACCCTGGAAATACCGAGTGATTCTGTGTAGCAAAAACAACAGGGGAATCAACAAGGGTGATAGGCTGTTCACGTTTCAAACACGAAAAGCCTGATCTGACAGGAAAAAGGGAACCAAAGCTCTTTTCAGCAGCATGGCGACAGGAGTGAATTTAAGTTTCGGGAAGATGAGACAACTTATCCAAACATTCTGGGGGCCGACTTGCTCTCCAAGACTCAAGACAAAATTCCACAGTTTCAGATTTTACGTGTGCAGTTTGTTGGGCGGCCAATGATGAATGTCCAAAAGAGCGTTTTTTATTTCTCCTTTTTCAGTATCTTAATTCAGAGAACAGCACTTTCCTGCCTTGTATCGATCAGATCTACGTGGTACCCTGTATTAAAACATTTCAGCCCCACAAGGCCAGGGGAGAGGCAGACCTGCGTTTCGGCACACCTCTCTCTGCGGGGTGGGGTGTGGCGTTCCTAATTAAGATGATCCGCATTCCCCCCAAATCTCTTTTTCTTCAATTCATTGATAAAGTCTTGATTAAAAATACAGACATTTTGTCATCCTGACTACATTTACCTCATCTCAACACTCTCCTGACTGGGTGAAAGCTAATGCTGCTTCTTCTGTCTGGTCAATTATTGCATGGACACAAGGGACCAATTAATGCCATCCATAAAAGCCTGAATCATTCTGTCAATTAACGAGAACTAACTATGTCATCAGATATATTACTGGTGAGCAAGTCTATTTGGTTGCAATATGTCTTGAAGGAGAGCAGGATCAAATGAATCACAATTGACTTGGACAACTGCTAGCATAATTTCGGAAGATGAAAAGACAGATGTGGTAGTTATTAGTGGTCCCCTGAGGAATTACAGGCAAGCAATTGTAATGTGCTAAGACTGAACTAGCAGGTGCCTGCGGTACAAATCAGACAGAGGGTTAAATCAATATTTTCAATTTCTTAGGATCAATCTGGTGTTTGAACGAGATGGAAACTTGTTAGCGATTGGCAGGATGTGTAAATGAAAAGTCAAACTTCTTATTATTTGTTAAAAAGGAATGAGTGTACTGAATCATGCCCTTGGCACAAGGTAATGCTTTCATGATCCAGTAGCTGGGGCATTCACGGAGAATCAAGCGGTTCTTAAATTTTAATAGAGTGCAAAAGGTTAGCTTTATAAAGGTGGAACATTCAAGATCTTTAAAAATGACTGATGTGTCAATAGGAAAGTTTTGAGCTGTGACAACAGTATAGTTCCTAATGATTAGGGCAGGAGGCAAAAGGAAACCTTAAACTCAATGTAAAGAGGGGGAGATAAGGTCTTACCAAGAATGTACAGATTAAACACAGTCTTGGGGACATTACTGCTTTTCCCTTGTTTTACTAAGAAGCAGTCTGGCTGGGAGACCATTTACCAAAAACTTTTGAGTATTTTTCCCCAGTTGTCTATATTGAATTTATAACCCTTGCTGAGTGTCTAGATTAACTGAGTGACTATCTCCGCCACTGTTCCATCTTGGTTTTTGTTAGTGTGCTCACTTTTAATTAAGGGACAGACAATCCTTCAAATGCCCCCAAATTATGACGCTCCAACATACAGAGAGAGCTCAGAACTGGAAACAAGTAAAACTTGTCCTAATGCATTTTGTGTGTACATAGTAACCAGCTTAATCATTACTAGGGGGCAGTGCGGTTCACTGGAAGGAGTCAGAGAGATGTGGGTGGGAATATGGGATCCTGGCTTCCTGGCTGTATGCCTCCGGGCAAGTCACGTGACTGTTCTAGGATCAGTTATCCCATATGCTGAAGTCGGGGGGTGGGGAAGGAGGCAAGGGACGCTTCCTACCTCCTATACCTGTTGGAAACAGTAAATCTCCTGCTTGGCATATTAGAAGTACAAACGTTTCTTTCCTGCGTTAAAGGAAGTGGCATGTTTCAATAAGGAATATGTAGTAAGTACAATATGAAGTTTAAATACATAAAGCCAATTTAAGGAGTCATATACATAGACTGAGATTACAACATTTTCCTTTTGCTTAAAAAAAAAACAACAACCCACAAACCTAACTTGCCAGAATCAATAAGAAACTAATTCAAACAAGTATTTCTTGACTATATAAAAGCAACCTTTTTGAGACACAAAGATAATGAGGCAGAGCATCCGCCCTCAAGGAGTTTGAGGGGAATATGCGCCCAATTAATGGTGAACCAAGCACATCTAAGATCAGCTCAGGTCACTGGGGGAATTCGGGGAAAGGAGAAGGCCTCTAGGTGGCAGGCGGCCAGGGCAAGAGCAGGCTCTGCAGCAAAGTCCACGGAAGAAGCGGTGTTTGAGACAGCCTCTGAAGAAAGCCACAATGCAGACAGGACAAGCTGGAAAGGAGTAGGAGGAAGACAGACTAACACGGCAGGCTTCTTGGGGTGGGGGGGTGGTCACGGAGGTTTAGCCATTGAAGGGTAGGTGAGGGGGGGTGGATTTCAGGCAGAGAGAGCTTCATCTGCCAAAGAGGTCTCATTTGGGGAACTGAATGGAGGGAGATGGTTTTCACAACAGGGAGAAGGGAAAGGAGAGGGCATCACCTTCCTACCAGCAGCACTGGGGGCCTGGGGTCAGATGACAGGGCCAGGGCAGAAGCCTCAGCCAGAGAAAACAGTGGAGGGAAGGAGACCGTGGGTGTGGGGTTGGAGGGTGGCTCGCCCACTCTCCTGACATCTTTGGCTTTTTACACGGTTACACGGGTGACACATAGGAACTAAAATGTGTGTGTAATGTAATTATTAATATAATTAGTATATAGTATATGTATGATTCATTTATAATTCATGTGCAAAAACATGTGTCTATATATGTATTTATGTGTATTACACAAAGGCTTATAGATTTTTTTGATGAATGAACACATTCTTGATCTTGTTTATTAAATACACACAAGCAGCAGATACCTAAGGACAAGTGGGGCTGGGCTGTATTGCACAGAAAGGCAGCTCTCTCACATGCAGTGAGGCCCTGAGACCCTGGGCCCTAATCCCTGCCCATCTCTAAGTATGAGGGTCTCCATGCCCAGAGGTAACCGGGTGAAGCCTTCCCTTCAGGGGCATGGAATGAGGACAAGCCAATTCTCAGGCCACCCAAATGGGTAGCCAGGTTTGGGCTGAGTCCTCCTTAGGACCCAGGACTCAGGGATGTGGCGTCAGCCCTTGAGAGCCACAGCTAACTTCCCAGGCAGCCTAACAAATGAGGCAAGCCAACCAGGGCCGGGGGCGGGGGGGGGCAGGGGTTTGCCCATTTCCTGCCAAGACAACACAAGGAGATACAGTATAAGTAGAGAAATAACAAGACGAACAGTGCTGAAGATGAACCCCTCCAAGGGGTTCAGAAATTCAAATAATAATAGTAATACTAATAATAGAAAAGAATCAGTGCCTTAGAATTCACAGTCGATATTTCTTTGTATCAGAGAAAGGCTCAAGAATTCACTGGAACAACCATGCATCCTGGAATCTGCACACATGGAAGAGAATTTGATTCCCCTAAAACACAACGGGGTCTTCCCACCTCTGTACCCCTTGCTCACCCCCACTTTGTACATCAGGACACACACCCATGCCCTGCCCTCCAGCCTTTGTGAATCTCCGCAGGGCAGGCTGTCCTCTGGCTTTCCCTACCCACGTGAGGTGAGGCCCAGCTCAGTCTCCAGAATGTTCTTTCTCATTTGGTCACTATCACTCTCAACCCTCCTCCAATTCCCTCCTATGATTCTTCTTTTTTTTTTTTTTTCTCTTTCGATTTTTTAAAAACATTTATTTATTTTTTTGAGAGACAGAGAGAGATGGAGTGTGAGCTTGGAAGGGGCAAAGAGAAAGGGAGTCACAGAATCCCAAGCAGGCTCCAGGCTCCGAGCTGTTAGCACAGAGCCCGATGCGGGGCTCGAACCCACAAACTGCGAGATCATGACCTGAGCTGAAGTTGGACGCCCAACTGAGTGAGCCACCCAGGTGCCCCTCCCTCTTCCAATTCTTAACGGAAGAGGGTTTCTGTCACCCCCAAAGTCCTTTCTCGGATGCTTCCCTGGCCTGCATGTCCTCCCTCAATGTCTCTGCTCCCAAGGCACAACTCATCAAACTTCACTGATCTTGCCCTCTTCAACAGAGAGCTACAAACTCTCCCACTGCCCAGTCGTTTCATTAAAAACCCTCTATGTGTCTTGTGGTGAGTGTCGCGGAGGAAAAAAAAAAAAAAGATGGCTTCAACAGTCTCATGACGCCAACACACGTTGTGTCCTGTCTCAAGAACGACCTACGTGATTACAGGGAAGGTGCCAGGCACCATCTGCAGGATATGGCATGTGCTCAATATACTGTAACTCTTGTAGCTTTCATGACAGGTGCACTGCAAACACCCAAGTCCATACCTAATCTCTACAGGTGAAATAAGGGGTCAGCAGAACACCACACTGGGAGATTCTCCATCTCCCATGCTGAGGCAGAGCCTCGACTACAGAAGATGTTCAATAAATACAGAGATAAAGGAAGAAAACCGTTCGTCTCGAGGATCAACAGAAGCATAATCAGTCAACAAAGTTGGCAAGAATGAGGAAGAAATCAAGGTCCTTTTCTTCGGTTTGACTTTTCTTCTTTTTTTTTTCTTTATAGATGTTTTTATTTATTTTTGAGAGACAGAGAGACAGAGCACAAGCAGGGGAGGGACAGAGAGAGAGAGGGAGACCCAGAATCCAAAGCAGGCTCCAGGCTCCGAGCTGTCAGCTCAGAGCCTCACGTGGGGCTCGAACTCGTGAACCGCGAGATCATGACCTGGGCCGAAGTGGGACACTCAACCAACTGAGCCACCCAGGCGCCCCAGAGTTCAACTTTTCTTCTAAAGACAAATATAAGGCTAAGCAATGTAGTAAGCCCGAAGCACAGCGGGCCCCGACTGCTCTGGAGAACCCAGCTGCTCTCTAAGGCACACCCACAGGCCCCTGGTGACCACAGTGGGGACGATTTCTAGTGCAGCTGAGACTTAAGGGATGCTTCCACAAGGGAGGAAAAGATCGAGTGGGCTCATCTGCTCGTTCATTTTTCTCATCTATTTTCTCAAACTCTTGTCTTGGGCCAGGCACCATGGAAGGCTCTTAGGATTCAAGGGTAACAGGAGTCTGTGCCGTGCAGAACTGGATGGTCGACTGGGGCAAAGTGCACCGGATAAAAATTCTGCCTGCTGCACTTCAGTCCAGGGTGAGCTCCACCATCATGGGAGCCTCCTCGTCCACCAGGCATTCATTAATCAGGTCAGAGAGCTACGTCCACAGAACAGGATGTAGGAAAGACATTTTTCTTTCTTTCTTTTTAATAAATTTTCTTTCCGATATTTAAAAACGCTCATAAGCTGAAAACAGCAAATCCATGTTTCATAAACATTGTCCTTTGCAAAAATAGTTGGTGGGACAGACATAACAGAGTTTACCTAATTTATTTACACTCTTGCTTGGCTTGTTCCCCAAAGGACTGGAGGTAGGTTCAAAAAATACAGGTGAAGAAAACAGACGAGTAAAATTAAAATTAAGACAGGAGGAAGAGGATACAGAAAAATGGAAAGCAAGAGCAGGGACTCTACAGGAAGGGCTGTGTGGACCGATATCGAGGAAAGGACTGAGTGGAGAAACGATTCACTCGTATTTTTCAGTTAGCGCATACTGTAAAAAATATATATAACATTCAGCTAAAAAAAAAAAAAAGTGGACTGTGTGGATCTTCCTGATTTCGATTTTGTGAAAAGAAAAGCTACGCCTTTAAGAAATTCAACTCACAGATGCCAGCTTTTGAAACCAAGGTTCAGCAAAGAAGAGCCAATAAAAATGCTGTAACTTGAAACCAGCCCACACAGCACAAAAAGAAAGGAGAGAGAGGTCGGCCCGGTCGCCCTCCGACACACCCTTCCAACTCGGTTCTAGAACAGCAGCGCCCAGTTTGCAAGACAAGAAGCTAATTGACTCCAGTGTCTGCTGCATAAGCTATAAAATAAGTACATAAAGAACAATATGAACATACAGCGCCATCAGTTACATAAAAAGGCCTGCTGTCCGATGCCACACTGCGCACCAAACAAGCAGGGCGATTGTTTCAGCAGGCTGTCCTGATGGGAGGATGAATAATTAGCACACTTGTGAATTAAGTGTCCACCAGGAAGAGATCTCCGTCCTGGAGCAGTGGCACGGCAGCGCCCCAGGCCCTCGAGACTCAACCTGGGGTTTCAAAACATCCTTAGTGACCATCGTGATGAGAGCGAATACATTCTTCAGCCAACAGCTCGCTCTGCTGTGACCATTTCTTACTCGCTGAAACACACACACACACACACACACACACACACACACACACACACCCCACTTCTCTTCTAAAGTTTCACTAACTGCTACTTGCCATTCCCCGGAAATGTCATTTTCTTGCTCACTTATTTTTTCATTGGCTAGGGATACGACTCTTGCCAAGAAAGCAGAAATGGTGACAAAAGCATCCACTTGAGCTGTCCTGGCACAAAGAGGGCGAAACGCAATGTCAAGTCCATACACGGTTGTCCACAGAGTTGGGGGGGAGGGGAGGGGCCAGGAGTAAATATGTTTGGTAATAGGATTTTTCTCACTGCCGGCACAACAAATGTGGAAGAACGTTTTTCTTCCCTCTGCAAATCTGAAGGTAAGCAAACAGGATGCGTGGTCTGTCACTAGGACAAACCTGTGGCTCTGGCTGTATCAGATGCGCAAGGCCATCTGCAGTGTAAGCATAATAAAGCTTCTAGCCTAGAGTGGAGTAGATCTGAGTTCAAATCTCTGCTCTCCCTTAAGAGCTATTATCATTTTCAGCAAGGCACTAACTTATCTGGGCTCTCATTCTTCTGTTTGTAAAATACAGGCAATGCTTGTTGCCATCTCATAACCTCCCCCCAAGCATGACGGAGAGTACAAAGTGAGGTTATGTATCTGAACACCATCTGACACCTTGTATGGTTCCATAACTTTGCCTGTTTGGAAACTCAGAAAATGCCAGGCACAGTCCCAGCCTCTCCTGACTGCTTACTGTTTGCTTAGCGCTGAGGGCAGGTGCCTAGGAGATGCATAGAATTCAAAGATGCAGTTCCTGCCTGTAAAGAACTCACAGGGTACTCAGAGGCAGGATATGTACGTTTAGGGCTCACGTGAGATTAGGCATGGTTCGCTGGAGATAATAAAGTCTAAATGCTTTCCCCTCACCTCGCTTAATTCTTCTGCACTCAAGAAAATCCACTGGGTTCTATCCAGAAGGCTCACAGCCCTAAAAACAATAACAATAGAACTGATGAGTGGCACCTCACCAGCACCCAGAGGTATTCTCGGAGACGGAGAGTTGAGAGGAATTCTCTCTTGCCCTTTAGTTAGTTACTCTGTGAATTCAAACCGGAGGGAGCACGGCAGCCCCAAAGGAAATCACGTCTGGAGTGACAAAAAGACTGTGCTGCCAACCTTTCGATTGAAGCGTATTTTAAAGAAGAAGGCTCTGCAGGGACGCCTGGGAAAACCTTGTTCAAGATGGAAGCTTTGGAGTCAGAGTTCCAAACCCAGGGACCTGAAACCCAAACCTGTGGTAATTAACAATGGGCTCAGCGCTTAACCCTTACGTGTGTTACTTCACTTGATGCCCAAAGCAACACTAAGGAAAAAGCAATGCTTCTACCTCCATTGTACAGGTGAAATTAAGGACTTGAGGGTAAGTAACTAGCCCAAAGTTTGCATAGCCGGTAAGAAGTAGACCATGACTTGAATCCAAGCAGTTTGATGTCAAATCCCATGCTATTTCTTATCACACCTGACTGATTACTGTTATTAGTCTGGTCTGTGTGCATTTCCTTCTCTACTGTTCATTTCTTGAAAACTATTTACTTCCACTATTTTCTTTGCGGAAGGACAAAAATCGCTATGGATCTCCTTCTGTGCAGGCCCAGTAGACCCACAGTTGACAAGGGAAAATGTAATCTGAAGTACAAAGCTCCACAACTTGATGTTCTTCTCCAAACAACTACTTCTCTGGGAAAGTCTGGTGGGTGGGTTAGGAGAAGACAGGACAAAGATCCCAGAGATTCCAATTTGGGGTGGTTAATACGTTTTAAGAATTCAATCCTGCTATGAACAGGAGAATACAGTTCCCTCACGTGTCTGCTTTCCACCCACTGAATGAAGAAAGATTTTTAAAACGACAGTCTTCAGGGCTAGCAAAGGTATACTGAGTTGGTCCCACGTGTCTAAGAACTAAGAACCCAAGGTCATAACGATTTTTTTACTGTGGTTTTTTTCTGGAAGATTTAGCCTTAGCTTTTACATTTAGGTCTACGTCCCATTTTGAGGTAATCTCTGGAGAGAGTCTAAGGGTTTCAATTTATCTTTTTTTTGCATGTGGACATCCAACTGTCCCAGCACTATCACTATTTGCTTGAACATCCTATCTTTTCTCTATTAAATTGCTTGGGCATCTCTGTAGGAAAAAAAATCAATTAACAATAAACGTTATGGTTTATTTTGAGACTCTCAACCCAGTGCCATAAACCTACCCTTACACCAGCAACAACACACTGCCTTGACTACTGTAGCCTTGAAGTAAGTTTTGAAGCCAAAAGGTGTAAATCCTCTATCTTCTTCTTTCTCAAAATTGTGTTTTTATTCTGAGCCCTCTCTGTTTCTGTGTTAAAAGGAACACCATGTCAATTTCTACAAAAAAAAAAAATTTTTTTTAAAGTATGCAGGAGTTACATTGAATCTATAAACCAATGTGGGAAGAATGAACAGTACTCCGTCTTCTGATCCTTGAGTGTGGACTCTATTCCATTTAGTTAGATCTTTCATTTTTCTCAGCAATGTTTTCAGGGTGCAAGTCTTACAATTCTTTTGTGAAATTGATTCCCAAGAATTTTATTTTGTGATGCCATTTTGTTCTTTTCTAATTAAAAAAAAAATTAATGTTTACTTTTGGAGGGGTGGAGAGAGAGAGAGAGAGACAGACAGACAGACAGACAGACACAGGACCCAAAGCAGGCACCAGGCTCTGAGCTGTCAGCACAGAGCCAGACATGGGGCTTGAATCCACAAACCACGAGATCATAACCTGAGCCGAAGTAGGATGCTTAACCAACTGGGGCACTCGGGTACCCCCGTGATGCTATTTTGAATGGGAAAGTGTTATTAATTTCATCTTGAGAGATTTTTTTGTCAGTATTGTATATATAATTGATTTTTGTATATTGACAGGTATCCTGAAAACTGGCTGAACTTACTGCTTCTGGTAGGTTCATGTGTTATGGGGTGTGTGTGTGTGTGTGTGTGCGTGCGTTCCTTAGGATTTTCTATATACAGGCTCAATTCGTCTGCAAATAAAGACAGTTTTACTTCCTCATTTATAATGTCAATGTTTTTATTGCCTTAACAAGTTTTATAATGTGAATTCTTTTAATGCCTTAACCAGTTTTGAACAGAAGTGGCAAGATGGACATCCCTGCCTGTTTGAGCTCTTAGGAGGACGCGTATTCACAATCCGTACAAAGTAGTCTACGCAGACTTTACTGAGGACCTTCCAAAAGAGAGCTGGATAAATATTTCCTTATACTGATGACCCATGATCACACACAAATGGGAAACATACTTACAACTTTAAAAAAAATTAATGTGTGTTTTAAATTAAGAACAGAGAACCAAAAATGTCACTAACAGATACGACATGAAAGTTACTGAACGCTAAATATACGTAAAGGCGGCATTGTCTCATGCACTGATCGTGAGAAGTGGGGGGAGGGGGAGGGCAAAGAGAGGGCAAACCAGAGCATCACTGTCAGCTCTTTAATAGCCCCCTGGTCAGTATGGCTCTTCCGGCCTGGAACCTGCCCCACCAACTGTCTCCACCCTCCACTCATCCCACTGACCAAGCCTGCGGACCCGGGGGACCCACCGATCTGGCCCCAGCCCTCTCCCCCCATCCTAAAGCCAGCTGGGAGTGAACTCTGCGGGGGTCTGGCAGAAGGGAAGCCTCCAGTGGGAGTTCCCTGCAGCAATTTTCACACAACAGTCTCTTATCTTAACAAAACAGGTGGACTTCTTTAAACGCACGCACGTGCGTGCACGCGCAGTTCCAGGATGGAGACAATCAAGCAGCATCCAGCGCTATTTGAAAGAACGCACTGGATCCAAAGACCGTGTTTTCTCTGAAAGGTGAAAGTTGAGCAGCCCCAGCAACAGGCACAGACGGCGGTTCAGAATCCACGTGTGGGAGCAAACTCTGTCTCTGACTCGCTTGCACTCTACCCTGCACACACCTGCCAGCTTGGACGGCGGCACCTGCCTGCCAGGACTACCGTGTACCCCCTCGGACGAGGCCGCAGACGACGGCTGAGTGCCTACAGCATGCAGAACCCAGGGCCCATGGTGTACCTCGTCATCTGTAACGTACCTAGGCAGGCCATCACAAAGGGCAATGAACCTGACGGATGGCTCAACAAACTGGACGTCACGGGGTGGGGATTTCATAGGAAATGAGTTTCAAAACAAAACACTTGCTCAAAGTGTTTAAAATCTAGCCAGGGATAGAGAGGGAAAAACCAAAGCGTGTGGGCAGAACTAGAGCTCATTTTCCTGCTTTTACAGAAGTTCTCCTTTTCCGGTATCTCAGGGAGGTGGGAAGCCGAAATCACTTAGTCTCCCCAAGAACCAGAAGAACCGTTCGTTCAGGGCAGAGCAGGCAGACCTCCGTCTGTTAAAGGGAAAAGTGGCAACACTCAGGGGGCTCCCCCAGGGCCCTGCGCTCACTGGCACCAGATATCTGCACACCTCACCCAGTACCGCTGCAGTTCCCATCCCCAGGGACCATGCCCTCTGCACCCCCAACCACCACCGTCCCTCTCACCCCTGCAGCCCCTGTGCCTGCTACACAGGAAGTGCCAAGTGAAGGTTTCCCTTTCCCTTCCTCCGCTAATGGTACTTTGGACCAAACACCGGACACTGTGTGTATGCCATCACAGCTCACGCTTCTGTCACACACCACTAGTGCATTACACAAGCGGAATGCACGTCGCAGCCTCGTACCCTGCCCCATGCAGAGCTCGATGCACTATCACAATGATCTGGGGGGAGAACAGATTATCTGTGTCAAGGAACCGCCTGCTCTCCTTCCCCACCTGGTCCTCCCAACTAGAGAAAGCATCTTGGGGTGGAAAGGCAAAGAGGGTCTTCTAGAAGGGCCCCTGTGCGGCAACCCGGGCAGTCTCAGCACCCGCCTTGCCCTGCCCTGCCCCAGAAAACGGCTTTCTGACACTTTCTATGGACAGGTGCTTCTCACAGAGGTCCCTCATTTAAGCCTCAGCTCAACCTTGTGAAGCAGGCTTCACCTATGGAGTAGGAGCGTTTTAGAAGCTAGACTATCAGAGCTCAGAAGTCAAGTGAACTGCCCGGGATCATGCAACTAGCAAGTGCCTGCAATTTGGCTTTCCATTTAGAAATGACCTCCGAGGCTCCACACGCAAGCCCTGCAAGGTCTTATTTTAGTCATTAAACATTCCCGAAAGTGCTCAGAGAGACTGCCTGATTAGCAAGGTGAAGGAGCACTGGGATAGCTCACTGTTACTATTCTCACTGTTACTATCAAAGATGAGATGTGCTGGGGGAATTGGGAAATTATAAAACAAGTAAAAATTGACATACGTCAAAAAAAAAAGACGCTGGATAATTACCTATTAAGAATGCTGTCTTGAAATGTAAAAACTACAAATTAAGCTGGAGCTCGGTTTAAATCGCTTTTTTCGTTCACTTGTTAAGTAGTCCGTGCAACATGTAATCAGGACATGTTCTGAAGATTACCCCAATAAGCTCTGAAAAGAGCACCGTCATTAAATAAAATCATGAGATAATTGCATGGTTCTTAGGGTTGGGCGTTACTAATACGGATGCTAATTTCATCCATGCGACAACACCGATATCAGAATGGGGGCGCTCCTAAAACGCAAGTTCCTTTAGCAGAGCTCCACAGTGCACCATTCTGCAAGGCGTGCATGGCCGGGGAAAGCTCTGAGGCGTCTGCGTAGCTGGAAGGAGCAGAGGGCATGTGCACAAGGCCACCTTCCGGCCCTCTCCAGAAGCATCTGTAGTCTCTGGCTACATGCCTTCTTCCCTCCTCCTCCCAGGACAGACACTTCACAGGCAAGCGTCTATCCCCCCTCTTCCAATGGACTCCTATGGAGAAGCCAGGGTGGGAAGGCTTAGAATAAATGATCTGGGCTCTCATCCTGAGGGGATGTGACAGGGCACGCCACCTGTCTCTCCCAGAGCTCACAGCTGACAGTAGGTGGGTACACCGCGTAACGCAATCATTCCTTGAAAATAAGAATTTCTACATTCGTGAGAGGGGCACTCTATGTTTTCACGGACAGAGGACCAGCGTGTGAGAAACTAGACCTCTAGCTTCCCTGCAGGTGAGGCAGAGCAGAGAAGGAGAAAAAGGAGGAGGAAGTTGCAAAGAACACAGGAAGAGAACAGGAGCAGGAGCGGTGGACAGAGGCGGCGGAAGGTCCAGTGAGAGAATGTGCTCCCCCCCCCAGGTGCGCGCACTGAAACGCGTTACCAATGCTCAGCCAATTCGAATCTGGCTATAGATTCCACACAGGCTGATCAATAACTTAAAAACACATGAAAATAGATCTGCATTTCCTGTAAAGCCATTTTCACTTTCTCAATAAGCTTCCATTGAGTATCTGTGATGTCCTTAGCACCATGGAGTCAAAAGATAATAATCTTCTGATCCTCTAGAAGAGGTGGTAGCTCGGGGTTCCAGACCATTTGCTATAGTCAGCAAGAAAGAGGTATTGGCAGCTCTGTGTGTGTGTGTGTGTGTGTGTGTGTGTGTGTGCGCGCGCGCTCGTGCGCGTGCGCGTGCGTGCTGGAAAAGTCGGAGGCCAGACCTCTATGTAGCTAGAAAAGGAAGATGTCTGCATCTGGGTCGAGGGAAAGCAGTGTGAACTGTGGTCTGTGATATCCCTAGTATACAAAGGCATAGTTCTTTAAGCTCTAGAAAGCATGAGGTCCCCAAGAATGTACCTAAAAAGCCAGTCTCCATGGGACTTGACATGTCACGTGGACATTGCTCAGAAGGAAAGCGATCACCACGCATTCCCTGGAGCACTGAGAGATTCTACTGAGCCTGGAACTCTAAGTCAGGACTCTGTTTCCCGAGACTAGTTTCCTCTCACGGTGGCACACACATGTTGCGTGTTGCCGAGTGAATGAGAATTCATCAAGTGGGAGAAGAATATCATACCCGGCATATTTGGAGCACATTATCTTGAAACAGACTGGCATCGTAGTTCAGAGGAGGGACTCTGGAGCCAGGCTGCCTGGGTTCAAATTCCAGCTTTTCCGCTTGCTTGTTCTGGAACTTGACCTCCATGTGTCTCAGTTTCCCCCATCTCTCACACCAGAACAGGGCAGTACCCATCGCATAAAGTGGCTACGAGGATTAAAACAAGCCCCTCTACGTAAAAATGTTTTTGTGATAGAATGTGTGTACATGATCAACGTACATGCTGGGACTCAATGTGTGTGTCCTCCATCCTCCCAAAATTCGTGTTGAATCCTAATCCCCAGTGTGATGGTAACTGGAGGTGAGGCCTTTGGGGAGTGATTAGGTCAGGAGGGCAGAGCCCTCAAGAATGGGATCAGTGTCCTTCAAAGGAGCTGAAGAGACCGGGTGCTCCTTCCGCCATGGAGAAGAGAAGCCACAAGACCGCCATCTATGAGCCAGGAAGCTAGCGCTCGCCACCAGACACCGAGTCAAGCCAGTGCTTTGGTCTCAATCTTCTAGCTTCCAGAACTGTATGTAAACAGCAGAGACTGTGGTCTATGGTGTTTTGTTCCGGCAGCACAGACTAAGACAGCACCCACGAAAACATTAAATTCTTATGCCCAAGAGAATTCTCCCCATCACAGAACCAATTGCTAACATTACTAACATTTTGTCTTGTCTCTTTTGATGTCCCTGTTTTTGCCACTATACTTAGTGGGTGAAAGGGCTGAGCTGCAAGGAGGTAAGCCGCCAGGGGCAGGGGCCGGGAAGGGACACGGACATCACACAACCGCAGTGTGGCAGATCGGAAGCGAGGGCGTCCCTGGTGCTGTGCGACCTCCACTCGCACGTGAAACAGGGATTTCCCGTTCAGTGAGTCCAACTCGGCCCCGATGAACTTCCCGGTATCAGTGCTCCCCACTCATCAGCCAGGATGCCCACGCTGTTTATACCAACTTCATCTCCTTAGGGACACACTCCTGACACACCGCAGAAAAGTAATTCACTCGCAGCTACAATTCCAGCCCACGTGGCCCAGTGGAAACCGAAGAGATAAGCTGTGAATGAAATGAGATGCGGCGATGTATCCCTTTCAGGGGCCACCCTCTGCAGGGTGCAGATGACTCTTCTTTCTTTTTTTTTTTTTTTAAATTTTTTTTTTAAGGTTTTATTTATTTTTGAGACAGGGAGAGACAGAGCATGAACAGGGGAGGGTCAGAGAGAAGGAGACACAGAATCTGAAACAGGCTCCAGGCTCTGAGCTGTCAGCACAGAGCCCCACATGGGGCTCGAACTCACGGTCTGCAAGATCATGACCTGAGCCAAAGTCGGCCGCTTAACCGACTGAGCCACCCAGGCGCCCCCAGATGACTCTTCTAAACCTAGTACGACCCCTACACTGCAGGCTCCTCAGGACACACGGGAGGCAACCTACTTCTATCCCAAAGACATTCTACCGACCCCAGGGCCACGGAGAGGAGCTTCTACAATTCCATCTGCATGCTAAGGGAACTCCCAGTGAAGGCCTCAGTCATGGTCCCATTTTACTGAAAACTAAACTCTTCAAGAGGTTAACCTCCTCTATGTCCCCATTAACATACAATGCAATTATGAATAAAAATATTCTCTTGCAGGTGGATACAGCTTTGACAATTTCTAAATGTTTTCACATGTATCATTTCATGTGGTCCAATCCAGCCTTTTTTTTTTCCCCTAAGACTCAGAAAGGTTTCAGGACTAGGCCAAGGTCACAGGGTAAGAAAGTGATGGGGCTGGGGCCAGCACTCAAAACACTGGCCTCCTCATATTCACAAATCCCGAGTCGGCAAGCACCACGCACTACAGAAGCACTAGCTGTTAAATCACACACTTCCATCAATGGCTTATCACACCAGGGCCTTGAACAAAGTCATGCCACAGAGATTCCGGCTTTGGATAGCAGCGAACTGGACCAACTGAAGAACAGGGGCTCTGCTTCTGGAAACCCT
The DNA here is from genome assembly GCF_022837055.1 of Prionailurus viverrinus. Lineage (NCBI taxonomy): Eukaryota > Metazoa > Chordata > Mammalia > Carnivora > Felidae > Prionailurus > Prionailurus viverrinus. Next base: position 69,433,834 of record NC_062570.1, on the reverse strand, counting down.
GAAAGCAGCAGGAGGTCACTTCCCCAAGTTTAAGGGCAGACAGGGCAGTGGAGAGACCAAGGCAAAGACGAAACAAAGCATGCCCGGGAGGTACAGAACCCCCAAAGGGCTGCAAACACTTGCCTTCTGCCAAGCCCTTTCTGCCATCAGCCAGAAACAGACTGACGTACAATATACCTTCCTGGGTTCTCAGCTTGATTTTCACACTCGCTGTTGCCATCTTATAATGACTCACTTTTGATTTCTTTAAATCAGTGTATCAGTGGCTCAACAAAGTCATTACAATGATGAACTTATTTTAATTTGGGAAACCTGCACTTACCCAGCCCCTACAAGGCAAGGGATTTCCTCAGCCTGGCTTCCCTTCTGGTCTGGGGCTTATCCCTGGGAACAGTAGCCACAATCATGGAATAGGCACCACTTTGTACTCCCTTTTTCATGTAATCACATTTCCTCTCTCACGCCAAGCATGCCTAATGACCCTGGCAAGTTCCTCCTCCAAAGGCTTCTTTTAGGGTGTTTCGATTTCATCACCAGGGTAGACAACTGATCTCAAAGAAGCTCCGTGACATGTCTGACTTGTAACTCCTAAGGTCTGAGATCATGGTTTGGGTGAGAAGGAGAACGCTTTGGGGGCGGGAGGAGAGGAAGAAAGGAAAAACAACTGTGCCTTTCTTCTCAGGAGACAAAGTGCTATTAGAGAGGAAGGCTTTGGATGCCCCCGAGGGTGGGTGGGGGCAGGGGGCGCCTGTGGCTCTTGGGCTACAGAGCTGTCCGTCCCCCACAAAAGCAGGGTCCTGTGGGTTGCAGAAAATTACTGCAGGGCAAGGGCCCTGGGCAGATTTCATTCAAACCGGCTCACTTCACGCCCCCAACATACTTCCCCACTTAAAACCTTTGCCATCCGGCTCTGCACTGATGGAGAAGTTTATATTCCATGGCACAGCACACGGTGCCCTCTAAGCTGCCTTCCACCTCCTTCCCTCACTGCACAGGCCCTAAGCTCCAAGGACCTAAGTTCCCGGCCACCTGGCTACGATGCTCACTCAGTTCCTCCACCTCCAACCCCAGGAAGAATGAGAAACTGCCCCTGTCCTCACGAAGCTCGCAATCAGGGTAAGAAAATCAATATGCCATTTAGTTGTCTGGGACACAGTAACATGTTCTTAACCCATTGTTTCAAATGGTTTAAAATTGGGCCCATAGAAGACAAAATAGGACTGCTTCTTAAACATCTACCGCGAAATGTAACATAAACACATAAAAGTAAGACCTAAACGCACTGCCTAAACGAAGGATCATAATGTGAATACACTGGTGACCTCATTTTTTAAATCAGCAACAAAAACTCCCCTCCGCATAAGGCCCTGGGGGTTTCCTACAATCAGGGATGGGGCAGCCTCCACCCAGTACCCAGTAGGGGGGGTGGGGGATGACACTGAAATGCAACCTTTCTGGAAAATGGCTTGTCCTTTGCAACATCTCAGCACCCTACTCTGTATTTCAGTCAACACACATCCCAGAGTTTCTGGGACAACCCCAATTCCAAAGTTTGCATAAACCATCAAAAGTGCCCCCAAATTCCTACGGATCTCCCAGACTTCCTATTGAGCCAGAAACATTTAAAAAAAAAAAAGCCTGGAACATACCATAAGCCCTAACTTGGGGTTCAAAATATAGTGGCTGTTACTCTGGCCTATTTTCTGTGTCTGCTTTCGATTTGTAGTTCTCTTGCAAACCTAAGAGGATTCAGTTGTTTCTATATGGGTCCCAAGTCAGTCCTAAGCTGACTCACATAGATTTTCTCATTTCCACCACTAAGCGTGATAAAGGTTACAAGTATTTCCGGTGCAATTATAAATTGCATCTGCACACCCCAGCTTGTGAGTGCCTCAGGACAATTTCACACTACTCTGGTTCAATGTCTCCCTGTCGCCCTCTAAGCTTGAGAAACCCATTGATATTGAATCTCCTTTGACAGCAAAGGCAATTATAAGAGTTCCGTGTGAGGGAAGAGGGGAGGGCCAAGGAAGGCACAGACAGAGGGCAGTTTTGAGGAGCCGGACTCAACTGACCCTCCGGACTCAAAGGGCTTTCATTTCCCAAGGAGCCGGACGCCCTGACTCTGGGTCATTAGCACCACCACTGATCTCCAAACCCAACATGTCCCCAGAGAGGCTCCAAAGCGCTATTTCCTCAACATTTAGTTTTTGACTCCAAAACACACACACACACACACACACACACACACACACACACACACACACACACACACACCAAACCCCATGTCCTTTGAAAGAGCTTAATGAGATGTGGCCATGTGAGAACCGCTCAAAACACATCCACTCTTTACACAAATGTTAACAGCGGTGCCACAGACAATGCGTGTGACCCCACGTTTAATGGAGGTAGGACAACTCCAAGTCTACATACACTCTGGAGCACACCGGCAGACGAGTATCACGTGGATGAAAAGTCAGCACTCAATTTCATTCTCTCAAGGGTTTAGAACAAAGGTTAAAAATAAAAGGTGTTTAATGGTTATTAGGGGCAACCACCCGCATATGTGAAAAGTAATGAGAGCCTGTCTCCCAATTTCCTATAGGTTGTCTGCCAAATTCCTGCCTCCTTCACAAGAAGACAGAATCTGCAGTGTTTTCTTTGCCATACAGATAGACCCCATGTCACTATAAACAAACGCTGCTTTCTTTGCAGCTAATAACCACAATGTGTGGGTAAGAAACCTCTCCAGTATAAATCCGTGGGGACAAGGCTGCATTGTGGGCATTAAATAATTATAACAATCTGACATGAGTCAGAGGATTGTTTTTCAATGGCCCTGTGCACTTCAAACTTTCAAGTCAACCCCAAACTCTCTTTCCTGGCACTCTGTCCGTGTGCTGGGGCTATTGTGAAACAGTTCTCATTCTCTACAGTTTGGTCCCATTGCAAGAAGCTGGCAACGTGGGCACTCATGAAATATTAACACGTTACATTGATTTTTTTTTATAAGTGTGGCCAACAGTAGATCAATTATATTACTATGAAAAGCTTTTCATAATTCACTTGGGGGGGCATCAAGATCTCATTTCGAGACAGCACATGGATGATGAAGTCGACAGTTTTGAAGAGGCCGGTGCTCACATGCACAGAATACATTAAATGTGATAGACCAAGTACTAATTCCCTGTTCACAAAAGAAGAGAAATATTTACATCTGGCAAAATGATTAAAAAATAGGGTATGCTATATCAACAAGTTGGGAATTAAGTCCATGGCAGTCTCTCTCTCCATAAACAAGAATAGAAAAATCCCAAATGCTGGCAATTCGTACCCCTTCTGGCTGACTGCCGTCTTGTTTATCCCCACCGCTCTCAAAAGTAAAATTTGCTAACTTCTGGATAACAGAAGAGTCAGCTCAACCTACCCTCGCTCTGAAGTACCTTTTATTCCAAGAAAATTAACAGGTGGCCAGAAAGAACAAATGTCTTCTGACTTGCACGCGTCCGCGGACCGCCTGGCTCAAGGTTCTTATTGATCTGGCAGCTAGTGAACAGGAGAGACTTTTCTCTTTAGTCGTGCAGTGTACATGAACTTCACACAGGCCGCTCCACCAAAGGCGGGGAGCCTTCATCTGAGCCGGGAACGAACAGTATTCCAGACTGGCAGGCCTCCAGCCGTGTGGCCCAGAGAGGGCATCTTGATGAGGAACAGGGAGGGTCCAGCAGTTCTCAGTTGTAGACTTCCACGTGAGAACGCTACACAGCAAGCTGTGCCCAACTCTGTCCCCTCCGCTAAACCACGAGTGTGTCGAGAGCAAGAACCAAGGCTTCTTCACCTTGACTCCCCCCCTTCCTGGCACTGGAGATCTGCACAAAAGATGTGGTAAAAGACAGCCACAGGGTGTGAATTCTCCCTCCCTCTCTGGGAGTCCTGCATCTGGCTTGTGTATAAAAACTGCATTTCTCCTCTTTCTTGCACTGATTCGGAGCATCGCCTGGAGCAGAAAGTCACCCAAAGGGCCACCTTTCAGATCTCCCAGACTAGGGGCCCAATGTGGAAATGCCCCTAATAGGCCGACAAATGGTTTCTGTTACTTTAGGGCTTGTAAGCCACTAGGAATACAGAAAAGGGCTTGCCTGCATTCAATTGCCGAGCCAACCCTGAAATCCCCTGCAAAATAAATATTCAGAAGAAAAGAGGCTCCCAGGGGCAAAGGGCTGACAGCCTTGGCTCCAGTGTCCTGAAAATTGAACCACAGCTAGTATGCCTTTCCAGAACCCTCCAGGGGCTTTCCAGAGGGCCAAGCGGGAACGTGGTCACACAGGCACTAGAATGACAGAGGGTGACAGCAAGGTGGGCAGCCCCAGGTGCGATGTGGCTGCAATGGTATTAATGCCGATTTTAAACAAAGAACAAAAGAACCACCCAAGAGCAGGCCTGGTGTGAAGGTGGATGGCTCACAAAGACACTTGGCTCCCAACAGAGAGAGGACAGGCCCGTCACCAGCTTGCCCGGCCTCAACAGAAGCCCTGCCTGGGGTCCTAACAACCATCCATCTTCTGAAGGGTGAACAGGACTTCAGTCAGGGCCAAATCAAAACTGAAGTGCTATAAACAGTAATTGAAATGGATCAGGTTTATGTCATATTTATGATCCTGACTTGCTGCCTTTGCCTCTTTCCCCTGAGCCAGTGACAGAAGAATCCTTCAACCTTTAAGTCAGGCAACAAGTTTTAATGTGTTGGTGTGGCCCGCACCTGCTCTCTTATGGGCCACTGTGCTCAAAACACCCCATCTCCCCTGCGGCCCCGCCCCTGCACTGAACAACATAAAAGCAACACACAGACAGGCGAGCACACACATACACAAACACAAACATGCCCTACGACCGTCAAGTCCCCCATGCTTCTGCCTAGATTACAATTTAGTCCAATTATCACCCAGTCATTAAAACTACTTATCACCTGGCTACAATTAGCTGCATTTTTCACCCAGAACACTTGTGACCGGGGACGTGACCTCACATCATCGCTAAGTTTTAACGAAGGAGGAAAGTCACTGCACACGCAGCCACACAAGTGTGTTTTACAATGTTTGCAACTTGGGCCCATTACATTTCTGGGACTTCTTCTCTTCTCCAGATTCCTGTAGTTTTTTTAATTCAAAAATATATTTTTTTAATGCTTATTTATATTTGAGAGCGAGAGAGAAGGCAGGGGGAGAGGGACAGAGAGACAGAATCCAAAGCAGGTGCCAGGCTTTGAGCTGTCAGCATAGCGCCTGACGCGGGGCTTGAACTCACAAGCCAGGAGATCGTGGCCTGAGCGGAAGTTGGATGCTTAACCAACTGAGCCACCCAGGGGCCCCCAGATTCCTGTATTTAATATCTGTGATTTCTGAATTATTTTAAATGCTGTGTTAAGTAGGAATGAAAAATTTTGAAGAACAAAAACCACATGGAAATTCTTGGGGGTGAGAGCAGAACTGTTCATTCCAGAGGCAGCTGGGAGCCCTCCTTGTGCCCCAAGGGTTTCCACTGCAAATGAGGGCAGTGGCCAGGCTCTTTGGGAAGGAAGGAAGGCTTCCAAGCCCCAGCAGGCCTGTCTTCTAGCTCCCTGGGACAGACACAGCTTCCATTCTAAAACTCACTCCGAGATTTGGGGACAGGGGCTCTGGAGCCCACAAAATGAAAGCTACTCTTATCTATAAAACAGAACTGGCTTTGATGTTGGCCAGCTTGCTTGCCTCTTTCCCTTTTCAACTGTGGTTTATCAGCAGCAATATCTCCATTAAGCACTTAGTCAGCAGCCATTATGGGGCCCAGTTCTGCACTGGACGCCCGTTCCTGAGTAATAAAAGGAAAAAGCATGCGCCTTGCGCACGTGGAGGGAGCATTCAGTGGCGACTGGGTGGGCAGACACACACACGGACCGTGCTTTTGGACGGTCAGAGGGCGGCTGGACTGGAGATGAGAATTCCCGGCCCTCTCACTGTGTGACAAATTTGCTAACCTGTCCACACCTCTGTGCCCTTCCTGCTGCTGGGGAATGAAGGGGGGCAACATGCACAAATGTTCCCCACTGTTCTCGCTTTATTCACAGACTTGTCAATCATTTCTGGCCTGGCCTTCCCCTCCACTCTGCTGGTGATTCTTTTTTTTTATAAAATTTTTTTTTTCAACGTTTATTTATTTTTGGGACAGAGAGAGACAGAGCATGAACGGGGGAGGGGCAGAGAGAGAGGGAGACACAGAATCGGAAACAGGCTCCAGGCTCTGAGCCATCAGCCCAGAGCCTGACGCGGGGCTCAAACTCACGGACCGCGAGATCGTGACCTGGCTGAAGTCGGACGCTTAACCGACTGCGCCACCCAGGCGCCCCTCTGCTGGCGATTCTTGATGAGGACAAGCTCCTCAGGTTCCCTGAAGCCAAAAGTACTCTCCCTGGCCCAGCCCCAGAGGCCCCCTCCCCCATACAAGCTCTCCAGCCAGGCCAGCAGGGGCTCAAGGGGAGGTGGGGGCCCCCGAGGATGTCAACCCCACCCCTTCAGAGCCGGCCAGCGCCCTCACACCCTCTCCCATTTGTCCCTGCCGCCTTCAAAGGCGCCCACTGGCTATATCCCTATCTGCTTCCAAGGTGAGCAAACTCTCCAAGAGTGGAACCAGCACTCAAACACAGGAACAGTGGCCCAGGACACTACCCTCGGAAGACAGAAGCCCCTATGCACTCCTGGGGCACCCAGGGCACCCTGCAGCCTTAGCACAGGCCTCAACAGCCAGAGTGCGGTCTCTCGCTCCGCCAGACATCCTCCTTCCACAGAGAGCAAACAATGACAGACACTGTCAGCGCGGCCACTTTCCACTCCTCCCCATACATCAGCCCCAGTGACCAGCAAGGGTGGCGGGCAGCAAGCAGGAGGCAAAGGGGAATGAGAAACAGCTTCCAGAACGGTTTGTTTGTGTCCAACTGTCGAGAACCTGGAGGCCGTGCCAACGGGGAAAGAAACACCTTCCTTGTAGCACTTCTTCAAGGCTTCAGACTTGTGGCTAGCACCTCTCAACCTTGTCCAAGAGAGCCGGACCAGGCTGGACCCCACCCTGTCTCCTCCACCGTGGGCGGGGACTCAAGACGCTGCCTGAGGCAGGAGAGGACACCAGCACCGGCTAAACCCGAACAAAACGTGGAGGTCCCAGGTGAACTTACAGTTCAGCGTGCTGTCCTCGCATGACCGAGGAGGGAAGCGGGGGCTATCATTTCATCGCGGCTCCTTGCGAAGGAGGTGCAGGCGGAGGCCCAGAGAAGGTAAGGAGGTCGCACAAAGTCACACAGCTCTCAACTTGTCAGAGGCCTCTGAGCTCCTCGTGTTTCGTTTCCAGAAATGAAAAGCACAGTTCTTGGCTTTAACATTCCACTGCTTCTCGAAAGTACCACCGTAAGGAACGGAACACATGCGGGCGCGTGCACGTGCACACACACGCACACACCGTGGGAAATGTTACTTTCCCAGGCCAGACCTGGGATGCACAGTCCACATGGGGGGCGGAAGAGCAGAATGTGGCTCATGGTGCTCACCTCACCTCAGCAGCTCCTCCGTCCCCACTGAGCCTCGACTTGGGCTCTCCTAAAGCTCCCTTAAAGGAGATCCCCTCAACAGTAGATTCAAAGATAGCATTTCTACTATTCTGTAGGGGGGAAGGGGGGGAAGCACCCAACAGGTTTCCCTGGCACCCTCCACCTCTCAAGCATCGAATGTGGTAGCAGCTGCTGCCAGGACACGCAGGGAGCCCCCGGCGTGCCCCCACTGCCTCCACAGCCCCAACACCCTCAGCTCAGGAATATCTTCCCCAGGACTGAACCCCCAGCTCCAGGCCGGCTCTTGCCACCTGGCTTAGTTACTCCTCCGGGGCCACATCTGCCTGGCAGAGCCCGCTGATACGGGTTCGGCAGGAACATCCAAACACCAGCGATTCTGCCCCGACTCACCTTGCTGAGACAGACCATGTGCCCTGATTCTCGGTTCAGAATATCCTGGTCACTAACCCTTTCCTTTATACCAGACACCTGCTGGCACATGAGCCCTTCCTTCCAGCCTGGCCATGTGCTGTCAGAGGTATTATTCTATTATGTTACCGCTGTGTTCACAGTCTCACTGGGTATCCAGAGGACCTGCTCTCAGGCCCATTAGGGGTGATTCTGTGGCTCTGTTCCTGAACCCAGGAAAGCACTCAGCCACCACCTCCCCAAAGAAACTGACTCAGTGAAGATACGCAGCTGACTCTCTCTGGTCCTGAATCTAGGGGATTCATGCTTACCAAGAGGAGTTCAAGAAAAGCCGTGGGCTTCCAGCATCTCCAAGATTAAACTTTCTCTAGGAAAGTTTCCTAAGTTTCATATTAGATACTATACTTGAAAGACTGGCTAACGGTAGTCATTCAGAATTCTTTTTAAAACTTTTTCATTTTGGAGTGCCTGGTGGTTCAGTCGGTTAAGCGTTCGACTTCGGCTCAGGTCATGATCTCACGCTTTGAGGGTTCGAGCCCTGCCTCGGGCTCTGTGCAGAAAGCTCGGAGCCTGGAGCCTGCTTTGGATTCTGTGTCCCGCCCCCGCCCCCCCCCCCCCCCATTCATGCTCGGCCTCTCTCTCTCTCTCTCTCAAATAAACATTAAACAATAAATAAATAAATGCAACTTTTTCGTTTTTAAAAAACTTATGCCAATGTGCATCTGTCCCTCTATTAACCCTGACCACATTTCTTACAGACCTGTTGTCTGTAAGAGGCTGAGTCTCCCACAGGATAGAGGCAAATACCTTCAATCATTCTGTCTCCCCAGGACCAGACAGTAAGTGTTCTTTTCACTCCAACCTTTTTCGGGTTCTAATGTCAACAGAACAGCAGGGAGGGGTTATCCCTGCACGAGGATGTCCTCTTCTACCCTGTCCACGCAGCCACCTCGCTGCAAAGCCCTGAAATCCTGCCTGTCCCTCACATCCGTCCTCCCGTCCCCACACCAGGCAGCCCTCACTGCGTAAGTGGTGACAAGAGGGCCATCCCCCTACCTTCCCTGTAAACCCAGGAAGCAATTTTCTCCGTCCACAACCACCAGGCCAAAGCCACAAGCCCAAAAGCCCGTGTGCATCATAAGAGAGTATTTCTGAGCACGGCCCCGGCCCTGTGGTTAGCTCTGGCCGGTGGATGTATCACTGCTGAGCGTGAGGTCTATCCAATCACAGGTGTGTGTCACTGTCACACCCCAAGATGAGCTGTGAGGGACTCATCTCAGCATAGAGGCAAGAGCTTCACAAAGCAACAAAAGAAAGAAAGAAAGAAAGAAAGAAAGAAAGAAAGAAAGAAAGAAAGAAGTAGAGATCTCTTTGGGAGAAATACACCTATAACAATCAGACTCTGCAAACAGGACAGAAATTGGACCTCTCCATCCCCTCCCCACCACACACACACACACACACACACACACACACACACATACACGGGCTGTGACAACTGAGGACCAACACCTCCATCCTGGGAACTTTATTTTAAAAACAGACTTTATTTTAGGGACGCCTGGGCGGCTCAGTCGGTGAAGCATTTGACTTCGGCTCGGGTCATGATCTCGCGGCCCGTGAGTTCGAGCCCCGCGTCGGGCTCTGTGCTGACAGCTCGGAGCCTGGAGCCCGCTTCGGATTCTGTGTCTCCTTCTCTCTCTGCCCCTTTCCCACTTACACTCTGTATCTGTCTCTCAAAAATAAACATTAAAATTTTTTTTTAAAAAAATAGACAAATAGACTTTATTTTGTAGAGAAGTTTTAGGTTCACAGCAATCCTGAGTAGAAGGTACAGAGTTTACCTATGTACTCTCTGCCCCCACACATGCATAGCCTCCCCCATTACCAACACCCCCCACCGGAGTGACACTGGCTACAATTAATGAATCTACATGGATACATCATTATTATGCAAAGTCCATAGTTTACATTAGGGTTCACTCTTGCTGTTGGACATTTTATGGATTTGGACAAATTAATGACATATATCCATCCTGAGATCTTGTTCCTAGATGCCACTGGAACAAGGCCACTCCCTACTACCAGTCCAAACCTTCCCACGGCTCTCTTCCAACCCACTCTTCCTCAGCACTTCCCTGGGCTTCTGGGTCCCACCTCTGGCTCTCTCCAGAATCACAGACATTTATCTCCGGCCTTGACCTCTCCCCCCAACCCCCCCAGCGGCATGAGGTGGGAGTTATGCCCTGAATACACCTGCCATGGCCGATGCCCACTCATGATAAGGACTTGGAAAGATCTTGTTGGAAATTCTTCACCAAATTCTCATCAGGAAGAGTCTTCGTATCAGGTTACCACATTCCAAGAAACAATTAAAACTGGCTTTTAAGCAAAGAACAGAGGAAGGGGGATTAGTGGTTCTTTTAACTAAGAAGTCTTGTTCTAGCAGCTCAGATGACATCATCACAAAGCTGTCCCCTACTAGGTTAGCTACTGGTTCCAACCAGTCTAGTACATGCGTAGGTTCCTTAGAAAGAAAAACGCTACCATAGTTACAGACCTCATGTCCTCACACACCATCCATAGAATGCGAGATACTCAACCAGAATCTATGGCGAAAAAGAAGATTTACTTTTTCAGAAGTCAAGAAAAAAATCTCATCTATTTCACTGGCTCTGACTGGGTAACTAGTTGCCCATGGACAGAAGCTGTTTGTTTGGCTTATGTCAATCATGGCCCACCTATGTAGTTGTGAGTGAGGTCAACCCCTCCCAAATGATATAAAAAAAACAAGGAGGGGGGGCACATCTGGGTGGCTCTGTTGGTTAAGCATCTGACTCATGATTTCACCTCAGGTCTTGATCTCACGGTTCATGAGATCAAGCCCCACGTCAGGCTTTGCGCTGACAGCACAGAGCCTGCTTGGGATTCTCTCTCCCTCTCTCTCTCTGCCCCTCCCCTGCTCGTGTTCCCCCTCTCTCTCTCTCTCTCTCTGTCAAAAACAAATAAACACTAAAGAAAAAAAAAGGACACAGGGGAAGGCTAGCCTGTGTGCTTTTGGTAAGAAGAGCAGAATGGATGCTGAGAAGGCTTCCAAAATGTCCTCTATAAGCCTCTTGAGGAGCGCTTAAGTAGCCCCAGGCCACCTCTGTGCCAATGACTCCCAGCATCACAGGCGGAGATGAAAGCAACCATCTCACCAGTCCAGGGAAAGAATTATTAACAGCAAGCAGCCACTGGATAAGGAAGAATTCGTAGCCTGAAGAAATGTCTCTCAGGGCCAGGGACACAGAACTATCGGAGACCTCTCTGACCAAAAGCTCTGGGAAGAACTTCATGAGAAACCTCCAAGATGACGAAGTGGGTTCCCGCACCCAAATTCCAATGTTCGCAGGGAGTTCCCACCCCACCAACAAACAATTTGTGGACACCAGCAGCGTGCCGAAGAATTCAACTCAATCCTGACACTTGTCTACTCGGAGATAGCGTCAGATTCCACAGGTCAAGGGTTCAGTCCCCCAAAGTTGACCCCTCTCCCCATTTCAGATGCCAATCACATGCCCAGGTGGTTAGCTGTGCTTCTGACCAACTGGCTATAAATGAGAGGTTCCCATGACCCCGTCCTCAGATTTGATTAATCTGCTACAGCAGCTCACAGAACTCAGAGAAACACCTTACTAGCTTATTTATTTTTATTACAAAGGATAAAACCCAGGAACAGCTAGATGGAAGGGAGGCACAGGGCAAGGCATGGAGAAAGGGTGCGCCTTCTCAGAAGGCACCATATTCCCCAACTCTCCACATGTTCACCAGTCTGGAAGCTCATGGAACCCAATCCTTTGGGTCTTTATGGAGGCTTCTCATTACACAGGCAGTATTAATTAAATCATTGGCCAATAAAGACGGATTCAACCTCTAGACCCTCATCTCTCCCCAGAGGTTGGGAGTGGGGAGGAATCGGGATGGGATGGGACTGAAAGTTCCAACCCTCTAATCACATGGTTGGTTCTCTTGGCAATCAGCAGCCACCCATCCTTACTTGGGGCCCACAAGTCATTTCATTAACATAAAGAGAGACACCTTTGTCGCTCTCAACAGGAAATTCCACAGGTTTGGGGAGCTGTGAGTCAGGAGCTATGGATGGAGACCAAAGACATACAAGAAAACATATATTTGGTCAGCTGCATGACCAAATATATATTTTCCTTATAAATCACAATACCGCAGTCACGTTATCTACTGTACTCATCAGCATGTAGGACGCAGCACTGGGCATCAACCCACTGCTGGTGACATTGCCAGACCCGGGGAGGTACAGCACAGTTCCTGGTCAGACCAGAAAGCACAGAGCCTTCAGTCACTAGACATCCCGACTCTACAAAGACACTCAAAAGATGCAGAGGGACGTGGAGAGAGGGAGGAAAATGTGTCTCAGCCAGAGAGGTCAAGGCAAAAGCTTCCTCAGCTCTCCTGTGGGCAACGAGCCCAGAGTTCTCCCAGCACACCCCTAGTTTGAGAAAACAGGAAAATGTCTCCAAGTTCAAACTGGCCATTTTCCCAGGCTTAAACCCCAACAGAGAAAATGTTCCAGCTTCCATACATTTGTCCCTAAATTCCCAAGCTCCTTCACTTCTAAAAAGCCTTCACCTGGTAGCAGTTACTTAGGATTAACAGAGGAGTTTTTTCTTTTCTTTATTTTTCCCTTTTATCGTGGGTCTAAAGAAGACTCCTTCATGCCTCGGGAGCATTTCCATAACAACACCGCCGACCTGTGGGGCGCAGGGCTTGGGAGATCACAAGGTACAGCTGAGTTCCTGGTGGCCGAAGGTGGAGCCCGAGAATGAAGCAGAGGGTTTTCTCTAACCTGGGCTGCAGACAGAAGCCTCCGCAGATCTTAGCAGTTGCCCATCACTGCCTTGAGTGGTGAAGCACAGGAAGACAGATTTTGGCAGCCCCTCCTTAGGCTTAAAGGCAGCCTTGCCAGTGTAGACCTCCCTACAAAGAAGAACATTATCTCTGGAAGTGAAGAAAGGCTATGCCCAACGTCCCGGTTGTGTCTGAAGTGGCCTGTGGAAGGGGGATCTTGTGGTCAGATCAAGAAATATGGTCTTTGAAGATCTGGGGAGCCTGGGGGATCTGGGAGGACACCTGGCTAGCTCGGTCAGTAGTGCGTGTGACTCTTGATCTTGGGGTTGTGAGTTTGAGTCCCACTTTGGACACAGAGATTACTTATAAAAAAGAGAAGATCTGGGGGTAGGCACACAAGACATCAACCCCAAGGGTGACATTCCTCCAGCTGGCACTTCTTGAATGTCTACTAGATACTAGGCAGAGTTCAGGAATGGGACTAGCAGTGAGTGAAACACACTCACTGACACTTGGGCTGTCAGTGGGGAGAGCAGAGGGTTTGAACCTTCCAGATTCCACCTGTCTTCACGCAGAGAAGGATTCCAGGCTCTGCCACTAAGTAAAGGGGAGGGTAAAGAGTTCGTTATGAAGATTTAAGACCTAAAAATCCTAAGGTTACACTGACCCACGGGATCTGGTAGGGCCAGAGCCAGACTGTGAGGGTCTATCACTGAGGGTCCATGGCTCTCCCTTCAAAGCCTGTTCCCTCTGGGGTCCTCTAGGTCCGCGACTCAGACACTTTTCCTGGGTCAGGAAGAGTGTAACTCTAATCATTAGAGTTACTATGAGTTATCAGAGTTACTAGAGTTACCCTCTAATAAAGAAAACCAGTGCGTAGGCCATACTCAATATGGACCATCGCAGTTTCTGGTTTGGGAAGGGCCTCATTTCTCGTCTTAGCAGGGATTCAGAATTCAAACCTTCAGCTCAAAACAGGATTCCAGGAGTGCTTGGGTGGCTCAGTGGGTTAAGCATCTGACTCTTGATAATGGCTCATGTCATGATCTTGTGGTCTTGAGATCGAGCCCCACATCAGGTTCCACGCAGAGTGTGGAGCCTGCTTGGGATGCTCTCTCCCTCTCCCTCTCTCTCTCTCTCTCAAAAAAAAAAAATATATATGTGTATACAAATACATATACACACGTGTGTATATACATACATATACACGTGTGTGTATATGTATATGTATATGTATATGTATATGTATATGTATATGTATTGCAGCACCAATCCTCACAGCCACTTCGCAGAGTGGGAGCTATTCTCCCCACCTGACAGGTGAGATGATTAAAGCTTAAAGGATGGATTTTTTAACATCGAGAATGAGAAAGAAAACACCGCTGACAAGTTTAAAGTTGAAACTTTAAAGTTTTAAGTGCCTGTTCAGGAAATTCTGTGCATCTCATGTGTTGCTTTCTCCCTAGTTGTCTCAAAGAAGAGGGGCTTGGCGACCAGTGAAACCATCTACTGCCCCACACATAAGAGAAGGCATAACCTAGCAGCCTCTCGGAAGACTCAAGCTAGGTGCTCTCGGTCCGTGCTCTGAGCACGCAGGTGAAGCTGGGACCTTGTCTCCCTTCTTACAAAGGAGAAAACCGAGGCTTACAGAAGACCAGGGCGCAGAGGAGGTGCACTCGCAGGGGCTGCAAGAAATGAATTCAGTGGCAGCGGCTCCAGAAAAGAGGTCAGGCTCCTGTGACCCCCGTCGGCGCAGGCTCCAGGGCAGAGCTGAGGACACAGGAGGGGTAGCGGTCCGCTGCCTCATCCCATGTCCAATTCCAAACTGGGCACCCTCTAGGCACTACTGTATGTGCCTGCTATGCTCTGCAATCTCCCTGACGATGTCTGAGGCCAGTATTTGATTATTCCTGAGCGAGACGATTTAATAAGCATAAATCACTAAAAATAATGATAGCTACATGTTACTTGGGAAGTGGGATGAATAGGGCATTTAGAAACAAAAATAATTCTCCTTCTCATCCTTTCCCCCGGTTTCCTGAGGCTGTGCATTGTATTCACTTAGAAAAAAGAAACTTCCAGTTGTTTCTCCATCCTCTTCCGCTTCATACTCAAAGAGGAAAAATCGCATCCTTCAAAACCACATTGTGGATAAGCATTCAATCACATCGAGGGCTCTGGCAACTCAGGACTCTTTGGGGATGGGTGAGGACCACAGTCTGCTCTCAAGGACAGGAGGCAGGGACGGAGCACCCAAAGGAACCACTGAGCCCTCAGCACCTATCCAGCGCTGGTCACTTCCGGCGCTTCAAAGCATCACTTATGTCACCTGAACAGGTAAATTCCAGGAGAAGGCAAATTATCCGCATTGGGATTTTCCTTGCAGCCCTTTATAATTTTCATAGGTCCTCGTGGAAAGGTTCTTCTTCTTCTTTTTTTTTAATGATTATTCATTTTTGAGAGAGAGATCGTGGAAGTGGAGGAAGGGTGGGTGTGGGGGTGGGGTGGGGGGAGAGGACCTGAAGTGGGCTGTGCGCGCTAACAGCAGAGAGCCTAATGTGGGGCCTGAACTCACAAACCATGAGATCATGACCTGAGCCTAAATCAGATGCTCAACCAACTCAGCCACCCAGGCGACCCCAGGTTCTTTTACCATAAAATGTTGCCTTTACGTAAACCCTTAAACCTTCCTCACGCAAGTGAGCTAATGATGATTAGTTTCCATTTGTTATTCTGTGAACTGACTACTATTACTAGTTTGCTA
The DNA here is from genome assembly GCF_022837055.1 of Prionailurus viverrinus. NCBI lineage: Eukaryota > Metazoa > Chordata > Mammalia > Carnivora > Felidae > Prionailurus > Prionailurus viverrinus. Next base: position 69,418,202 of record NC_062570.1, on the reverse strand, counting down.
TGTGCTAAGTAAGCTCTTATACCTGTATTTTCTAGTCCCTACAGCCACCTTATAACACAAGTGCTATTTTCAACCCATTTTACAGAATGAGAAAACTAAAATTTGGAGACAGGTTAAAGAACTTGCTCAATGTCACACAGGTATAGCCAAGAAATGGCAGAACCAAGAAGAAGAACCCATCCAACCACACCGAACCATAGTAATGTCTTCAACCATTTTGAGGTTTAAGGTTAAGGAGACATTTTCAGATATCCTGTGAAGAATTGGTCTTCATAAAGACTGTGTTTCGAGCAGAAACTGAACTGTGTGGACACTGAAGGTTGACCAGCTTCACTTTCCTGGAAAAACTAAGATAAAAAATTATTTTATTCTGCCCAAGTCAACGTGCCTGCCAACATTACTGCTTCCAAATAAATTTATGAAGAAAAAAAAAGAGCTTTCACATTTGAGAATTTTTTTGTGAAAACTGGCATACGCTTTTTATCTGTGCTGTTAGGTTCAGTGTTTTAACCTCATTCTTTAAAACAACCTGCAATGCCTACTAAGTAATTATCCAAAGGATACAGGAGTGCTGATTCGAAGGGGCACATGTACCCCAATGTTTATAGCAGCACAATCGACACTACCCAAAAAGTATGGAAAAAATGCAATGTCCATTGACTGCTGAATGGATAAAGATGTGGTATATACACACAATGGGCTATAAGTCAGCCATCGAAAAGAATGAAATCTTGCCATTTGCAACAACGTGGATGGAAGTAGAGTGTATTATGCTAAGCAAAATAAGTCAGTCAGAGAAAGACAGATATCATGATTTCACCCAAGTGTGGAACAAAACAGATGATCATAAGGGAAGGGAAGCAAAAATAATATAAAAACAGAGAGGGAGGCAAACCATAAGAGATTTAAATACAGAGAACAAATTGATGGTTGCTGGAGGGGTGTTGGGTTGGGGGAAGGGCTAAAGGGGCGAGGAGCATTAAGGAGGGCACTTGTGATGAGCACTGGGTATTATACGTAAGTGACGAATCACTAAATTCTATTCCTGAAATCATTACTACATTATATGTGAACTGGGGTTTAAATTTAAAATGAATAAATAAATACCAAGAACAAAACAAACAAACAAAAAAAGACTGGAACTATAAACTTGGGCCCCAGGTGAGACTGTGATCAAATCAGACCCCTCTGAGCCTGGATTAGTGTCTATAAAATAATCCTATCTGTTATGCAGGACTACTGTAAGGGTCAAAATGCCTTAAAAATCATCAGGTGTGCTACCAATAGAAAGTATTAAGAGATTAAAAAATAAACACATTATCAGGGGGAGAAAAAACCCGTAACGCAATTTGCTTCCCCAGAAAAGCAAATTATTTATTACTAATTACACTTTGTAATTTTTTGCCCCAAACAGCCTCAAGATTTTGCCGACGGGAGCCAACCTACCAATTCATTTGGATTGTTGGCATAACCTGCAATTCTTATAGGTGATTTCACGGTCGCAGGGATTTCACAGTACAGGTCCCCATATCTATAAACTAAAAAATATGACAGAATTCAAACCCGACTTGATGAGCTCACCTATTTTTCACTCAACTCTCAGCCTATGATCTTTAGATTATTTATAAGGTTAAATGGCAAACGTTACTTAGGCCAACCCAACTACTCAGTTGAAATAACTCAGTTTCAAGCTCAGAAGCTTGAAAGTCAGTTAGAAATTGGTCATGTTTTTACCCGCATTCAATACTGTCCTTAGACCCAGGCCACAGCACCCAACTGGAACTGTAGGCCTCAAAGGCCCCGTTCCGGTCCTCTCTCAACCATACTCTTCCTCTCCAGGTAAAGTCTTTGAAGGTCAGGGGGACAGCCTGCTCAGGGCTCCCCTTACCTCAGGGAGCAAGAACCTCTGGCTTCAGAACTCCCAGACCCAGGTCCCCAATCTGCATCGAGGGCCTTCACAGACCAGTTCCCCGAATCTGGCCTCAAAAGGACACTTGTGTCCCTAGTATGTGTACCCTCAGGGGCAAGGAGTGACCAGCTGTTGAAGGGAGTGGCGAGTGGAGGAGAGTTTGCCTATGCCAGCTGGGGAACCCACATATCCAGGGGTGGGACGCAAAAGGGGGCAGTCTGGTTCTGGGTTATTATGAAGGTACATTTATCAGAGTAGGAGATGAGAAAATAATTTGTTGGTTTAAAACTTTTAAAGATTGAGACATATGGTATAGGAGCTTCCACTTCTACTCTTGCTTCAGGTTCCATGAATACTAGGGGCAGGTCGGGTCACATTCAAACACAAGAGTGCTACCACTGTAAACAGACTAAGGAGAAGTTCACACAGACCCTCGAAATTTATAAGCCAGCCTGTCAATTCAGGTATTAAAAAACGGTCAGGAGAACTCCTAGTGAAAGAATATAAAAAACTCCCTAAAACTATCTAATCAACCCAGAGGCACACCAAACAGAGCTGTGAAACTAACTCAATTTAACTAGATCAATTTTTCGGGTGGTACAGGGTGAATCAATGATTCAACAAGTTTCTGAAACTCCTTATCTTCATCTGATCACTCAATGCCTGATTTTGCAGAAATTGTCTCAATTTCTAAAACTCCCCGGGTTGTCTTAAAACTATGGTAAATAATTATCAAGAGCAAAAAGACCACTGTTCTGTGTCCCGTGCATGGAAATCTGTACCATCTTTAGGGACAAGCATTTTGAAGACACAAGAAATAAACTCAATATGGAGAGACCTAAGACCTCGACTTGAATGGTTCTACATAAAAGGTTGTTTTATATAATCACTGTAACGCTTTTTAAAAATTTTTTTAATGTTTTTATTTATTTTTGAGACAGAGAGAGACAGAGCATGAGCAGGGGAGGGGCAGAGAGAGAGGGAGACACAGAATCCGAAGCAGGCTCCAGGCTCTGAGCTGTCAGCACAGAGCCCGACGCGGGGCCCGAACTCACGGACTGTGAGATCATGACCTGAGCTGAAGTCGGACGCTTAACCGACTGAGCCACCTGGCACCCCCCCCCCTTTTTATTTTGTAAGCCTTTTTAAATGGCCAGGATATATGTTACACGATCCTTACTTCTGGGCTCAGAAAGGAATGAAGACCCCCGCAGTATAGAATGATGACGTAACAATTATCGTGAACTGGGCCTGTGCTAGAATTCTGAAGAAAAGGATCCTCCTGCAATGAAAAGTGCCCATCTCATAAACTATAGTTACAAATGTCCTAATGCCTCTCAATTGATCATCCTCAGCTGTCTCCCAAAAGAGATAAGTAAGCAATAAAAAAAAAGTCATCTTAAATGTGATACCCATAACAGGCCTGCTCTCCGACCATAGTTGTGCGACTAGAAATTTTAAAGGAGACTCACTTTATCATTTGATCTGCACAGCAAACCACCAAATGGTCATTTGACCCCTGCTTGAACACTTCTCCCTGTATTCTGGAACAGAAGCCTAAGTCCATGTTGGTAGGACAATTAGAAAATAGTATTTGACTGCCTCCATTATAATTAGGGTCTACAGGACAAAAGTGCTTCCTCTTGACCCATGAACATCTTTCACATATTTGAAAACAAGTCTCATATCTCTGAGAGTCTTTTCGAAGCTGGACCAAACACCCCCAATCCCTTCGATGATTCTGTGTACCATGTGATTTTCTATTCTCTTTATCATTCTCTGTACGAGCTCCACAATGTTTACGTTCCCTTTAAAGGCAGCTTTCTTTGTGTCCACCCTTGTAGTCCCAGCACATGGAAAGGTGCCTTGCACAGAGTACACAGGAAGGAGGGGCGGAGGGAGGGAAGGGGGGAAAACAGGAAGAAAGCAGAACACCCGACTCCAAGCATCATCGAATATGGTGAGCATCCCCTTCTCTTCGATCAACAGAGCCCGAGACAACATTCACTTCCGCAGAGGCCACTTTTTTGAACTTAACTGTAATCTCACAGTCAACAAAACCCACGTAATACTGTCAAGTCACATGTTTACTGTCCACGCTGGGACTTCTGGGTACCTTCCCTCCTCTAAAATATCCTCTTTCTTAGATGGATTCACTTTCTAGCAAGGGCAGACTTTTTCAGGCCCACACCAAGCATGCTCACCCTCTCCAAGCTTCATGTCATCTCCACCAGGCCGCCGTACAGATGTCAGCTGGGACACAAGATATGGTGGCAACAGCCAGGAAATGATCTCCCATGTTACCACCTGCTCATTAGCCTTAGGCGTTAAACCAACGGCACTTTAGAATCAGAGAGCCCTTGCATGGAGCACAAAGGACAGGTCTATTTTTGACAGAGTAGACATCACTAAAAATCAGATAAACTGCCTTATTTATCCTCTACATCAACTGCAGTTTTCTGCTCTATTAGCTTTGCTATGAAAGAAACTGCCTGGTAGGAGCTGTTCTTAGTGAATCCATGCTAGGTCCAAGTGATGACCACAAGAGAAACGCCACACTCTTCAGCCCACAGTGATAGGAGCTAAGTGCCCAACAATGCTCTGTTGAACAGAATTCAAGGCCATATGCTGCAAGCTTGGAAAGCACTTTCTCCCACGGAGGTCCCTTTTTAAGACCTCTTTCAGGTGTGAAGAATGGAAACGTCAAAAGGCACAGTCTTTCCAGATTAATACTTTGAAGAGAGAGACATTTCCTTAGGTACCTGGGCTCTGGTGCATGTGCCTAAAGATAAAATTCCACTACTTTATCACTGGACCTGAGAAAACCTCACAGAAGGCCTGGGCTTCGTGATTTTTCTGGACATAACTTAGGCATCTGATTACACGCATACGCCGCCATATTGTAACCATCCCCCTCGGGCAAGAGTTTGCAAGAAAACTGCCATGTGTCACTCATACCTCCTAACCGAGCCTTTCACCAGCTATGGGCAAAGCCCCACCACCAAATCCTGAGTCAGAAGGCCCCGCATCCATAATGCCGCTTGCCTCGGAGGCAAGAGCTTGTGTCCTGTATACCAACAGACCTGGGCGGGCATTCCACAATCCTGAACAGGCAACGGCTCCTCAGAACACTGGTTTCTCCAGTGTTCAGCACAGTGAGAGTGAACGTAGTCTGCAGGATTGCTGTGAGGGGTCCAGGGGACCCCACTCTGTGAAAGACCTGCCTCCGTGACAGGGACACACAGCAGGCATTCAGAAAGTGGGATCTTTCTCCCTACCCGCCTCCCACCTTCCCTTTGGGGATGTGAGCTGAAGCTCCACCAAGTCCCAGCACAGTGGCATTCAATCAGCAAAAGCCATGACAATTATTATCTCTGTGGCCCAGCTTACGAAAAGCCAGAGCTCCCCTTCCTATTTACCGGCGAGCCACCTGAAGTCGTCTTTTGCTCACACACGATCGACTTCAAGCCACAGGTAAGGAGAAGCCCTTCCTCATTATGACTAAAAACAAAGCCTCCCTGACTAATTCACAGGCCTCCTCATAATCCTTCATCCAAGGACCTTCAGAAATACCAAGACCCTCAGGGAAGTGAAATTTCCTCGAATGTGCACAGAGCACCGAGGGTTTTGAGATGACTAATAACAGACACAGGCCGTAAACAGGGAATATGAAAGCTCAGAGAGCCTCCCGGGGAAAGGAGGGGTGGGGGGGCGGAAATCCGCCTCATTCAGGGCCTGGTGGAGAGAATGGCAGCTTTCTGGCAAACCAAAAAACACAGGTGAAAATGCTAGGCCCTCGCAACTCCTGTCTTCACGGAACCCAGAGCCTGCATGGGTCGTGTTAGGGAGAAGGCGCCCCCCGGCTTCTGGCTACCATGGTGTTTTTTCTGTCTTGACAATTCACTTCTCCAACGGGCACACCGCCAACTCAAATGAGACTCCGAGCCGTGAAAAGCCCTTCAGGTAAACAGTGTGATAAGCTAAACTGAAAAACTAGACAATGTTTTTGGACTATGAGGTAGTTGCTATGGAGACAGTTGCTAATTAACTGCTTTCAACCAGGAGAACAAAGGGCTCGGGGCAGGCAGGCCTCTGTATCTCTGGGTGAGCAATGCTTCCAGCCTTGCGCAATCGGCACATCGCTCATATCTGGAATACCTGAGACCCGGCTGGGTTTGCTACATGCCTGCAGAAATGACAAAAGTGCATTCTCTCCATCTTGACCGGGATGAACAGCACCTGGCCACCAGTCCCTCTCGGGAAGCAGGCCATGCAGGGAAATGAAGATTCACAGGCACCGACTTGCCCCCTACCATGTCCTACCATGTGCCGGGCACTTTCATAAACAGAATCTTCCTCCCTGTCCAGAGACAAAATTGAACTATTTGGATGGGGGTGTGTGGGGGTGTGGGGAGGGGGGGGGGAGACGGGAACACATGGTTGTTTTAAACGATACATTTTACTGTATACACTTTATCATACAGAAAACAAAACTCATGAATTCAAAAGGGGACTAGGTCGATCTACCCTTCTTTAGGAGTATCCCCCGCATGTGGAAAAGGTGACTAGTTACTTCTCAAAATCAAACAATAAAACCCACAATCATTTCATATTTCTAAGACCCATCCATGGTGGACACTCAACAAGTAATCACAAAAAAACTTCATTGTGATCTGATTTATCACTGATGGATTTTCTTGAACACCAAGCTCTGGCTGCCTCAAATGTGGTCTCATCTCTGGAGGTTAAAATTGGTGCCCTGAGTCTGAAATGATCTGTTCTGAAGGGCTGACCTTTGAGCTACATCCCGTTAAAACCAAAGATCTATGTTCCCTTCACGAATATTTAAAGTCAAGCGTGAAATACGAGTGTAACTGCCTCTTTTTACTCCACAGCAACCCCTGAGGGCCTATTTCAGCCCTCTGCCTAATTTCAGCTTACACTAAATGTACCTACATTAAGTAAATGTCAAACTCAACCAAGCTATTGTGTGATCCGTTCTGCCTCCCCAGAACAGAAATCAAACCGGTTTTTGTTGTTGTTGTTGGGTTTTTTTTTGCCCATCAGAAGCACGGATCAATAAAGCCTGTGAACCACCCACCTTCATGATCCGAGGCAGAATGTGGATTAAGGCATGTTATGATTCTGAATGAAATACAATAATATGATTCTCAGTTTGACTTTGTGGTGATAATGTACATAAACATCTTCAGGAAAGTCCAGCGATCTGGCATCGCTGAAATCCATTTAAGAGCATGAGCTTTTGGAAGAAAACAGGCCCAGACTCAAACCAAGGCTCCCATTCGACTAGCTATTCAACAGGGGCCATTCTGAGCTTCCGTTTGCAATCTTCAAAATAAGGACATTAAAACCTATCTCAGAAAGTTACTTGGTTGATTCAATGAATTAAAGTGTCTACCACAGTCCCTAGCCTATGGCAGGTATTCAAGATATTGTAGCTATTAATTAAAGGCCTCCATGAAGTTACCCCTTTTCTTATAAATGGGGTAAAACTACCAGAGGCTCTAGTTTCTACTCCGGCAGCCCCATTCACTCAGAAAAGGAGAGGATTTAGTGGCTGAGTTGGGACCTTCCTACCCCACCAAGAACCCAGTTCTGTCCACAATGGCCTTTTCACACCAGCCATCAACTAGAACTTGAGAAGCTTTCGCTAAAGCACAAACTACCGGCATTAGGCCTAATCAAATCAAATCATTTCTGGGATAAGCTCAGTCTTCTCTTGTGAAACCAAGGAGTTAAATTCTTGCTTTGAAGCTGGCAGCTTTTCAAAAGGTTCTAGCCCAGGCCCCTCCCTGCCTGGGTTACATTTCATCAATCACAACCCAAGAGCATCTCACCTCTCCTCACTTCAGCCTCTTCCCTTTGCTCCTTCCAACTGTGCTTCCAGCAAGCTCCATCCATCCATCCATCCATCCATCCATCCATCCATCCATCCATGCATCTATCCACACACTCAACACCTCTGTGCCCGGCACCGTGCTGATACTGAGAAAGATGTAACCTTGACTCCATTAGCAAGGGGTTCTTAGGCCAGTGTGGGATACAGTCAGATGTGCAGGATACTTCTCAATCTATAAGATTAGCCCTGTGCTGGGAGAAGCACATGGTCCTCCGGGGCACAGATGGGGGCAGAGAATGGAGGGTAAGATGCCCCACAGTATTCCCAGAGGAGCAGACCATGGCTCCTGAGGTTCTGCTTCCTTTCTGTACCACCATTCATTTCTATCCCATTCTCTACTGTGTCCATCTATAAGCTGAGCACATCTATACGCTGAGCACCCAAGGAGGGATACTATAGGGAAACGAAGGTGGGGTTGGACGGGCAGGCAGAGGAGGGAAGCTGACTTTACTCAACATTAGGGAATACTCCCTCATTGACACCCAGCTCTACAGCATGGCTTAGGGCCTCCCAGCAATTCTTCAGGCCCCGGGCCTATCTCCAGCACAACAGGAACATAGCTGTGTTTCCTGGCAGTCTCCCGCTCTCCAAGAGAGAGACCTTATCTAATTTATATATCCATCTGGAGCACCTACCATGGTGCGGGGCACATAGCTGCTCCCACACCGCCCTGAACTGAGGTTGAGGGCATGCAGGTGATTGATGCAAGATCACAGAGCTGGGTGGGAGAACTGGATTGGAACCTAGAACTCTGACTCATTCATTCTGGACAGGGGTGACAGTAGTATTTTTGCAGAAGACTATTTAGCTCTGGAAGTACAGGAAGTAGTTATCTTCAGATTTGGGTATTTACATACATCTGGGCTCTCCAGCTTCCAATCTCTCCTTAAAAGCCTCTCACCCAATTCTGTAGACCAGTGCAGGTGACACTGAGAGAACTCCCTTATTAGAAACTGTATTTAATTATTAGCATTAGGTGCGCATTCCCCTGGGGTGCCTGAGTCCAAAGACAGCAAGAAAAACCCTGCAAAGCATTCAATCTTTAGTTACCAAAGAAAAACAACAAAAAAAATGAATGAATGAATGAATGAATGAATGAATGAATGAATGCCTGGTGGGATCTGACAATCTTGCCTCTTTCAAAAAAATTGCATTCTCAAACCCCTACTTTCACCATCTACCATACAAGTTTGGGATATGAGTAAAAAGACATCATTTTTGAGCCAGGTTAGAAGAACAAAGCATGGGAAGAAGGACAAATAGAGAGGACAGGACTTCCCAAGTCATGAACAGAAGTTGGTGCCGGAAAAGCAAAGGACTAGGAGGACTTGGGTTCAAATTCCAACGTACTAATCGTGTTGAAGTCACAGCCCAGTCTCTTAGCCTCTCTAAGCCACTTACCTCACTTGTTAAATGGAAATTAATAATAACTCTACTCACCACGGCTGTTGGAGTAAGGGAGATAACATGTGAAAAAGCCCTTATAAACTGTAAAGCGCTGTAGGAAATTTTTCCAGGAGGTGTTGAAATGCAGACACACATTCTCACACACACACACACACACACACACACACACACACACACACACAGCTGTTGCTAACCTTAAGAGAGAAATAGAGTATAGCCATAACCATAAAAAGGAACGAGAATGATTTATAGGGATTAAAGTTGTAGAATCGGACATCTGATTGGGGGAAAAAAAAAGACATTCAGTCACCTTGATATTTATTGGAAAAACAGTCATCATTAAGTGTCTTTTTAAAAATAACTGCCCTGGGGCGCCTGGGTGGCTCAGTCGGTTAAGCGGCCGACTTCAGCTCAGGTCATGATCTCGCGGTCGGTTGAGTTCGAGCCCCATGTCGGACTCTGTGCTGACAGCTCAGAACCTGCAGCCTGTTTCTGATTCTGTGTCTCCCTCTCTCTGACCCTCCCCCGTTCATGCTTTGTCTCTCTCTGTCTCAAAAATAAATAAACGTTAAAAAAAAATAAAAATAAAAAAATAAAAATAACTGCCCTGAGCTGAGTGTGTGATCGTTCACAACCCCCTCAAACAGCTCTGTGCCCCGATTCCTTATCTGTGAAATGAGGGTAACAATGTTGTGAAATTTAAATGCATTAATACCCATAAGGCATGTAGACTAGACCAATGCCTGGCACATTTCTTTTTTTGTTGTTTTTTTTTTTTTAATTTTTTTTTTCAACATTTTTTATTTATTTTTTGGGACAGAGAGAGACAGAGCATGAACGGGGGAGGGGCAGAGAGAGAGGGAGACACAGAATCGGAAACAGGCTCCAGGCTCTGAGCCATCAGCCCAGAGCCTGACGCGGGGCTCGAACTCACGGACCGCGAGACCATGACCTGGCTGAAGTCGGACGCTTAACCGACTGCGCCACCCAGGCGCCCCTTGTTGTTGTTATTTTTTAAAAGGTTTTATTCTTGGGGCGCCTGGGTGGCGCAGTCGGTTAAGCGTCCGACTTCAGCCAGGTCACGATCTCGCGGTCCGTGAGTTCGAGCCCCGCGTCAGGCTCTGGGCTGATGGCTCAGAGCCTGGAGACTGTTTCCGATTCTGTGTCTCCCTCTCTCTCTGCCCCTCCCCCGTTCATGCTCTGTCTCTCTCTGTCCCAAAAATAAATAAACGTTGAAAAAAAAAATAAAAAAAAATAAAAGGTTTTATTTTTAAGTAATCTCTACACCCAACGTAGGGTTCGAACCCACAACCCTGAGATCAAGCATCACATGCTCTACCGACTGCACCAGACATTGCGAACTTGAGAGCCAAGGTAGGCAGGTAGGTAAGCCAAGAAAAAAAAAGGCCAGATCAGTCCGTATTCTTCATTTTCACACCACACCTATTTAGACAGATTCCAACTCCCTCACAGATGAGGGGAGCCTAATGTGACACCTCAAACTTCCCCTGAATGAGTTATTAACAGATAGAGACCAAGTGTTCAAATCTTTCTACTTCAATACAGGACCGGCAAGCAGAATGCCAGATTTTTTTTTGTTTTTCAGGTGGGGAGGTAGGGAGAACAGGAGAGAAAGGACCAAACAGTCCCCACACTGAGCCTAGATCAACACCGCCCCTGCTGCCCTTGTCGGTGGGACAGTGGGACAGCACAGCCTGGAGACATCCACCGTAAATCACCACTTCCACAGAAGTTCACATTCCTTTTATGGCAACAGAGCAGTCAAGGTTTTATAACATTTGTACCAAAGGAGAAACAAGTGTTGATCTGGTGCCAAACTCCACTGTAAATACAAAGTGGTTTCTTTTTTTTTTTAATTGGTAATTACAGATGAGAACTTTACACTTTTGGCATATGCATCGTAGTCATGCTTGGTTTACATATTTGAATAAATATACCCGCCACAGGCTCCAATTTTCTCCCTGCGTTCATGTGACCATAGGCACCGAGTTCCTACTCTGTGCAGAGGAGTCCCCTGGGGAGTGTGTTGGGAGGAGGCGGGGCAGGAGGTGCGCAGGCAGACAGCCAACCCCAGACATCCCCCTGAAGACCACCGCAGAACACCAAGCAAGCCCTGCCCTTAGGGAGCTTCCAGTCTAACTGAGGAAACAGAACACCAGCATACTACAAGTTAGAAGTCAATATAAGTGAATTCAAAACAGTTTACGAAAAGGTGCTAGAGAAGATGAGTACTCTGCAGATCAGAAGGGAAGCCGGAGGGGTAGCCTAGGTGGCTCCGTCGGTTGGGAAGCTGACTTTGGCTCAGATCACAATCTCACAGCTTGTGAGTTCGAGCCCCACGTCGGGCTCTGTGCTGACAGCTTAGAGCCTGGAGCCTGCTTCGGATTCTGTGTCTCCCTCTCTCTGCTCCTTCCCTGCTCATGCTCTTTCTCTCCCTCAAAAATAAACATTGAAAAAAAGAGAGAAGGGAAGATGGAGAAATCAAGGGAGGATAGAGTGGTCAGGAAAGGCATAGTGGAAACGGAACTGGAACCAGGAGTCTTCAAAGACAGGAAAAGCATGGATAGGCAGGGGGGAGACAGACAATCTAGAGGACGGGATGCATCGCCTCCAATCAGCAGCCAGCAGACTTCCACGGGGCGTCACATATGCCAATCACAGAGTGTAGGGGCAGAAGTCAAGTGTGGGGAAACAAAAAATACTGTGGTGAGGGCTGAGGCCACCAAGATGACTGTGGAAGATAAAAGTGGGAATAAAGGTAGAGTTTACATTTTATGCAAAAAAATTTAAGGCACACACACACACACACACACACACACACACACACACACACGGAGGGGGAGGGAGAAGGAAGAGGAGGAAAAGAATTGCAATTTCTATGGCAGTAATAGAAATAGGCCATTAGGACTGAGTGGAAGGAATGGTAAGGAACATGGACAAGTGAAAGATGTCCCAGAGGGGAATGAAAGAGTCAGGGACTGAACGAATATCTCACAGGTGAATCAAATGGTAGGGCTAACTAGGAGGTTTCTTGGAAAAACAGGAGATTGCACACGATGACACAAAAAAGAAAACAAGGAAGAGAAGTCGGTGGGTTCCATTTGGAGCCTGTGGAGCATTTTGCAGACAAAAGGACATCCATCTGGAAGGGAGACAGCGGTCCTTTGCATAAAGAGAGTAGTGAAGTTGGCCAAGGGGAGGAAATTCCCAGAAAGAGGAGAATAGAACCCTGAAGATAACCAGTGAGTGGAGTTGAGCAGAAAAAGGCCAGTAAAAGATGACCGAGAAAGCACCCGAGACATCAGGACTACACTGTGGAATTCACAAGAGAGGCGGTCAGGATGAGGGGACGGGTATCCCGGAAATCAAGAAGGCCAAGGAATGAGGGAAGGACACCAGTCCTGCCCACAAAGAGGTTCCCACCATCTCTGAGGACCCCGGCCGGACGACTGCATACACACGCCACAGCCAAACTTCAAACTGAACTGGGCTCTCTCCCCACACTCCGGGGATCAGCTGGGGGAAGAAGGACGGATGGGCACTGAGTTTAAGGAGAAAACAGGAGCCAGAGGCTGCGAACATGGTCATCTTCCTTCTCCAGGCCAACGGTGGTGAAGGATTAAAGCTTAAAATGTCACCACTAGAATACCGGTCTCTCCCCCTCACCACAGCTAAGAATTACTCACACTGTAGTCTCAAAACTTCCAAGAACCCATTCATGTTGGCTGATAGATCAAGACTTACTAAACATCTTAAGCCCTCTACCTCTGTGTCTTTTCCTGGTACCCCAACGTAATACAAGAACTTCTCTCTAAAGGACAAAACTCAGGAAGACAAAACCATGCTGTTTGTGTAGGTCTCTTTTCAATTTAATTCAACAAATGCTGATCGCCTGCTACGTGCTATATCTCCATGCCCCCCTTTCAGGCTCCTGGTCTCAGTAAATAGGTTGCTACCCTTCACTTGGCATTTGTAAGAGGTAAGATCAGGAAAGACAAGCAGGGTGGTTTTTCTTTGCTCCAATATTCTGTCTTCGCTGAAATACATCCCCTCCCTGCCAAGTCTCTGTGTTATCAGGGAAATAAAAGGACCACCCTATACAGATAGGATTCTCAACTTAAGTATTGCAGGTTCTTGACATCTTCCAGAAATGAGCACCTCCAGGCCCCAGAGGTTCTCAACTCGACAGTGAATGAGAACTGCCTAGGCAGGTTTTTGGGAAAACAAAAAGCGAACAAAAACAAAACAAAAAAAACAAACAAAAAACAATGCCCACTGCCTCATCAGAGATCGCATTCACACCGCCTGGGGTGAGGCTGCTGTCATTGTTTTTGTTTGTGTGCTTGTTTGAAAGCTTCTCAAATAATTCTAATATGCAGTCCGTGTGGAAACGGAATGAACTAGCCCCCGGTCGCGTGCTTCCCCCAGCTGAGTGTGCACACAAATCCTGGGACCTTGTTAACTGCAGGTTCCGATTCCACAGGTCTGTGGCAGGGCCTGAGAATACGCATTTCCCACCAGCTCCGGGATGATGTGAGGTCGCTGGTCCAGGGGCACAGGCGGAGGAGCAGCAGAGGAGGGGCCAAGGCCTCTGTGCTTTTCATTAGCTCTCCAAGTGATTCTGATGCACCAAAGTTTAGTGGAAAGAGAATGAATTTGCTTCGGGGTCAAAGTGACCTGGGTTACAATCCTGACCCCGACACTTTGTAATGGTGACTCTGGCCAAATTACTGCTCCTCTTGTGACTTGCATCCTTGTACACAACATGAGCATTATGGATTCGAACCGTGTCCCCAAGAAAGTTAGGTTGAAGTCCAAAAGCTCGGCACCTCCGAATTTGGCCGTATTTGGAAAGAGGATGGAAGCAGATGTGATTCATTAGCTGAGGTCATACCGGAGTAGAGGGAGCCCTTAACACAATGTGACCGGTGTCATTAAAAGAAGGTAAAGACAAACTAGGAGCAAACACCACGTGACAAGGGAGGTGGAGACAGAAATGATGCAGCTGCAAGACAAAAGAAGCCAGGGACTTACAGCGACATCAGAAGCTCAGAGGAAGGAGAGGACAGATTCTCTCGCAGAGTCTCAAGAGAGCCTGGCCATACAGACACCTTGACTTTACGCCGTCTGGCCTCCAAGCTGTGAGACAACAAATGTCTGTGGGTTTAAGCTGCCTTGCTCACAGTCCTTTATTATGCAGGCTTGGCCAACTGACCCCATGCAGCACTGCCATCCACCTGACAGGGCTGCTAGGAGACTGGACCTGGCCACAGCAGAAGGTGCCTGCACCGAGGACCAGATTTCCTTTCCTCGCCAGAAGTGCTAGAGAAAAGCACTGGGTGCTGGGCGTCCCCCTTTCCAGGAAAAGTAACTGCCTGGAGACGCCTTCCAGCGCCTGGCCTCTCCCAGGGCTTTCTCAGGCTGCCGTCCCGGCAGCGGGGCCCATTATGTGTCTGCGCACCCGCTCGGGCACTCCCAGTGGGTTGTAGGAGCAGCCCTGCTCTGTCATGAGTGGGAACAATTACAGGCCTGGCTGGGTCCTGGCGGCCCATTCTGGCCCAGTGGGTTCTGACAGGCAGCCGCTGGGCCACGCGGCAGGGAAACTCAATGTCAGAGGGCCCTCCTGGAGAGGAACAATCGGTGCTGGGGTAGTATCCGCCCTGGCCCTAACCCAGAGAGGGCCTGTCACATGTCCTAAAGGGAGGATTGATTCTAAGCCCCAAATTTTGCAGGACACTCCCAACTCAGTGTACCTTGACTACGTATGAGAGGTGGCTTTTGTACTTTTACATATAGATGTAAAAGTAATAAACAAAGAATGTTTAAAAGTCAATTCCAACTTTTCAGAGAGCAGTTGGCTCTGATATATAAGCCACCACACCCTCAGCCCCATTCGGCCCCATTCACAGATAATCACAAAGGGACCACCATATGCATGAGGATACAGAGATGCATATGGCACAGATCAGGCCTAGAGAAGCTCATGGTCTGGCGGGAGGAGAAAAAATAATTGACAAGCATTTACTGGATGCTTACAACATGCCGAGCGGATCGTACGTATTGTTCGTTTTACCAACACAGCAAACCCAGGATATTGAGACGAAGCAATGTTGCATGATCTATGCAGGGTTCCACAGCTGATAAGTAGAAGAGGCACGATTTGAGCTACTGGTTCCAGGTCCTTCCCATCATCCCACAGCTGTTTCCCATCGGATTTGGCCAGAGTAAACAAAACATAAGATGGGGTGGGACAGACCAAAGGTCATGGCCACTTCACTCCAAGAGCCCCAACAACAAAATGTCCACTTCCGTCATCCTATACGGTCATCCCAAACCAATTCTTCAAAGTGGTGCAGTGCACATACACCTGGGATACCCTCAAGGCACAGCCTGTGTCCTGATTTTCCCAGTGAGCAAGGCTTCTGAACAGTTGCGGGGAACTCACAATGAGAAATGAGGCCCCAGATGTTAGGCGCTCAGCAAGATTTCCATCTACCCCACTGCAACACAACCGCTGGGCTTGAATAAAGAAGTCATCTAAGTTCTCTTTGCATTCATATTCCACACCTGCATGCCTTTTCCCAACAAAGTCTTACCTCACCATGTCAGTGGGTGCCTAAAAATGCTTAAAAAAAAAAAAAATGTAATGCCACAATCGATATATCTGCAATACTCATGAGAAGGGTCAACATCCTGCAAATTAATAAGGAAATAATACTGTAACAGAAGAATTGGGGGAAATGTTAAATCGATGATTTATGAAAGAAATGGGAATACACTGTAAACATATACAATTATTTAAGCTCACCTGTAACCACAGAAGTACAAACTGAATTAACAATAAGGTGTTTTCTACCTATCAGAAGAGCAAAGACATTTAAAAAATTAAACACCTGACATTGAGCATGGACTGGGGGGAATGAGCGTTCCATTTCATTTTTAGTGAGGCGGACACAGGGAATTTGGCAATATTATCATATAGCTCTTAAAGAAAACAATCTACCCTTTATCTATCCCATTCCACTTCTTGGAACTGGTCCTAAAGAAAGAATCGCATATATTACTCAAGAGCATTCACTTCAGTTACTTGTGGAAGGGAAAAACTACCCTCGTTGCTTTAAAAAAACAAAACAAAACAAAAACAGGCAAATGCCTGAATAAAAGTATTTTACGTGCACAGATACATGCATATATTCGAGGTCATTTTTTAAATAGCTTTCTAGATTTTTCAGTGATATGCAAAAATCTAAACATATATCGGCACAGAAAGAGAAACAGAACAAATACAGATGATAGGAGTTTGATTTATTTTATGCTTTTCAATTGTTTCTAATGTCAAAATAAGAAAAACAAAAAATGAGTGTGTACCTTAAATCTAAACATTTCCAATTATAACTTCCACCATTTAAATTTTTTTTTAATGTTTATTTATTTCTGAGACACAGAGAGACAGAGCATGAGTGGGGGAGGGGCAGAGAGAGGGAGACACAGAATCCGAAGCAGGCTCCAGGCTCCGAGCTGTCGGCACAGAGCCCGACTCGGGGCTCGAACTCACGGACCGTGAGATCGTGACCTGAGCCGAAGTCGGTCGCTCAACTGACTGAGCCACCCAGGCGCCCCATATAACTTCCACTGTTTAAGATGCAGGGCACTAACACCTAAACATTTATCATGTTCCTGGCATGATCCTTGACTTTATGCTAAACATCTCATTTAATGTTCACAGCAACCATATGCATGCAGCACTACAGCTATTTTAAATATAGAGAGATCGAGAGCCTTGTCTGGAGTTGCTCAGCTAACAACTAGGCTGTACATATCCAGCCCTGACGTTCTAAAGCCAGGACACTGTTTAATACAGCAATGCAGGGCAAGGGTGGGGGTGGGGTGGGCTGAGACCCATCCTTATTTCCGTTTCAGTGCCCATCACAAGGGCATGAATATACACGGGCAATTTTTTTTTTTTTTTTTTGGTAAAGCAGCAAGTTTTCAGATTTGCCTATATTTTTATGTCTGTGCCCAAACCTTTCTCCATGGCACATACAGCACATTTTAAAAGTTTTTCCCCTTTCCTTTCCTGGTTATTCTTGTAATACCCTTGGAACTGTGCCCCTTCCTCCCCAAATATGTGGAATCAGTGACAGCTGCCTGGAGAAAAAAAGGCCCAGGGCAGAGAAGCACTGTTTACCTACCAAACAAAGCCTGATCGAGATCTCCCTTAAAAATGCTCGCTTACTTTTGTCCGATTTCTGTACTCACCAAACAACTTTCCAATCAGTGAGGTGATCTCCAAGTGTCCCCATGTACCTGGAGTAGTGTCCTGAGCACCTGCTTGACTCCCATCACTCTGCAGCCTGATCTCCCACTGGGGGCATCTCTAGACGATGCCCCCCCCACCCTTAGTTTACGGGAACAGCAGCGTCCGTGTCTAGCTTGTTTGTTCTTTTGGAATTCCTGCTAGTCCTTTAGCTTCAGGTTTCTGTAATTATACCCTGTAGTACATGCAGAAATTTCAGTTCGACTTGCTTTGTGTACAATAAACATTTCACCTATGTTCTCCAAATAAATAAGGCTGCTTGCCTTGTGCTTGTTATTTTCTCCCTACGGTTATCTCTCTGTATTCTGCCTGTTACTAAAGAAACATTTTCCCCTATTCCATTTTATTTTTTTTAAGTTTATTTATTTTGAGAGAGAGAGAGAGAGCACAAGTCGGGGAGGGGCAGAGAGAAGATGAACCAGAATCCCAAGCAGGCTTTGTGCCATCGGCGCAGAGCACGACGTGGGGCTCGAACCCACGAACTGTGAGATCATGACCCGAGCCGAGATCAAGAGTCGGACACTTAACTGACTGAGCCACCCAGGCGCCCCCATTATAGTTTTACTATAGGAAAAACTTGTGTTTCTAATGCAAGACAATAGATGCCTAGAGAACTGGCTTAAGTCAGTTCCAAATCTCAATCAAGAGGCCCTTTCCTTGAGGCTGACACCACCCACTGACTCCTAAACGTCACAGACACATCTAAGATGCTCTGCTCCCACGCCCACCCACCTATAACCCGTCATTGTACAGGGCCAGGAAAAAGCCTGCTAATCAGGTATCCCAGTCACCAGAAACCTCTATTAGAAAGACTTGCCCACTCCTGAAACTGACGAGGCCCTTATCAGCACCTTCAAGAGATATCCCATTACTGCCAGAATCTTCCATCAGACCAGGAATTCATCTTCGAAAGCCTGATGCGTTGAAAGCAACTCACACCACAAGAAGGGGTCCCCCCCATGCTGATTACAAGGAATGCAGGAGACCAAAGTCTGGGAGACACCAGACATCTTCAGTTGATAAGGGTTTCTACAGAAGTCTCTACAGGAGACTCCCTGAGTTTGTGTTCTGAAAACACAGACCGAACTTGGGCTGTCCTCTGAAAGTGACAATGACGGAGGCCAAAGCTAGGCATTTCTGAGGCATGAACTGCACAAAACAGACCCAACAGGAGAGCAGCCATCCCAGGAAAATCTTTACAGTATATCCCAACACCCAGTCCATATCAGAAACCAAGGCATTCACGCAAAGCCTGTAAGAATAATACTGCAATAAATACGTGCATACAAATCTTTGTGTGGACTTATGTTTTCATTTCTCTTGGAAAGAGATGTAGAAATGGAATTACTCTGCCTTTCACCTTTTGAGAAACTGCCAGACTGTCTTCCAAAGAGGCTGCACCATTTTACTTTCCCCACCCGCAGTGTATGCGGGTTCCAGCGGGTCCCCCGTCCTCGCCAGCACTTACTAGTGTTTGCCTTTCTGACCACAGTCCTCCTAGAGCAGGTAGGAAGTGCTATCTCATTGTGGTTTTAATTTGCATTCTCCTAGTGGCTAGTGATGTTGAGCATCTATTCATGTGCTTTCTGGCCATTTACACACTTTCTCTGAAGACGTGTCCATTAAGATCCACTGTCAAAATCAGTTAAGTTTGAACTAGTTAGTGAAGATGTACAAATGGGCTTCTTTTGAAGTCCTGAGTGTCTGGGATGTTTTGATACTGGGGACATGAAAGGAGCAGAACCTAAGGGGAAAACAAGAGTGTCCTCACCTCGTTCCCCTTTTGCCACAGCTGAATCGAATTACACGAACGGTCTCTCCTCCCCAGCACAACTCAGGGACGTGGGCAATGTCATCTTCATTTTACAAATGAAGCTATTGTTTCATGAGCACTTACTGTGTCCAAGGGACATGGAGATAAAGACAACAGGCTAATAGCCCCCCGCCCCCCAATTCACCGCCCATTTATAGAGGAAACAAATCCCAAGAGGTAAGCTGACTTGCCCGCCCTCCCTCAACCTGGGTGGCAGAGTCCACATCTTAATGTCTGAGCCCTGGTGTCACAGTCCCCACAGGCCGGGAGCACGAAACCCCGGGTTCTTGCCCTGCTTTGAAAAAGGTCCACTGACGAGGGGGAGGTCCTGGAGGGGCAGCAGGGCCCCTCTCTGGGTGCAGGCTCAGCAGGTGCCTCTGTAGGGGTGGGGGCTAACGCAGGGGGCCGTGGGGCTGGCCTTCCCCACACCCAGTCGCCAGACAGATCCCCTGCGGCGGTAATTAGCTGAAATCTGTAGCACTCGCACACACATACACCGCCTCCACTTAAGACTGGAAGCGGTCACCAGCAAGGATGGGTTTAAATAGCAGAGCAAGAGCTTCAACAGCCCTGGCCTGACAGAGGCTGCAAAGCAGCTGGAGGCCACAGCCCCCCACAGGGGTGGCATCTGCTTCCGCGAGCCTGCGGGGTGGGGGCAGTGTCTGTGCACCAGCTGAGACCCAGGAGGGTCCGACTAGGGCGATGCCTGCGTCGGCCCAGCTGAGCCCGCTGCACATCCCAACCCGGCTCGGGCCTCCCGATGCCATGTGCCGCTCTCACCACACACCCACGCTGCAGAAGAGCTGCCCAGGGGACTCTCCGCCCGCATCTGTCGGAGCTAATTATCAACCTGGCTGCACAGCCATCTGGAGGGCGATGTCAAGTGTGATGGCACATTCAGCAGGATTCTGAGTTCCCACCTCCCACCTACTGTGAGCCAAACCCCCCTGTCTGCTCCCCCACCTCTCAAGGCATTCAAACGATGCTACCTGCACACCCAAAACTTGAACTTGGGTGGCCTCGGGAATCATGAAATAACGTAAGTTGTAGAGTCTCCGTCAGCAATGCCAGTAAGAATGATACGGGCCATCACTCCCCGAGAGCTCACTATGCGCCGGTGCTGGCCAAGGACCCGATACGAGTCGCCCACTTAACAGGCAAAACCACTCCATGAGGCTGGTTTCAAGACTCCCATTTTACAGACAGAAAACTAAAGCTTAGAGATGGCCAAGTCCTATAGCTAGAAATGCTAATGCTAGATCTTTCTAATCCTAAAGTGAAGGCGCTTCTAGGCTGTAATCCAAACTGGCGTGGCAAAAATCTCAATTTATCATGGTTGGGACTCAATTACGTTAAAGTGGTTTACAATGGATTTTAGTCCCTGCTTAAGGACGTAGCTAAACTCGCTCAAACAGGCTTGGTCTAAAATGCTTTTTTTTTTTTTTAATGTTTATTTATTTTTGACAGAGAGAGAGACAGAGTATGGGTGCCCCATCAAAGGCCTTCTTTTTAAATGCACAATTTACATACCTGTGTTTTACTGCTCATTGAATTTTACCTGATGCTTTTTACAGTGGTCAGCCCTGAGATTCTGTTTTCTTAGTACCCATCTCATGCATGACCTGGCACGGGACAGCCCCTCAAAAAAGCCTGCTTAGTTCTTACTTTAAATATTGGCTTGAGGGGCACCTGGGTGGCTCAGTCAAACGTCTGACTCTTGGTTTCAGCTCAGGTTACGATCTCACAGTTTGTGAGTTCGAGCCCCACATCGAGCTCTGTGCTCACAGCACAGAGCCTGCTTGGGATTCTCTGCCTCCCTCCCTTTCTGCTCCTTCCCCGTACATGCGTGCTCTCTCTCAGTCTCTCTAAAAATAAATAAACAAACATTTAAAACAAAGAATATATGTATAAATATTGATTTGGTCTTGATGTTTTCTTCACAACTCTGGTAAAAGAATCCATTTTCACATTTGAACTGTCTACACATTTTGTAATGTGTATTTATTCATTTTGAGAGAGAGAGAGAGAGAGGGTTTGTGAGTTCGAGCCCTGAGTTGGGCTCCGTGCTGACAGCACAGAGGCTGATAGGAATTCTCTCTCCCCCTCTCAATGCCCCTCCCCACCCCTCTCACACCCCACCCCTGGGTGCCCATGCGCTCTCTCTCAAAATAAATAAATACATTTGAAAATAAATTAATAAATTAAAAAATAAATTAATTGTATATATGCCTTAGTGTCAAGGTCAATGTGAAGTCTGTTGGCTTTTTTTCCTCCATTTTTAAATCAGACTTCAGCCCAGTTAAATGTAAGAAAGCTGCATACTATGATCAGTTCACTCTTCCCTTTCCTTTTCAGAGACTGGAAACAAAAGTCATGCTTTCAAGCTCTTCGAGACCTCAAAAAAATTTCAATTTATTTAGTCCAAAGAAAAATGACTTCCTTCAACACCAACAAAAACTCATGTATTTTGGAATTGTATTTTATCTGGAACTTCAGATGTGTAAGCAATGTCCGGTAAGTCATTCCTCTAAAGCTTAATAAGAAACATTTGGAACTGTCCCTCGAACCAGGTATTATCACACAGGGGTTGAAAACACGTAGAGATAATCACAACACTTCCCTCCCCTTGTTTAGGAGGAATGCGTCATTCAAATGGAGAAGACAGAAAGGAGAGAAAAAGGCAAAGATCCTATAAAGTGTTGCTGAGTCCTGGTAGCAATGACTTTTTATTCTAAATGGCATGCACGCCTCAAGTCCCACAGCCCACCTCTGCAGGTGAGGTGACAGAACGGGACCCCAGGCCAGCTTTTGGTGTGATCTCCACCAACTGCCAGGGACTCTCCTAAAACCCCATCAGATCAGGGGCACCTGGGTGGCTCAGCAGGGTTAAGTGTCCAACGCTTGATTACGGCTCTGGTCATGACTGCATGGTTTATGGGATGGAGCTCTGTGTCGGGCTCCATGCTGAGCATGGAACCTGCTTAAGATTCTCTCTCTCTCTCTCTCTCTCTCTCTCTCTCTCATCCCCTCTGCCCCTCCCCTGCCCTCACACATGCACATGCACATGCACACACTCTCAAAACCAAAAATAAAATAAAACCTCATCGGCTCAGTATAACACTATATGTTAACCATACTGTAATTTAAAACAACAGAACAGGGGCGCCTGGGTGGCTCAGTCGGTTAAGCAACCGACCATGACTCAGGTCATGATCTCACAGTGTGTGGGTTCGAGCCCCGCATCAGGCTCTGTGCTGACAGCTCAGAACCTGGAGCCTGCTTCAGATTCTGTGTCTCCCTCTCTCTCTACCCCTCTCCAACTTGTGCTCTGTCTCTCTCTCTCTCTCTCTCAAAAATAAATAAACATTAAAAAAAAAAAAGAAAACAGAACAAAATCCTTATCAGATCACATCCCCACCCTGCTCAATACCCTCTCCAAAGGCCTCCCGGGTCCTTACAGAGGCCCCTCGACAAGCTCTACTCCCTGACCTCACTGGCTCCGCTTCCACACTCTCCCTCCTCGCTGACCTGGCTCCAGCCACACTGGTCCTCACGGCTCCTCAAACGCACCGGGCACACCAGGGCTTGACGTGTGCGTCGCCCGAGGCCTGGGATGCTCTTCCCCTAAAACGTCTGCTTGGCCTATCCCCTCAAACCCTTACCCTTACCCAGGTGTGAATCCTCTCCCCACGCCCCCTCCCATCCTCCCTTCTCACCTTATTTTCCACTTTCCCACTGTCACCATCCAACATCCTTATGTCTCTTCCTTATCGTCTACTGCCCCCACTAGACGAAAGCCCCAGGAGGTCAGGAACTCCTGTTGTCTCTCGCTCACTGAAAACCCCCAGTGCCTACAACAGCATCTGACGTGTCAGTTGGGACTCAACAAATACCTGTTGAGTGAAGGCAGCACGGTGAATGATTACCCCACGTTCCAGAAGCAAGCAAAATCTGGCCAGATACTACTAACTGAGACTGTCATGTATAAAATACAATTATGGCATGGGATATACCTATACAAGAAAAATTAGGCTTGGGGCGCCTGGGTGGCTCAGTTGGTTGAGCGTGCAACTTCGGCTCAGGTCATGATCTCTCACGGTTCAAGAGTTTGAGCCCCGCATCAGGCTCTGCTGTCCGTGCAGATGCTGTCCCTCCCTCTCTGCCCCTCGCCTACCCGTGCTCTCTCCCTCTCTCTAAGATAAATAAATAAACTTAAAAAAAAAATTAGTCTTTACCTGCAATTCGAATTTAACAGAGTGCTCTGTATTTTTATTTGCCAAATCTGGCAACCCTACTCCTCACTCCAAAATGGTCAAATCCAGGCCATCCAGGTCACCTGGGCAAGGCAGATGTTCAAGGACACAGTCAGAAGACCAAACGAGAAGCCATCTCCTGTCCTCGGACCTTCTTCGCTCAGGCCCCATGGAGATCTGGGTTCTGCCAGCTTTGCGTAGAAATGCGGGCCCATGCAGGCTGAGGAGTCCCCCGGACAGAGCTCTCATCACCTCCTCGACTCTCAAAAAAGAACACCTTCTCTTCCTAAACCCCTATTTGGCCTCGTCTCAGAGAGGCCCAGATGCTCACATCCCTCCCACCCTCCTCTGTAACATACTTCCAGAAAACACACTTCCAGGTTTCCCTTGTGCTGGGCCTTCCAACGTGGGAGATCCCTGAGGCTTCTGTTATGCAGACCAAATCTCAAAGGGTGGAGATCTGTAAGTCCCTGGCACCCAAATCACATGGGTCATGGGGTGTAGGCGAGGTGGGACCACTTCGGGGGGGTACATTACGAACTGAGCCCAAAGTGAAAGCACAGAGAAGAAGATCACATATCCTGGTTTGCCTGAAAGGTCTCAGTTTATTTCTGTTTCCCTGGTGTTATTCTTAATACTGCCCCATTTTATTCTCTCAAGTGTTTTAGTTCGGACATTCAAATACATGGCATCTTAGGCAACTGGGAATGACCTCTGCACCCTCGAACCCGGGATCAGTGGGACGGGAGGGAACAGCCATGTAGGAGCAGCTGCAACCACGCCTGGCCAGCTGGCCCCCAGAACTGGAACTGGGGAAAGGGCATCTCTGGGCCAGCTTCAAGTATAAAAACCAAGGACACCAGACCCCTCCAGTTCAGGGTTCTAGAAGAGCAGGCAGAAGAGGCCCTTGCCTTCCCCTCAGCTCCCCTCCCACCCCGGCCGGCACAGAGCACATTCAGGCCCACACGTCCCCCGCGGCGCCCAGGCTCAGGCTACCAGGAGCCCAGTCCTGGTTCAGAGAGAGGGCAGGCCCTGCTTCTGACAGGTCACGCTTACTGTCCCTGGGCTCTCTGGGCCAGCCCCAAGAGAGCAAGCTGAAGCAGACTCTGAAAGGAGGCACTTCTACCCACAGGAGCCACAGTTAAGGGTGGGGGGGGCTGATTCCTTGCAACGCAAGGACAGCAACGCTCCCCGGGAGCCTGGGAGGAAGGAAATCACACATCAGATCCAGACCAGACCTGGTTTCGGTTAAAGGAAGGAGCTGAACAAGGATCAGGGTCTAACCCACTAACTCACCCTAGGGAGCCACAGAGTAGAACGTGTCTACAGACTCAGCACCCCATGAACCTACAGGAAAAGTACCCATGCTCCCATCAACACACCGAGAAGAGACAAACTTCAAGACTTCAACATACTTAGTACAATAAACACACAGGCATTCGGGCTCCCCGGCTCCAGCACTTGTAAGGTTTCACGTGACAAGCAGGATGCTCAGTAAGAAGACGGACACACAAGCGTGAGCTGGGGCCTGACTCTTAGGGCTTCAATGGTTCTCACCGAGACCTTCCTTTCTTTAGTCCTTTCTCCTCTCTGTCTCCTGCACAAGCTCATTCACTTCTAAGGCTTTAACTCCAAACCTTGAGATGCTGTCCCTCCAAACTGTTCTCAACCCAGGACGCTGAACTTCCACGTGCCTGCTGGTCTCCTCCCCCCGGAGAACCCCAAAGCCCTGCCAGCTCCATACAGCTCGGACGCATGACTCCAATTCTGCCCCACAGAATCTGCTTTTCCATGTGTCTGTAAATGCGCTGCTGTCCACACAGATGAAACACCGCCATCCTCCATCTCTTCTCTTGCCACCAAGCCCTAGCGAGCCTTCTGATCCCTCCTATACTCCATCTGGATGCCTGATCGCTATTATCCTGACCTAACCCACCCTGGCCTCTCGCTGTCACTGCCACAGCCCCTGACATAGGTGAAGCCATCCTCCTTTCCTACAGGAGTGCTGCAGTGACCTCCACCTCCTTCTGGGTCACTCCTCAGGCTTCCAGAATAATTCTTCTTCAACACTAGCTGAGTATCCAAAAAAGCGATGGCTCCTGTCCTTCTTCCAGAAATGTGCTACTCACACAGACAAGCTGATCTTCAGGGTTCAAATGCAATCACCTGCCATGTTACTCCTCCTAAAACTCCTCCTCCTTTTCCCAGTTCATTAGCCATTCCGTCCGTTCTTGTCGGCACCCAGCCCTACCAGACTCCTCACTGTTCCTGAAAACACTTGTCTTCACACCTCTCCCTCCCTCAACTGCGTCCATTCCCGAGAGACAGTTCGGTCTAGTGGTTAAGACTAAGAGAAAACTGTCTTAGCAGCCAGGTGGCCATGGGGGGCATTCTGAGTCTTGGCTCTGCCGCTCCGTACCGCGTGACCCTGGGTGCCAGCGTGTGGCTAAACATCTGAAAAGCAGCTCACTTGGTTTTCCCCCAACACTGAAATAGGAACTTCCCTCCACAGGTAAATCCTTGGGGGGAAAAATTCCGTGAGACACGTCGGGAAATAAACGCATCTTAGCGGAGAACCTTCCCACCCAGTTGGCACATGTTTTCCAAGTTCTAAAGGAGGAACCACTGGTAACTAGCATGGCGATCTATGATGCTGTCGAGCTTCTGCAGGGACTGACTTCCAGAGTATGAGGACTGGGCTCTGCCCCTCTCCTCTCGAGGGGTTCCGACACTCAGGCCCAAAGGCAGCCTGCCAGGAGCAAAGCTGTTCTCCAGGGACTGACCGGGAAACTGAGGTTCCCCAGACACCGCCTAGAAAAATATACAGGCCCAGAACTAAAACCCTGGTCTTTGCCATGCTTACTGCGATTTAAAAAGAAAACACGCACATCTGGCTTAGTAACTCCTGGACACAAAAACCCTGGCTTTTAACACACAAGTGGTGATTATTCTTTTGGGAGGAACATCTGGTTTAGTTCGATCAGATTTGAGCCCTAAGTTCGACCACCATTTTAAGGGTAACTAAATTCAGATCTACCTAAGAGTTTGGGAGGGCCGATTCTATGCCAGGCAGTTGCACCATGTAACTTCACTCGACCTCTCCATTAGCTCTCCTAAATCAGCATTTAGCATCCAGCCTAGAGCCCTACAGATTCTTCTACCCGCTCCATTACCCAGGATCAGAATTAATTGCTAGGTTCACCTGCTTTCTCAGCATTGTCCTCTCAATTCCATCTTTGCAACTGTAAAAGTAGCAAGAAAAGTAGGAAGGAAATTATCACAATGGTAGCTAACATTTACTGACCATTTTCAATGGGCCACGTAGGATGCTAAGTATATACATTTACCAACCAGCTTTATTGAGATATAATGTATATATCATATAACTCACTGATTTAAAGTGTACAACTCAATGATTTTTAGTATATTCAGAGTATGTATGTATGTAGACTATCTGTGTGTATATATGTATGCGCATATATACACATGCATGTGCATATATAACATATATTAATATATGTAATATATAATACATATTAATCATCCCAGAAAGAAACCCCATATTCATTAACAGTAATTGCCCAATTTCTTTCAAATCCTCCAGGCCTAAGTAACCACTAATCTATTTCCTATCTTTAAAGACTGGCCTATTCTGAGTATTACACACAACTGGAATCATACAATATATAGTCTTGTAACTGCACTCTGTCGCTCAGCATAATGTTTTCAAGAGTTGTTCATGTTGTAGTATGTACTGGCAATTCATGCCTTCTTATCACCAAATTACAATCCATTGATTGGATATATCACATTTTATTCATGCCCATATTTATTTATGTCCATCCACTGATGGACCTTTGGGGTCCTTCCACCGTTGAGACTATTATGAATAACGCTGCTATAAATATTCATTTGCAAGTTTTTATAGGGATATCTGCTTTCATTTCTCTTAGTTTTATACCTATGTGTAAAATTGCTGGGTGTTCTGATAATGCTATGTCGAACCTTCTGAGTATCTGTTAGACTGTTCCCCAGAGTGGCTGTGCCATTTTATATTCCCACTAATAATACATAAGGATTCCCACTTCTCCACATCCATGGCAATACTTGTTGTCAGTCTTTTTGACCATAACCATCCTAGTGAATATGAAGTGGTATCTCACCATGGTTTTAATTTGCATTTCCAAGATGCCAAATGATGCTGAGCATCTTTACAATGCGCTATTGGTGACCTGTATATTTTCTCAAAAGAAATGCTTATTCAGGTTCTTTGTCTACATTTTAATTGGATTACTTACCTTCTTTATCAGAGTTGCAAGAGTTCTTTCTATAGTCTACATACAAGTCCCACATTAGATTTATGGGTTGAAAATATTTTTCTCCTATTCTCCAGGTTGTTATTTTATTTTCCTGATAGTATCCTTTGAAGCACAAAAGTTTGTAATTTTGATGAAGTATCAATTTATTTTTACTTTTATTACTCATGCTTTCGGTGTCATATTCAAGAAGGCTTTACCTAACCCCAGATCTTAGAAAGACTTATTCCTATATTTTCTTCTAGGTCTTATAGTTTTAGCTTTTAAATTTATGTCTAGTATCTATTTTTAGTTAGTTATGGTGTAGGTT
The DNA here is from genome assembly GCF_022837055.1 of Prionailurus viverrinus. Classification (NCBI taxonomy): domain Eukaryota; kingdom Metazoa; phylum Chordata; class Mammalia; order Carnivora; family Felidae; genus Prionailurus; species Prionailurus viverrinus. The sequence goes on along the minus strand of NC_062570.1, from coordinate 69,389,936 downwards.
GTGGAGAAAGAGCTCAAATTCATTCCTGACATGTGGATACCCAATAGTCCCAGCACCATTTATCGAAAAACCTATTGCTCCCCTCTTTGAATTAGCTTGGCACATTTGTTGACAATCAATTGACCATAAATATGCAGGATTTTGTTTCTGGACTCTTGTTTCTGTTCCCAAGATACATGTCTAACTTCATACAAGTACCACACCATCTTGATTCAGACTGTATCTTTGTAGTAAGTTGTGAAATCAGGAAGCATGAATCCTCCAACTCTGTTCTTCTTCTCCACGTTATGTCCTGGCTATTCTGAATCCCCTTAATCTCCATATGACTTTTAGGATCAGCTTGTCAATTTCTACTAAGAAGTCTGCTGGAGTTTTAATAGGGATTACATTGAATCTGTAGATCAATTTGGGGATGACGGCTGTAACACTATTAACTCTTCTGATCTGTGAATACAGAATGTCTTTTGATTTATTTCAGGTCTTTTACAATGTCTTTCAACAACGTTTTGTAGCTTGGGGAGTAAAAGTGACACACGTGTCTATTTTCATTTATTCACGAGTTATGTTATCCTTTTTATAATGCTGTAAACAGAACTACTTTCTTAATTTCATTTTTAGACTGTTCATTACAAGTGTACAGAAATACAATTGACTTGGTGTATTGATCTCATATCTTGCAACCTTACCAAATCCTTTATTAGCTTTAATAATTTTTTTTTATATAAAAGATCAGAAAGAGATAATCTTACTTCTTCCTTTTTTAATACAGATGCCTTTTGTTTCATTTTCTTGACTAATTGCCCTGGCTAGAACCTCTAACACAACGTTGAATAGAAGGAGTGAAAGCAAACATCCTTGTCTTATTCCTGATCTTAGGAGGAAAGCATTCAGTGTTTTACTATTAAGTAAACATCATATTACTATGATGCTGGCTGTAGATTTTTTACCAATGCCCCATATCAGGGAGGAAGTTCTCTTCTGAGGCTAGTATGGTAGGCACATAGGAGTTTGTTTCTATCAAGATGAGGTGTGGATTTTGTCAAATGCCTTTTCTCCATCTATTGAGATGATCATGTGATTTTTGTTCTTTATTCTATTGATAAAGTGTATTACGTTAAATTCCGATTTTAAACCAACCTTGCATTCCTGGGGTAAATCCACTTAGTCATGGTGAGTAATTCTTTTTATATGTTGCAGGATTTAGTCTATGAGCATTTTGTTGAGAACTTTTATATCTGTATTCATAAGAGGTTTTGGTCGATAGTTTTCTTGTTATGTCTTTGCCTGATTTTGTGGTCAAGATAATACTTCTCTCCAAGAATGAGTTGGGCATGTGAAGCATTTCACCACATTATCTCATTTAACCCTCATATCAACCTTGTAAGATAGGTGCTAATATTAGCCCCATTTATCAGATGAGGAAATGGAGGTTCAAGAATACTAACATACCCAAGGTTACACATCGGCAGAGCCAGGACTTAAGCCCAGAGAGCCCCCACTCCTGACTCCATGCCCTTAACAACCACGATGAACTTACTCCTATGGGCTGACAAACCCCCATATAAATCAGCCACTAACAAGATTAGTGGTAGGTTAAATCTACGCTAACCAGATTTTGTGACCTGGTCACAAAGGTCTGGTAACCTGCCCTAACTTAAATTAACAACTTTCTAAACTCCACAGCAGTAGCTTGCTTATTAGTTCACTGTTTCACTCAAATGAATCTTTCAGGATCAACAATGTCATCTTAGAATAATCTGTGGAAGTCACATTCAGACAGGTTAAACCAAATCCACAGTCAACCTGAAAAGAGTAAGGCACACACATATGTATGCATAGACACCACTTAGGACATGCCAAATAAGCTTACAAACACACTGTAGCGGGTATATCCAAAGGGGAAAAATTGTCAAAGACTAGCTTTCTAGGAATATGTTTTACTATAGTTATAAAAATCAAATCAGGATGGGAGGAAGGTGGGTTCAGTCACCACAATAGCCAAATCAGGCTCAGCCATCCTTTCTAGCCACTGAGTATCCTATATGGGCAGAATCATGGTGATATGGGCACAAAATTGTAAACCAAGAAAAAGTGTTCCCATTCTCATTGACCCAGGCACAGGGTCAATGTGGTCAGGACAGAAAAACACAGACATGCGGATGGGGTGCTATGGGTTCCACCATAAATTCTGCTTTATCAGGAGGTTACCTCAAAATAAGGTATCCTAATGGAAAGCCCTCTGGGCTCTGTGCCCCAGTTTCTCATCCATGAATTTCTAACTGTTGCCTTCATTATTTCATTAGAATGTTGCACATGTGATAACAATGCAGGGAAAAAATGTCTGCTAGAGATGGAAAGGTGGAATTATTATTACCAACAATTTTCACCAATCCACACATTTTTTTGAGGGCCTCGTGTGTGCCAGGCACTATGCTAAGTGCTAAAGATGCAGACGTGCTGATGACACTGCCCTGCCCCCTGAGGACACGGAGACACAAACACTTTAAAAAAACTGCGCCTGAAAGGCTCTGACAGTTAAATAACTTAATTTAAAAAAAAAAAAAAGTGTGCGCGCGCACACACGCGCACACACACGCACGCACACACACACACACACACACACACACACACACACAAAGGAGCAACTATCTCTGCTTGTGGAGTTTAAGGAAGGGTACGGAGAAAAGGAGAGTATTTTGTACAGGGTCTTAAAGAACCTGTAGGAGTTTGCCAGCCAGATAATAGGATAAAGAGGATCCCAGACACCAGGAAAGCACATTCTCCCCTTTTCGTTGTTTACTTGGAACCAAAACTCTCTCCCAAACCAGGCAGGCAGCAGTTTAGGGACACGGAGTCCAGAGGACCTCAGGTTACAGTTCTGTCAAGCCTCAGAGGCAGCAGACAAGTGGCGGTTGAGACTCCGGTGCTGGCGTCAGACCGATAGGGGCTCATACCTCCGATCCAGGAGTTACGAGTTGCGTGACCCTGAGCCATTTACTTAACCTTTCCGGGCCTTCGTGTCCTCATCTGTGACACGGCAATGATAATAGTAGCTATTCATAAGAGCTGTCGTGAGGCTTAGGTGAGTTGATGTTAAGCGTCTAGAATAGTACCTGGCACACAGCAAGCCCTGGCTAGATGTTCATCATCGTTATTGTGAATCCCTGTTGCAATGCCTGCCCCGGTCAGCCCAGGCCTCACTCAGATCCGTCCATCTCAAAAGTGCCCTACCCCAGCGCACGTGGTCATCCCACCTGGCAAATCCCTTCACCTAACAACTGTTTGCGGTTGCTGTCTCAGGACACACAAGCACTGAGAGAATGCTTCCTAATACACGTGGCTTACGATCCAAGTAACCCAAATAGCATCTTCCATAAGCAGGATCGTATCGCCACGGCATTCTGTGTGTTGCTGTGATACAGCAAATACAAAGGCACATCGAAGTACAGAGACTGCAGAAACAGTTGAATAAACATGCAATCCGATACCTCACATCTGGCCATGTCATCAGCCCCAATACCTTACTCACCATCAAATAGGGTTAAAGCTGTGGCTACTTTATAGGTACAAATGTCTTTATCGGGACATTAATGTGCGCCGAACCTCTCTCAATAAAAGCAGCCATAAACAACAATCTCTTCTAAGCTGTCACGGAAGCTACTGTGTTTGTAATAGAACCATTCATCTGAAAGACAGTTGCCAAAGCTGTCTCAACACAATGGCAAGCTAGTCACAGAGCCAAGGCAGATCCAGGGAAGAGGGCAGACAGAGTAATTGGGACCTTTTCTAAACGGCTGGGGGGGAGTGAAAAAAAACCCTCAGCTTATTAACATATGTTAAATATTACCCCAGATGCTGCAAAGCATTTCCTCCATAGCATTCTCTTATAAGGTAGCCTAAAAGTTCCTCTGGCCTTTGCAAAAGGAACAATGTCTATGGAAATTTTCAGCTAATGACCAATTTCATTGCCTGTGATGAAAAGGCTGTAATGCTATTAAAAAAAAAAATGTTTTTTCAAATAAATTGAATGTCGTGGGCAGCACGTTTCAACGTCACACCTTTCAGACTGTGCTCTGAAAAGGTAAGAAAGAGGGGACTGCAATGATACAGAAAGAGGCTTGAAAGAAATAATATCCTTACAGGCTTTGAAGAGTGAATTTGATTTTATTATTTACCTGGATTTGAAGCATTTGAGAGAAGGGAAGGTGGGCAGACAGAATAATCTGCAGGTTATGCACAAAAGGTAAATATCAAGCAAATGAAACCTACCTGTTATTAATTCAAATGATTATATCAAATGAGAATGTATACTACACCATAGTCTCCAGAGCATTTTCATACTCTAAAAGTCACCTAGCTCTGCTGAAAGGCAATGCAAACACAAGACTATTTGCTAGGAATCTGTTACAAAAAAAAACACGATCATCAAAAAAAAAAACCATTAAAAAAATTTTTTTTAGCAGTTTTATTTACTTTTTGAGAGAGAGAGAGAGAGAGAGAACATGAACAGGAGAGGGGCAGAGAGAGAGGGAAAGAGAGAATTAAGCAGGCTCCGCAGTGTCAGTGCAGAGCCCGATGTGGGGCTTGATCTCACAAACTGTGAAATTATGACCTGAGCCGAAATCAAGCGTCAGACGCTTAACCGAACGAGCCACCCAGGCACTCTTTAAAAAAAACAAACAAACACTTTTTTAAAGACAGGCCCCCTCCCAGCCCTCCATAATAAAACGTGTCCACTACTCCTGTCAAGTTTGAGTTAAATGATAAGCACTGGTGCAGCAGGGGATATGGTGTGTTAACTCCCATTAATATTGTTGTGTCCCTTTGCTGTGAGCGTGCAGACATTAGAAGAATGGATTCAAACGCTTTTCTCTACCTCTCCCATAGCCATTTTACCATAATAGACGAATGTCAGAATAATTCCACTGTTGGTCTGGACAGCTGACTGACAGATCCAACTGGCCAGGGCACCTGTTGAACTCCGGGACCGATGTCCTGAAATCTATAATAAGAACACTCTGTCCTGCTTCCTGCCCCAGCACCACCACTCTCTGACCACCTGTCCCTCAAGACTGTTGCCCTGAAGAGTTCAGTGGCACCAGCTTCCCTTCCACTCACCAAGACCCTGCAAAGCCCACCCCACCCCCCACACCTCCAACAGAATCCCTAGTGAACGTCACACCAAAGTGGACCTAGACAATATGGTTTGCTTCTAATTCTTGGTACTTTCCACATTTTCCTTTAATGAGTATTCCTTACTCAGAACCAGAGGGACAAAATAAACTTGATATAATTATTTTTTCCTCCAATTCCAAAAGCAACATATGTTCGCTATTAAAGAAACTCCATTAATACTGCAATATATAGGAGAAAAGGAGTAAGTCTCCTATAATCCAACCCCTGTGGCAACCACTATTCCTATGTTGTAAATTCCTGCAGATTATTTCTATGATCCTGACCACGTGATACATTTATGTATTTAAATTTACAGAGTTGAACATTCTCTAAGACGGCACCTTTACTAAAGAGATCAGCAGAACACAACCACAATAATAATTATTGAAATGACCACTGTACATCCTATCAGTGGAGAGGGATACAAATAAGTAATGATAGTAAGAACTTAGAGACAAGCTCCCAAGTGACAGGCAAGGCCAAAGCCACGGGATCGTGGAGCTAAAGCTCTAGAAGTCAGCGGGGGAAGAACAAAAAAGACTTGTAATCCACGGTTGTGCCTACAACACCCAAGTGCGTCCAAGCCCCCTCCCCCTGGAGGCTGTACAGGGCCACTTGTCTGGGGCTGCCCAGCCTCTGCGGTGCAACAGGCTCCCAGTGGTCCCCCGCACAGTATGTGACTCTGACCTGGACAAGTTTGCCCCAATCTCCCCTCTCCGACCCCTCCTTTGGCAGAAACCCTGAAGGGGGAGGGGGGAGTTCAACCCTCCCTTAACGAAACACCCCTCTACCTAGGACAGGGAAGCTTAATCCTGTGTGACAACTCCAAAACATTCCTACCTACCTTTCCAACAGGCCCTAAGGGGGCTTAACCTCACAAAAGTACTCTTTTTAGGATTCAGTTCAAAGCACTTTCTCATCTGCAATTGGAGTTCTCTCAGCATTGTTGAGAGGCAGGGAGAGATATGAGGATTTCCTCATCCCATTCTACAGATGATAGTGACAAAGTACAGAAAGCTAATACAGCTTTCCAAAGACACATCACAAATAGGAATAGTATGGGAACGGCCAGAGAAGTTGGGAGGAAGGAGGTAGGAACTGTTAGCATCTTCTTGTGACCCTAAATGTTCCTTCTACCCCACCACTCTGCCACCTGCTTTTTACTATGTCCATACCATGTATTCATTCACTTATACCTAACTCATTCCATTCACATCCATGGGGTCATGTCCTCAAAGAATTTCTCCCAATATCTGGTTACTCTGGCACATTTATTTACAAATTCACACTTCACTACTATGCACTTCAACATTCAAGTGATTAATGAACCCAGTGCTGATGAGGTTCCCCATGTTTTACTTCCTCTTCCCCAATGGTCATCACCCACGCTCGTATCAGTTGACCACATTCATGGCCACACCTCGAAACTCATCGCTCGAAATCTCTCCACCTCTAATCTCAGATGCTGCCTCTCCCATGCGTGACCACAGCCTCCTACCCTGCCTCTTCTCCTAACTAGCAGAGGCTCTGGGCAGTACATGCCATGACGTAGCCCCTCCAGCTTCCCCTTGTCCCTTTCCCAACCTGGGCTGGTAAAACCATGTGATCACCAGCACCTTGGCGTCTCAGGTCCCAACTTTGACAACTGTCAAAATATGGATGAACCAATAATCCTCTGGTGAAAAAAAAATACATGTATCACAAAATCACGCCAATGGGCTTCCCAAAAAGTACTGCTCTCCACCTATACATGAATTAACTCAAAATTGATTATAAGCTTAAATATAAAATATAAAACTATACACCTTTTTGAACAAAACATCGGAGAAAATCTTCAGGATCTAGGGCTAGGCAATGAGTCCTCAGACTGGCCATCAGAAGTATAATCCACAAAAGGGAAAATTAATAAATTGGATCTCATCAAAATTAAAAACTTTTAATGTGGGATCCCATGTGAAGAAAATGAAAAGAAAAGCAACAGACAAGGAGCCAATATTTGCAAACCACATATGCAACAAAGGAGTCATATTTAGAATAAACTCCCTAAACTCAACAGTAAAAACATAAAGAATCCAATTAGAAAATGGACAAAGGACATGAGCAGACATTTCACTGAAGAGAATATACAGATGGCTAATAAGCACATGAAAAGATGCTCCACATCATTAGTCACTAGGGAAATGCAAACTACAACCCACACGAGATACGACCACACACTTCTCAGAATGGCTAAAATAAACAAGGGACAACATCAAATGCTGGTGAGGATGCAGACAACCTAGATCGCAGGGAAAAACGTGAAGCTGCTCTGGAAAACAGGGGACCGGTTAAAAACAACAACAACAACAAAAACAAAACAAAAAAAGAAAACCCAGAAAGTCCCAACTACCACTGCTGGCCATTTTATCCCGCAGAAATGAAAACTCACGTTCACACAAAAACCTGTGTATATCAACGGCCATAGGAGCTTTATCTGTAATAACCAGAAACTAGAATCAGTCCAGATGCCCTTAAACAGACATCCCACAGAAAACACTCAACAATAAGAAGGAACAAGCCATTGATAACACGCCAACAACAGGGATGAATCTCCAGGGAATGATGCGGAATGGAAAAAACGAACGCAAAAGGTTCCATACAGTATGATCCCATTATATAACAGGTTCGAAATGGCAACATTTTAGAAACAGATCGATTAAAGGTTGTCAGGAGTTAAAGCCGGGGGAGGCGGGACAGAGCTGGGTGTGGTCATAAAAGGGCAAGTCCAGGGATCCTAGTGGCACTGGGACTGTTCTGCACCCTCACTATGGTGGTGGATCACTGGTGGGTTATCTATCAACGCGAATATTCTGGTTGGGACAGGATGTAACAGTTTTTGCTAAATGTAACCATTGGGGGGATAATGGACAACACGTACAGGGGATCACTGTGTATTTCCTACAATGGCACGTGAATCTACTTATCTCAATACAGATTTCAATTAAAAAAAGGAAATAAACGGGATGCCTGGGTGGCTCAGCTGGTTAAGCATCCGACTTCGGCTAAGGTCATGATCTCACGGTTTGTGGATTTGAGCCCCGTGTCAGTACAGAGCCTGCTTGGAATGCTCTCTCCCTCTCTCTCTGCTCCTCCCTGACTTGCGCTTTCTCTCTCTTTCTCTCTCTCTCTCAAAATAAATAAATGAACTTTAAAAAGAAAAAGAAGGCTCTCCAGGTTCTCTCAGGGCCTCCTGCCAGTGCTGGGCAATACCTTCGCTCACCCCAGCTCCCCCACAGCATCTCTACTAAGCCTGATCTACTTTTCCAAAGCCCGCAACCCGCCTCGGCCCACATGACCTTACTCCCCTCATCAGTAGACCCGATCATTAGGCCCTCCCCGGACCCTCCGCCCATCTGGTCCTGGCATTGTGCCTCAGAGTAAAAGAAGCCCTACCCCCTCTTAAAGTCACTTCTGGGTTCTGTGTCACCAAATATATCCTCACCTCATCAATTTCTGTCCCCTGCTAACCACCCTCCCCTGTCCTAAGGGAAGTCTTCCTCCAACTACTCACGTCCTTCAAGATACCATCTCATGGCTGCTCCTGTGTGTGGCCAGATCTCTCCAAAGACTAGGCCATGGTCGTGTTCTGTCTCGGTACAGAGGAAACATAATCTGACTAATGTAGCTTACTTCCTGTACCCAAACCTTGTAAGGACTGTTTCAAATGTCAGTCTCATTCTCTGCTCATTTCTTCCCCCCCCCCCCCCCACTCTAAAAAATGTGCTCCTGTCCTCCTGGACCCAGGCTGTAGCCTCCTAGCCCTATGGCTCTCAACCTGGCTGATCACCCAAATTTCTCAGGGAGCTTTAAAAAATATAGATTCCCAGACCATTTTCCTAAAGGTTCTCATTTGATTGGTTTGAGTTAGTTTTTTTTTTTTCCTTTTCTTTTTCTTAAAGGCTTAAAAAGCTTCTCAAGTGCTTCTGCTGATGACGGTCAGGCTGGGGAACTACCGATGTGTCTCTCTTTTTCTCAAAAAGACACTTCTTTTTATTGTCCCACTCCAACAGGTACCTCATTTAAAAATTGTGCCAGCTTCACTGTGACCCACTGGGATTGCCTAAGGGACCACTTCTCTGATGGCGAGCCCCCAGCCAGCCTTGGTGGCTGCCCAGGGCCTCGAGCTCTTGACAGAACTCACCTCCTCCTTCCTCTCCTGTCTACAAACCTGCTTCTCCAGTCTCCACTCCCCACTTCACCCTCCGGGCCCCCAGAAGCGGAACCCTGCCATCACTCAACCCCGCCTTCTCTTTCACAAATCCCACTGGGTTGGCCGGTCCTGTTGGTTCCACATCTGGAACTTCTCTGCCCACACTGCTGGTACCTGCTTCAGGCCTCTTCCTCTCCCACTGGGCTCCTGCGATAGTCATCTAGCTTGCCTACACGCCTGCAGAGCCGGCTTCGTAAAACACCAGCTGAGTCACGTCATCTCTCCGGGAAAAATGTAATGGCTTCCCTTTGTCCTCAGAATGACCACCAGACACCACGCTGTGGCCTTCACGGTCCTCCATGATGCAGAGGCAGCCCAAGCCCACCTGCCACCACCCTCCCACATACACCCTCATTTCTAAGAGCACCAGAGGGATGCCCTCGCAGGACCCTGTGCCTTTCTCACCCGGTCTGCTTAGATCTGTTCGCCCTTCCCTTCTCCGTCTCTTGCCACAGCAGCAAGTCTGAGCCTAGGTGCAACATCACCTGAAGTTTTGTGCAGTGATCCTGTAACTTCACCCAACTATGCATCTCCCTAGGGAGAAGAACCACAACTTTCTATGGTTTTCAAAGGGGTCCATAATCCAAAGTAAGCGAAAAACACACACTACGTGGCCTTCTCCCATTCAAAGTTAGCTCAGGTAAGTCTGCCTCTCTGCCTCTGCCTCCTTCATTCTTCTGCATTGTCTAATAGAGGCATGTGCATTCCCCAGTCACAATCACTTCCCACTGCCCTACCACTAAGCTGTGTATATCTCTAGTAGGGCATACACTTCCCTCCAGATCAATATGTACAGCTGACCCTTGAACAACACCGGGGTTAGGGGCGCCGACCCCCTAAAGAGTCAAAAATCCTACAGAGTCAAAAGTTTAACTTTTGGCTCCCCCAAAACTTAACTATTAAAGAGCCTACTGTTGACCAGAAGCCTCACCAATGATAGAAATGGTCGATGAACACATATTTCATATGTCGTGTGAAGCATAGTATATGCTGCAGTCTTGTAATAAAGTAATCTAGAGTAAAGAAAATTATTTTGGGGGCACCTGGGTGGCTCAGTTGGTTAAGTGTCCAACTTTTGACATTGGCTCAGGTCATGATCTCATGGTAGTGGGATCGAGCCCCGTGTCAGGCTCCACATCAAGTGTGGAGCCTGCTTGGGATTCTCTCTTCCCACTCTGCCCCTCCCACCCTCTCAAAATAAGGAAATATTTTTTAGACACAAACTTATTTTTAAAATCATAAGGGAGAGAACATACACTTACAATACTGCACCACGTTGATCTTAAACAGCCTGTATAGAGCGGGTCTGCACAGTTCAAGCCCTTGTTGCTCAAGGATCAACTGTAGTTAATTGTATAAAGTGGCTTGCTTTCAGATGTCAGCTCCACCACTTATCTACTATGTGACCTTGAGCAATCGATTTGACCTTGGGCCTCAACTTCCTCAGCTGTCAAGTACCTGTATCGCTGGGTTGTCACGAGGAATAAACAAGACAACACGTTCTCAAACAAAAAGAAAAGTGTCTAGGGATGCCTGGGTGGCTCCATCAGTTAAATGTCTGACTTCAGCTCAGGTCATGATCTCAGGATTTGTGAACTCGAGCCTCGCATCAGGCTCTGTGCGGACAGCTCGGAGCCTGAAGCCTGCTTTGGATTCTGTGTCTCCCTCTCTCTTTGCCCCTCCCATGCTCATGCTGTGTGTGTGTCTCTCTCTCGATAATAAATAAACGTTAAATTTTTTTTTTTTTTAAACAAAAAAACTTCCCAGCCAAAACGCTGCTGATGACGCTGGCTTTGCTTTTCTCACAGGAACCAAAGTCTTTCAAAATCCTCTACTACTCAACGTGTTCTGAGGAGTCCAGAATTAACCCTCATTCTACCACTGGGCCCACCTGGGCAGAAATCCTTCCTACCTCTTGTATTAGCATCCGCCAGCACCTAGCAAAAACCAGGATTTCTTCTTCCTCACCTAGGAAGACCGTTAAATATACAAACACCTTTCTCTCTCTTTTTTCCCCCGCCTGCGTTCTCTTCTCCCTTTCTTTCTAGCCAGTGCCTCTACCAACAGAGGCCCTCTGGGCTCAGGATTACTCACCAACCTTTCTCTGTTTTCAATGATAATTCAGGTATGCATGTATTGGACAAACATCACTGATAGCTTCTATGTCTGACAAGGCAGTCAGGGTGGGGTCCTTGCCTTACGGGGCTTCTAGTCTGTTCTCAGGGCACAGTTCTTTGTGCTTCCCATTTGTAGCCAACTCACTTGAAATAATACCCTGAATCACAGGTCAGACAGAAAGAGGAAATCAAAGATGCCACATGATGTCCAGGTGCAGAAAAACAAGTTCACCTCAGGCCCCAAGCGTCACTTTTCCAAGTGGCCTAGAGATCCCACAGGGCTTGGATTTTATAGCCATTTCCACATCAAGGCCTCTGGGGCCTACAGGCACAGGCCACTTTCCTGGTCTTGAAAGGGGATGTTCCTGCATTTTCCCAACCAGCTCTTGAAACCAGGAGGACCACAGATTTTAGTCTCTGCCTAACCGATTAATGCTCACCCATTCTGACATCCCCTGCTGTCACCTCACTACAAGTGCCCCCCTCCCTTTTCTGTCAGTGCCTTTGTGAAGTAGGCAGGGGCCCCTTCCATGTCCAGTGCTCCCCCAGCTGGCAGGGTTCAGCTTGAACAACTGGAGAGGACTGGCCCACAGGGGTCTTCCTTCTCACCCCCTCAAACTTCTGTCGTCCTCACAGTTCTTCTCTCCAGGACTAACCAGTAGGTCTGGCATCCCAGCAAGAAAGGGGCCATCCATGGAGCTGTCCCTAGGTGAGGACCCCCAAGACATTTGCTCATAAAAGGAGAAAACCATTGCCTAGCAATTGCTCTGTCCAGGCCGCCTGTAGGATCCCAGGGCACCAGAATCTTCCAGACAGCTTCCTGGCCACCATCATGGCCAGCCTTGTGATCTAGGATCCTCCCTGCTGCGTTATTTGAGAAGCTTTCCTCCTGCCAGCATTGGGCCAGGTGCCCTGGACGTTGGTGGCCAAGAACAGGCTTCAAAAGGCTAAGTGGAAGGTGACCATCTTCAAAGGGTCCTCAGACTTCCCAGAATGCTCTGGCACACAGCCCTGACCTCAGGTCAGTGTTTCCTGCACATGAACTTGTGATGGCTCCGTGAGGGCAGGGACCGTGTCTGTCTGGTTCACTGCTGTATCCCTGACAACCCCCGGCACCCGGCTGGAATACAGGCGGCGCTCAATACTGATCTGTTGAATTAACACATAATGACCTCCACCAAGCAAGGAATGAAAGCACGTGAAAAGAGCCCAGGTCTGGGGGTCAGACAGACCTGGATGTGAAACCTTCTGGCTATACCATTTACACTAGTCATGTGCTTTCTCATCGACACAGTGGGGATCAGAATATCCACCTCAAAATGTCATTGGGAGCAGTAGATGGAAAGCGTATGGAAAGCCTTTAGCCCAGCTCATGGCAGACAGCACTTTTCGTTTTCTGTTCACAAACACTTCCATAGCGCTCACCGGATGCCGGACATCGTCCAAACGTGGCAGGGGGAATCCCAGATCACAATTAGTTTGTTTAAGTCTTGTAACAGTCCCACAAAGTAGGATCCATTTAAATCCCTTTTGCGGTGGTGGAAACGAAGGCACCAGGAGGAAAAGCAACTTGCCCAAAGTCTGATATCTAGAGGAGGCAGGGCCAAGCCTCCTATCAATTCCAAAGTCCAAAATTTTAAGTGCTGCACTCTTCGGTCTCTAAAGCAATCAGTGGAGGAATGTTAGCTGCTGTCCCTACCCTGGTTTGATTATAGGAGATAACGGGACCACAGTGCTAGACTAGGGTTTTCAGCTGCAAAACAAACACATCTGGGTATCCCTGTGGTTCACGGCTTTGTTTTAAAAACTAATGGCCTGTTCCCGTGAAATCTAATCTCAGACCAGTTTGCTGATCAAAACCTTCTCTCCCATTGTGTCCTCTTGCCATCTCCTCTCCAACTATCTACCAGAAAAAGAGACACTCAGCTACATAAAAATAGGAAACACAGAGAGAGAGAGAGAGAGAGAGTGAGCTTGCAGAGAGGCCTCAATCTCCTAACTATCCCTAAGGACAGGTGCCCACACAGAGGGGCCCAAGGCAGAAAAGTAGTCTGTCCACGTGGAGGCCAATCACATCAAGTCTCAGCTTCCCCACAGACCCGGGCAGCAGAGGGAGAATCAAGCCATCTCTTCTAATGGCCCAAACCTCCTCATAAAGAAAGCTTTCCATTTTGCCCCTCTATAAGACTGCATTTGCCCTATTGCCGACCACGGAGGAAATGTCATTACCAAAATAAATCAGCGCTGCACTTGACCTTCCTTCTCAAATGGCTCAGTATTAGTGACATCACAATGCACTCTACAAATGCTCAGAAATATTGGAAAACCCCCCTCAAGTCAAAAACACTTGGTATTTCACTAAAAAGCATTAGATTATTTTGATTTTATTCCACGGAATCTAAAATGCTTTCAATGTTTTCATTTTCAAAATGCTCAGAAGAAAAAGAACGCTCTTAGGACCTTAGGGCACTTCGACTCTGGGTCTGGTTTGTGCCTGGTTCATGTATGGTAAGATGGGGAACAAGCCAGAAGCCAGGGAACAGTACCTCTGGCCCCACACTGCTCACTGACACAATCCACAATCCCCGAGTGGCAGGGCCCTCATTGTGGAGGTTCCCACGTCTAACTTCTCTTACCCTCAAAGTCACAGGGGAATCAGCAGCAGCCCTCCTGAGGGATGTCGTCTCCACCTCTCGAGTCCCTGCTAACTCCATGTGTCGCTTTCAAATTACCAGTCAGAGCACCACCCCTCCATGCTGGCCACCGAGAGGGGGTTGAGGGCATGGCTTCAAGACCACCGCAGCAAATGCATTTCCTGCACCCCCCCATCCGGACACGTGACCCCGCAGCAGTTGTAATTCCTAATGCTGCTTGCTCGAAAGACCTCCCCATTTTAAATCAGCTTGGTCGCTACTAACACAGTAAGTCGGTGGAATGTTGGTTTAAGGAAAGAAAGAATCCATACATCAAGAACAAGTGCTCTCATACTGATCACTCTTACTGAGGTACAAAGTCCCGGCATCACCAAACGTACAAGTCTCGGGGACCCATAGACATCAACCACTTTAATTGACTCTTTTTCCTTTCCACGGAGGAGAAAACGGAGATTCAGGCAGAAGGCAAATCTGTCCGCGGGTGGTAAAGGACTCCAATCCAAAACTTCTTGGTTATTTTTCCATATTCAGCCCAGTGCCTCGGACACCCCATGACCACCAACAAGAGCACTTAACACACGCATTTCCACAAAAAAATTGTTTCTGTGATGGTGTTATAGGCAGACTGGTTAAATCTACCAATGCTGCTACCTAAAAAGTAAAACCAACAGAGAAGAAAACACAATCGGGAGTAGACAAAATTAACTTTTGCTCTGAATTAAGTTCTCGGCCGCAAACCTAAAGCACAAGCACCTTTCCAGTATCCTCTGTGAGAAGAGAAGGGTAGTAGTTCCTACCCACCAGGATGTGCGATACTCGGCCGGTATTTTAGAGAACAACAATTTCTGGACTAACAAACTAGAGTTGTACAACGGAGAGCAGCCTGAAGCCGCCTTCACAACTAGTAATAAAATCAGCTTCAAAGGAGGCGGAAGGATTAAAGTACTTTCCTCTGCCTTTAAAATGGGGGGCGGGGGTGCATTTTTAGGTATGAAGACAAGACCCTGCAAGCATATCCCCAGGCTGAGGAAGGGTAGCCCAGGAAAGACACACACACACACACACACACACACACACACGCACGCGCGCACACACAGAGAGAAAACAGACAGCCCTGAAACTTTCTACCCACAGCAGCTGATATGTTTCACCCTGAGTCCATTTCACCAATGGACACAAAGAAGCTTCTCTGGCTACAAAGGATCACAGGAGAGCATAAAACAAATGAAGGCTTGGGCTCTCTCCCCTGTGTGTGTGACACTGACAGGCTGGAGACTCCAAGGCTGCAGAAAGCAAAATTTCCCTTGTTTCCATTACATCATCCAAGTTGGAGAAGGGGAGGGCAGGGAACACAGCTGGTAGCAGCTGCACCACCATCTGCCTTCTCCTTAGCCGCGTGTGCTAGTTTGAGCAGCAGCCTCCTACGGCCCCAGATAGACGAGGCGCAGGATTAAAGGTACAACACCCTATTATGGAAGAGCTTTCAAATTATTTAGAAATAAATCACTTCCATGATAAGTTAACAACCTCAGGTAGGCTGCTGGGCCAGTTCTCTTGGAGGTTCGGCGATTTGATTGCGTCTCTTTAGACTCTTTAGACTCTTCAGCACAAGCTCTGTCAACTCAACGTGCCCAATTAGACAGGCAGAACGTGCAGGCAACCACCTGCCATCTGCTTCCCAAAAGGTGAGCAAGCACAGGTCTGCAGCTGGAAGCACTCAGGGAAGGACCAGGGAACATTCAACCCCAGCACACAAGCCCCAGACTAGTGGATGGGTGCTTGCCGCGGCCCTTGGCACCCCAAGCCATTTGGTTAACCAGTCTTCCCTTCGCAGGCACTCCTGAAGTTTCCTTTAAAACGCACTGCTAAGCGTCCCCTTGCGGAAGGGGAGGCTGGTGAGAGCCTGGGGGCTAACACCTTGTCTGGCCATTCAACTGCAAACTGGCAACACAGCGGTTAAGATTGTGGTCTGAAGGTCTGAGCAAGCCACATACATGTCTGACTGGCCTATGCAGGGTTGTGCTTAAAAAACAAAAATGCCAGCTTTTAAAAATGAGTAGATTTCATGTATCAACATCTATATTGCTAGCTCTTCCTGGGGGGAGGGAGTGTGGGGGGCGGGAATCAAGAGATCTGGTAGCACCAAGTCCCGTTTCCACGTGACACCAGTCAATTACCGGGAGCTCATACGCGGCAGGCTTCCGTGAGACTGGCCACGTGCTCCTAAGAACTAGCCCCGACACATGGGGGTCTGTGCATGTCACTGCGACTGTGCTCCAACCTGGACCTTGAGAGCTTTTGTTATAATGCTGCTGAGCACGTAGAAGGACAAGAAAACCCCAGAGAATGATTTCCCGACGGCCCTTTATGGACTCTTCTGGTTAGCTGAGATTTAGTCCCTTGATGGCCAACTAAAATCCACAAAGATCATCGAACCCAAGCCAGTGAATGGATCTCAGGACGAGGCTAGCGACAATCGTCCCTTATTACAAAAGCACATCGTAGCATTCCAGACCACTTACCATACATCTTGCCTTCGTCTGATAAGATGATTTTCCTCCTCCCACATGGCGGATAGATAGCCAAGGCTTCCTGAAAGCTCTGCTCAATGTCAGGGCTCCAGACCCCTTCCGCATCATTGTCAATCGGCTTATCTGCAGAGTCGCTCATCCTTTCCATGTTTTCGGCAGGGCTCTCACTGCCGCTCCAGCTGCTGGGCTCAATTTTGGCGGTTGGATTTTCCAAGCCGGAGCCTGGAGCCTTTTCAAGAAAATAAACCTAAGAGAGAAATGAAAAGATAGCATAAGGACGAGGTAATGACCAACATACTGCTCTCACTAGTTCTATTACCCGTTCTTCAGTCACTGGCTTTGCTCGAAAAATAAGTCCTAGCAGAGAATACGGAATCCAGGGGTCCAGGCGGCTTTTGTTCTTTATGGATCATGTTAAACACTCATACGCAAACGCGATGGCAGGCAGAAACTGGATAGTCTTCACAGATGTGAGAACAGTACTCACTCGGAGTTACAAGTTCACAGCGAATCCTGCAAAAACCTCTGACTGAATGCCTCCAATCTACCAGGAGCACTTTACTCAAGGATAATCCAATGTCCACGGCAAAACCAGTGGTTCAAAAGGAAATAAAGTAAAGCAAAAGATGTCTGCCTCACTGCGGCAAGTGGCACGAGAACTCAAAAATGTCAAATCAGCCCAGTCGGTGTGTCACTGAGATCGCCAGAATGCAAGACGGTGGCAGGAGGGAGGAAGGAGGAGATACTGTTATCCTAAATACTCATTCCACTAAAACCAGTGCCAACTGCCCTGAATCTGCTTCTATACAGCATTTCTCTGCGGGGCTTTTGCCCTATACGCTCAGCTCACTTGGCCGCTCTCAGCTTCTAGACTGTAACCCTGCAGCAAAGACCAAGACGCCCCTGCCCTCGCCTCCCCTGCGACCTCGACAAGTGGCCTGCGCATTTGCAGAAATGTTTTTACACCTACACGGGGCACTTCATCTGGTAGCCTGCTTGGAATTTCTGATCACATGAGAACCGTAGGGAGTCTTTTCATTTATTCTTCTGTAGCACTGAAGATTACAGAAGCACCAGAAATTTTTCTCAAAGATTTATTCCCCTTAAATTATGCATGTAACCTATGGTCATAATGGGATAAGCTTTCCAAACAAATGTCAAACCGGCACAAACACCAATGTGAAAATGATCTAATCCAGTACCCCCTGCCGTCTGCACACTAACATATCGATATTCCTTTGTCGAAGAGGCATCAGATCATTAATTCAAAGGCTTCCCCAAAAGGGGAGAAGAAATGCGCCTGGGGATGGATCGAAGAAGGGAGGCACAGGACCGGAGCAGGGACAGCTCGGTGTGACCACCATCCCATCCACCTCCACACCTCAAGTCCACACGATATTACAACAGAGGCGGCCAGAAGGGCAGCAGATGCCGGCGGCCCCACCAGGCGCAGGGGACCTGTTCGGCGTTCTGGGGCAGTCCCCTGAGAGCAAGCAACCTGTCTTCTTTCCTTCTCGCTCCCAACTGCACCCCCTCTCACCTGCCCTCCCCCAGCTGCGTAGATCAACAGATCCCAGGTGCAGAAACTCAGGGGCATGTGAACATGACACAATTAATGGTGTACCTGGTGGGTGCGTTTGGCTTCTTAGCCTGACAGCTTTTTGGATCTAGCAGCCCCTGGATAAAAGAAACCCTCAGGTTGTCTGCCTTTAAATGCTGCCATTGACCCATCACTCAAGGAGCTTGTCAGCAAAATATTTACCACGTCTTACCAACACGTGTGCGTTAACACAGGACTTTAAAACCTGCCAAACGTTGAGGCATAAACTCTGCCACAAGAAAAGGTCTTGTGATTGACCTGCAGATGAACTCCATGATGCCTCCAGTGTGGGCTTTTCGAATTCTCAAATTATTCTATTTTTTTTTGGTTGGGATTTAGGAGTCTTACAAAACTCAGGCTGACCTGTACTACTCTACCCGACAGTCGCTTCCACCTCCAAAGCACTTTCTCGGAAGAAGTACGAGAATATGAGCAAACGTTTTGAGGTAGCAGCCAGCCCGCCTTCTCCTTCTCTACCTGACCCCAAAATAGAACAAAACAAAACAAAACAAAACAAAACAAAACAAAACAAAACAAAACGAACGGCACAAAAAAACACAGGCCAGTCCCTCTGGGCTCTGGGCAGCTCCCAGCAGTATGAATTCACTGTAGGGAGCCTCACCGTAGGATGAACGGGTGATGTATGTGCCCAGCATGCAACCTCGATGGTGGAGGGATAGAATCCAGGACAGTGAGGGCCTGCTGAGGGACCGGGAGCGTGACTTGCCTAAGGAGAACACCACCGTGTGAGTGAGAGCCACAGAGTCTCCAGGCCAAAATACAGCGGCACCCCCTGATCCTATGCTTGACATCTTCTCTAACTCTTCCATCAGCTGCTCACACGGTCTGCACTTGAACATCCCCAATGGCAAGGAACCCACTCCCTCCCCAATACCACTTCCTTTGTACTGGCGTGCTGAGATTCTTCCATCTGGGAGGCTAAAACCCAGTTAACATCTACCTATTCATCCCCTGAGGGTCTATCCCTCAAGGGACAGAAATGGAGCAACCCTCCCCCCCACCAACAAACACCCATTGAGGTATGGCTGGAACAGCCCCCAGCCTCCTGATTACGTTCCAGACTAGGCATAATTCACATTGTCCCTCTGCCCAGCCCTCATAAATGCATCCCAGTTTGTCCACAACCCTTCATAAATGACACTCAGATTCATAAACCTATGATTCATAAAACTTCCAAGCTCCCAAGTGCTGCTCCTGAATTTCCTCTCTTGTGCAACTGGCTTCGGAGCTAAAAACGGGAGTTTATATTTATTCCTATTAAATTCCATTATTTTTACCCTTAGGGCATGGCTCAAAGCTGGTAAGATCTTTCTGAATCATAACCGTCAAGCTCAGTGTCCGTAGACATTGAACAACCTCTAAGAGTTGCCACATGGGAAGGGTGTAGACCCATTCTGTAGAAGTTCCAAAGAAGATTCTGGCTCAACATACGGAAAATTTTCCAGCTAGTTGAACTGTTCCACAAGGAGGGAAGTGCCGTAAAGACAGGCAGCAGAGTCGGGCGGACAACCCCTTCAAGTTACCTCTAAAGCTAAAACTCCCTAGTCCTTGGTTAGGGCATGCAACATTAGCTAGCATTAACTGATCCATCCACTTAGTCAATACAGGCAGCGCTCTAAATGCTCTCAGGTTTTTATTCATTTACTGCAAAGGGAAGAACGCTGTGTCCAGGCTCTTGCAATTTGGTCAACCGGAGCTCAGCAGGATGGAATTACCTACTCTGGACAAGGGCCAGAACATAGCCCCAGAAGCTACCACATACATAATCCACAGAGTTCTACAGGCCCTTGGTTTTACAACCCAATTGTAAGATGAGGCCCTGTCTGGGCGGAGAGTTTCCGATCACAAGACTGGGGCTGGCTGAGAAAAGCTCCCGTACTGGATACCGAAATAACCATCCTGGCATTCTATCCCTCAGGTCCCTTCCAGCCCAGCTCAAAATCCACCTCATCCTGGAAGCGTGTGTCCGGTGGCTCTGCGAGTGTCAGTCACACATTAGGAATATCCTAAGCATGTGTGGAATCGGTAAACTACCACGCAATCTACGTGGCCCCTGAATGTATAGCAGCGAACGCCCGCTTATTAGCAACAACAAGCTCTAGTCAAATGAGTTGAGCAGAGAGTATCTGTGCCAGGGCTTACATCCTCACCGGCTCATACATCCTTTGAGCAAGGGAGTCAACTTTCACTCAACTCAGGAAATGAAGAAAAGCCCAGGATCGGGGGCTGGAGAGGGAACACGTGGTATTAAGACTCAACCTGACCTGGCTTGTAAACCTGGCTCATCCACCAGCCACAACACCCAGACTAAATTAGTTCATCTCGTAGAAGCTCAGAGTTTAACCTGCAAATGGACATAAATTTAAGTTCAATCCCAACACAGAAAAATCATGCAGGGGTAGAAGGACTCTACTCTCGCAGGACTGTTGTAGAGACTTAGGGGGATATATTGTGTACCATGTAGCCTCTGTGTGCCTCCGTTTCCATCATTAACACTTTTCTAAAAGCTCATTTTGTTCCTAAAAGTCTCCTTGGCCACGCTATAATAAATGTTACCCGGGACCTAAATATTCCTGTTAACTGCCCCAATAGCTACACTCCCTAAATAGATCATTCTTCCATAATTACCCACTGACACTTCAAGAAAGGTGATAGGATTACAGTGAAGTGATAGCATATATACAGTTAACCAATTCACATTTTAATCTAAAAGTCTGGGCAAAGAAAGGGGTGAGACAGTCTAACGCAGGTGCTTCTGACATTGACTCCATTCAAGGGACGTATTCACAAGGGTATGACCTAGGGCACAGTATTCTGTTGCTCCCTGTATCTTAATTTCTATGGGTCTCTCATAATGTAAGCACATCACCCACTTACAGGTGATTTAAGAGCTCTTAAATAAAGGGGTTAGTTTTAAATAACCCTCCTGATTAATGAAACGCCACTGAACATGAGGGTCACAAAAATCCATACAGCTTCTGTTAGGCAATGTCTCAGTACTCTACGAGGCAACCAGAAAAGGGATGGATTGGGCATTACGACTCTATCTCCACCTGAGTAACCCAGGAACACAGGGCACTCGTCGACCCCCATGTACATCAGTTTCCGTCATTAACACTGAAGGCCAACTATGGCCAACACAACACTACCTTGTGTTCCCATCGACTCTACCTATAATAAAACTTGGTAAGTTGATTTGTTATTGCACCCCAGCGATACTCCAATCTCCTTGAGGGCAGGGACTTTTACGCTCATCACGGGATCCCCAGTGCTAGTACAGTATGTGGAATAATGCTCAATGAAAGAATGAACCAACAACCGGATGACGTGAACATTCTTTGACATCAATATGAGTGAACTTATCACCCAAGCTTTCCACAAGAAGGGCGAGAGCTTTGGTCCCTTTCCCATCCCTCACCCTGATCTGGTCAAGGTTCTAAGGAGAAGAGTCCCAGAGAAAATCACCCAATTACGAAGATGTAAGAGAACAGACTTAAGACAGGCACGGTTGAGATAGACAAGAGTTGACTATCTAACCCAATTTATTAATTATTAATCACAATTACTGACAACCGACTGCCCTTCTGTGTTAAAGACACAAATACGGTTTGGGTCCTCTAGAAGGTAAACTCCTGCTTCGATGAACAAACATTATTTTGAGTGGAATGGAAATTACTGAGATACAATATTTTACCCTCTCTCGTTCTCTTTTCTTCTGGCCCCTAGAGAAGATAGAACCAGACAACAGCAGCTATGAGAAAAGTCATAAGAGAGGCAAAGTGGCGAGGATGTGAAGGCCAGAAACCCAAGAGGTGGCCAACGAAGAAATCTGAAGAAATGAAAAATGGTAACAAAGCAAATTTGAGTGAGCGGGTGAATGAAAAAGGAACATTAAGGAGTGGCACTGAAAGGAATGCTAAGGAAGATTTCTATGAGCTCAGAAGAATGTGGACGCAGGCAAAGGTGAGAGCCATTTAAAGAGAGAGAATCACTCTTGGTCACTGTGATCTTAGTGACAGCCAAGATTCTCCTCATAAGAGAAAAGCTGCCCTCCAATAAAAGACTAGGAAAAAAAGATTCTTTACTTCCAAAGTGAACTGGTACCTCAAATCCAAATTCAACCTTCTCCCAATGAACCACGTTTCAAGCACAATGCCAGAAGCTCTGACCTACAGTATCTTATTTCATCACTGCCCTACTCCTATCGGGCATTATCTCCACCTTATGAGGTCCAGAGACCTAACTAAGTTGACTAAAGTCCTATATTAATGAAAATCTGAATCCAGGAGTCATTTTGCCAGACCCAGCGCACCTTCCCTGGGAATATCAGACTCAACTACACCCTCACTAGACAGTGAGCTGGAGGCTGGATTTCCAAGGGAGAGAATGTAGGCAGTGCCGAAGGCTCAGCCCTGTCTCCAACTGACACCTGCAAGCACAGTCTAATTAATTCCTAATGAGTAGTGATGATACTGACTCACCTCCCCAGGTAGTTGGTAGGAATGTCAGGCACTCATGATGGTTCATCACTTTGCATACGTAAGGTGGGACAAGTTACTAGTTTCCCATCATTGTAGACACTAGCCAAACCTGCCAACAAGTAGCCCGAGAAATGCAAGCGAAGCCTGACAGACTGGATTTTGGAGGCAACCTCCAGAGAAATGGAGCTGCAGAATGTTAAGTCCTTGTCTGAGCAGAACGTTCAGGAAATGACAACGCTAAGAACATAAAGCCATTAGCAGCCAGTGAGCCCTGGTGTCATAGACTTCAATTGCCAACAGATGCTAATTTCAGCAGGAAGGAGTGGATAATTACTCCTTCTCATTTGCAAACATCACTTCCATATCAACAGGATCCGTCAACAACCCAATGCCTCGTCACCAAGACCACGATGCTGAGCACCCCACGGGAGGACTTTAGCATTACCCTCCTGAGTTTCTCTGATTAATTCTCCGGCTCCATCAGCCCCAAGTACCTGCCCAGGTGACAGTTCAAGAAAGGCTTCGATGGACTTCATGCCATGCAGCTCTGTATTACCAGCCTTTAGTGGCATCACCTTTCCCATCCCCTTAAGTAATCTGTTAGCCAGTGAGAACGGAAATTCTTTTTTTTTCCAATATATGAAGTTTATTGTCAAATTGGTTTCCATACAACACCCAGTGCTCATCGCAAAAGGTGCCCTCCTCAATACCCATCACCCACCCCCCCCCCACCCCATCAACCCTCAGTTTGGAGAACGGAAATTCTTGCCTCTCCCTTTCTCCTCCCGCCACTACCAGTCAAACGAATCACTGCTCTGTTTCATCCCAAGACACCTTCAAAAGGAACTAGGCCACAGACCTAAAGCCAAGCAGTCTATCCAATCTGACCATTCCAAAGTGAAAACCTGACATCAAGGCAGTGCACTCATATGCGAGGCAGGAGCTGGATGGCATGGTCCACAGCCTGAGCCATGGGGCCCCAGGAGGTCGACTACTTAACACATTTCAAAGGCAGAAACAGAAGTTTCTTTCCTGCTTTAAGAGAAAAAAAAATGCCACAAGAGTTAGCTTTTAAGTAGCGCTCAGTGAGCATTCAAAAGGAAAATTCTTACGACCTTTCCCAGGGGTAACAGTCCAAGAAAACCCCAAAACTAACCCTTCAATTCCTGTAGGTCTGTAAAGTGAACATATATTTGAGGTGGACAGAGCAATCCCAGTGATTCTTTTTTTTTTTAATTTTTTTATTACATTTATTTATTTTTGAGAGACAGAGTGAGACAGAGCGCGAGTAGGGGAGGGGCAGAGAGAGAAGGTGACACAGAATCCGAAGCAGGCTCCAGGCTCTGAGCTGTCAGCACAGAGCCCGATGCGCAGCTCGAACTCACAAACCGTGAGACCACGACCTGAGCCTAAGTGGAACACTTAACCGACTGAGCCACCCAGGCGCCCCCGCAACGATTCTTTAAAACAAAGAAAACAAACACCACAAAAAGAATATTCCTTAGTCACTAAGTTACAGATACTATTACATTCTTAGTTGGTGAGGTTCACCATCAGATTACTGTGATGCCTTCTCGTTTTAAATAGCAATGAATACAAATTAAAAAAAAAAAAAATCAAAAGGAGACAGTTTGTATTTTAAAAGAAACCAACACAGCAGGGAGGTACATACGCTGTGTTTGGTCAAACCCGATGGCGAGCATTTCAAACAGCCCATCTCAGTCCCATACTAGGAAGAGTGCCTACAAATGAGCCTCGTACAAGCAGAGTGCTGCGCCCTGGGTGGCAAGTCTGTAGGTCACAACTGGGGTGTCACCCTTCTTACAAAAGGCCATGGGGACGCAGTGTTACACAGCTTGCTGCTAGCCAACTTAATGATATGTTGGCTCTGGGCTGACTGAGTCCCAACAGCTGACCTGCCCAGATGCAGTTCCTCTGGCTGATGTGGAGTTCGAATTCTATTGCATCAGGAACAGCCCTCCCTAGTCCACCTACAGAAATGGTCCCGGGCCACCTTCTCCAGCTCCTATGACTTAGGGTGCTTCTCTCATTCCAGCCGAGCCCATGTCTACCCAGGATCATTTACACAGTATGCAAGGAGACAGAAGGACTGGGTAAATCCACAGTTCACTTCTGATTGGGCCAGAAGTCCATCAACAAGAACAACTGAACAAAGCTGGCATTTTAGAGTGCTGAACTGTGGGGGCGCCTGGGTGGCTCAGTTGGTGAAGCGTCCAACTTCGGCTCGGGTCATGATCTCACAGTTCCTGAGTTCGAGCCCCGCGTCGATCTCTCTGCTGTCAGCACATAACCCCTGCTTTGGATCCTCTGTCCCCCTCTCTCTCTGCCCTTTTGCTGCTGGTTCTATCTCCAAACAAATAAATAAACTTTAAAGTGCTGAACTGTGAAGTCCAAGCTCTGCTCCAGTTCTTGTACGGGGTACGCTGGCATTGAAATGCTCTCTAAAGATCCAACAGACCCCTATGGACCTCCTCAGTACTCACAATGTAAGATCCAAACTCTGGGCTCCAGAAAAAACTACTCTTCCCTGTCACCTTCAGGAAACCAAGGACACAATTCAACACAACACATGTTGTCCTTTTCCAGCCCCTCAACCATCAAAAATCAGGATATCCCTTTTTTGTGGGGGTGTTGGGTCTGGCCAATCCACTTTTCAATAGCCATTTCGAAGGGATCTAAGCATACCGATCCTCATCCCAAATCATACGGGAGTATCTGGAGCCCAAAACACAATCCTAAAGCTCCCTGGAAGCAGAAATTGAGCCCCTGAGCCCTCTAGGACCTCGGACAGTGGCATGTGGCATTAGGGGACTGCATAAAAGCAGAACACGGCAGAAGGGAGGCTACAATTAACCTTTCTGATTCCACAGTTACGTTAGAGACAAGAGTATTCCAGGAGCTCTCGGTAAACTGCTTTTACCGAATTACGCTTTTATGCAGCGCCATCAGCATACAAAGGAACATCCCAAGAATTAGTCACTGGATTTACTCCAAGAAGGTGAAGGTGTCCTTCATCATATCTCGCGGATTGCTCTTTACAGAGATCCCAAAGGTAAGTTCGATGACGAACAAGACAACATGTGTTTGTCTGGTTTGGTTTTTCACGTTGTGGTCAACGGACTAGGCCTTGGCTTTACTCGCCAGCCACAGACTGCCCTGAGCCACACCGGCAGGCCCCTCAGAGAAGCCACGGAGGTTGTTAGCAAGTTTAGTTTCATTCGCAGATCCACTACAGGGCCTTACCTCTACACCATCCCTTTCTTCTTTCCTGCATTTCCCTTTTAATTAATGCCATTTTACAGCCTTGCAAGCCGCCTTAAATTCATTCTGAAGTCAAAGAGGGTAGAAACACAAAGCGGAAAGTACTTCTGTTTTCTCATAGCCCGCTCCCATGTCCCCCATCACGTGCCAGGCACTACAGAAACAGAGATAAATAAATATGCTACCCTCCCTGCCTTCAAGGAGCAGCCTTCCAGCTGGGAGACAGATATCGAAGTTCATAATCCTTCCTGACTTCAAGCCTCTCCTCTGGGAGGCTGTCCGACCCCTCCCTCATTTTCTGCCAGAAGCCGGGAAGGCCTTTGGCTCGCCAGGACAAATGAACTTGCCTCACTCACTGCACAGGAAGGATTTACGTGTCTGCCGCCTTTGCAGGTGTGTGAGATCTTTAAGGCTTAGGTCCATGCCTTTAGTCATCTTCCTGCCCCTGGCATTTAACAGAACGCCTGGCACACAGTAACTGCTCCTCCAAAATGATGACTGAATGAAGGTCTAAAACAATGAGTCCATGGGTGAAGGAATGAATGAACAAGGAATGGATACAGGATGTCAGAGGAGGAACGAACCAAGTGCTATTGGGGCACAGATCCAGGAGCTGATCCCGCCTCTCGGGTCAACCAGAGGGTCACAGGAGGGGAGGTTCAGACTGCTGTGGAAGTCTAAACAGGACTTACCAGGCCAATTACAAGCAGGGTTCAGGGGGGCCCAAGAAGAGTGTCCGTGCATGGGACGTGCTGACAGAAGGGCAAAGCAAGAAAGCAGAAAGGCTGGAGCAGAGCTTAAAACACGAAGCTGAACTGGATCACACAGGGCCCCTCGCACACCGTGACCAAAGGGCTGGGCTATTGCATACAGCAGCTAACAAGAAAATACCAGCAACATCAGGAGTGTGCAAGCCACTCAGGAAGGGGTGTGTGTGTGTGTGTGTGTGTGTGTGTGCGCACGCGTGCGCACGAGTGTGTTATCTGCTTGGGAGAATAAAGGATGAAGAACAGATAATTTTATAAATTTGCAATCAGAATTTTTTAATCAAAAGCATTTTCAGTGTGGTCCAAGGCCAGAACAGTTCTCTAGGTAACTTCAAGTGTTCCATCCCTGAAGCATTCCAAATTCATAAAGGTGTTTTTAACGACAGTGTAAACAGATGTGTTTGTTTAAACAGCCCAGAGCTACCAGATGAACTCCACTCGGATCTTCAATTACTGCTCATTAGACTTTGTCTTCAAGCACCCTGCATTATTCCCCTGGTCCCCAAAGAGGGCTGTGTGCCGACAGCACAGTCACCCCCAAACCAGCACGGGGACTAAGCTGCTGTGCTCACACAGACACACATCTGAGAATGGCCAACATGCAAACACCAGCTAATGCCCACAGGAACGAATGTATAATCTGACCGAAGACATACGACCAAAGACAACAGTGGACCCAAACGTCTGCTGGTCCCAGTGTTACTGACATAATGGAATCCCCACTCTTCAAATGAGAGACGCAATGTGCCATGTAATGACACAGTGATGGAGCAGCTGCAAAACAGGTCTTCTACCGAGAGGGATGCAAATTCAGAGACCAATTAAAGCCCCACCCTTGCCCACATCCCTATCCTCCAAATGTAAACCTGGTCCTTGCCTTACACCCAGTTCAACTTCAGCAGGAGCACTAGTCTTGGCACTCTGGCTGGAAACTGGCTCAGGCAGGATAAGCGAGTATTCCCCCTTTAGACAATAAGCCACTCATTCAAAAAAGTCAGATGCTACGTGAGCACCTACTGTGTGCACAGCACCAACCAGCTCTAAGCATGCAAGTGGTCCACAAACACTTCAAGGACACACAGCGGGACAAGACCCCCAGGCAACGAGAAGCACAGACTGAGAAAGGCTGAGGCACCCAATTCTGGAATCCAGCCTCCCTGTGCCTTCACTTCCGGGTGGCCCAGGAGGCTCTGAAAGAGGGCGTGCCACCAGACTCCTGCCTCCCCCTCCCACCCTGCCAGCGAGTCCCCTGTACCAAGTAAAGGAGGCAAAAGGCCAGAAGTGGATTCAGTCTACATTTCTGCAGCTCCCCAACACACACTCACCCAAGGATTTCTTCTTTCTTCAGAAGAAAATTAAGGGGGCTGGGTTTATATTTCTGTCCAGGATCTCTTCTTCCTCCAACACAATCTGCTACCCCGATAGAGGAACACGGAACGCCGGCCTTCAACTCCTCTCCTCGAACCTGAATCCATTGCGGATTCCACCTGTGGAATGGCACTACAGCCCTCCCTCTGTCTCGGGCTCTCCCTTTCTCCAACGTTCATGGTGTTGATTCCCCATCAGTCCAACTGACTGATGTGGATGGATTCAGCATGCAGGATTCAACTTGAAGGCCTGAACGGCCCAAAAGCAAGCCAAACAAACCCAAACCCTCACATACGCACAGACCGGGCAGACTGGGTGCTGACACCTTCGGCGCCATGTCTCTGCACTGAGGGTCTGTCTCTAAAAGCAGCCAGGAAACCGGAAGAGATTTTCCAGGTCCTTGGTGAGGGGACCCAATCGCACAGCCCCCTCAGAGAGGCTCCGCGACTCACGGGAGTACAGCACCCACAGCGGGGGCCACCATCCCACGCTCCCCCCACCCTTTCTGATGCAACTGAATCCCAAGAGTGTCCACTCAGCCCCCCAATCCCTCAGCTGCATGTCCTCCGCTCCCCTCCATCCCCATCGACTCTGCTCTTGTCTCACGGCAGTTGCCTATGTCCCCAAACCACTACCACTCCTGACAACCTGGTTCTGGCCGGCTCCCAGCTCTGGATATTAGGTCGAGACGACATAGGCGGCTTCTTAAAAATATGATCCCAGCTCTGATGCCAGAAGTACTGAATCAGAGGCCCCAGGAAATGTATTTTTTTTTTTTTACCAAGTCTCTCCTGTGCTCCCAAAATGCAAATATGACTTTCATCATATGCTCATTCAAAATCTTTCAGCAGATCCCCACCCACTCCAGAACCCAAGTG
This sequence comes from Prionailurus viverrinus, assembly GCF_022837055.1. NCBI lineage: Eukaryota > Metazoa > Chordata > Mammalia > Carnivora > Felidae > Prionailurus > Prionailurus viverrinus. The sequence continues at coordinate 69,360,813 of NC_062570.1, read as the reverse complement.
CATAACAGGGGCACCCGTGGCCTGAACCACCTGGCTGCAGCCTGCTCCCATTCCGACCACGTGACTGCTCCGTGGTGCCCAGATATGGCGGGCCGCCTGCTTCAATCCTTCCGCCACCTGGGTCCCTCTGCCCTGGTGCTTCCTTCACCAGCCGTTCTGCCTAATGAATATCTATTGGTCCTTTCAAGACCAAAACTACCAACCTCTCTCAATCTGCCTTAGCAGATGTCTCCACTCAGAGAAGTCACATCTGTGTCCCCAGAGCACCTCAAATAAACTTCCAACCCCCACACATGCATGCTTCACCATAATGTCTCTTAAGAAACAGTCTCCCAGCTAATCGGTAAGTTCCTTGGCATTCCTATATCATCTCTCAACAGCAGACAAGTTTCTGGAACTCCCAAAAAATGTCTGCTACATGTTTTCATTCACGGGTACCCCTAGAGCTGCAGGGACTACACTGTGCATCTGGAGAGCCTACATATCAAAGCAGTGAAATATATATAAAGAGTACCTAGGGTCTTGGAATACCAAAGAGTTTGAATTTTGAGTTCTCCACTTTTTAGCTGTGTCCCGGTGTTTTTATCCCCCTTCTGTGCCAATGAGAATTAGCACTACCTACCTGTTGTAAAGATGATGAGTGGATGTAAAGTACGGGTGTCTCAATCATTGGCAGTCATTACGTACGTTATTTATCATTATCTACAGGCTTACAGATTAGTGGGTATGAGTGCACACACATCTTAGAACTGTGGCTGACACACTGCAGGTTCTCAACGTAATTGCTGAACAAATGTATATAGCTCTAATGAATAATTACTGCTTATATATCTGTCTTTCCTGCTATACTACAGACATTTCATAAGCCAGGGACTCTGCCCCATTCATCTCTACACCTCATCCCCACCCCGGCTCAATAAATAATTGCCTGATTTAGTTTAACATAAAATATTAATACAGTTTTTATGACTATTAAGAAATTCATCCTTGTCTAAGGAGTCACAAAGACAGCCTCGGGCATACTCTAGACCAAACCCACAGAACAAAATTAAAAAGTCACTGGCTTGAAAAACCTTCCTCCAATCTCCAAAGGCCCTGATGAGCTAGCCTCTAGTCTCAACATCAACTCTGCTGAACCCCCTTCAAGGTAGGGCCTGTTACCTAATGAGCCACAACCCGAGGTCTTAACTGATGACACACAGGCCTTCCTCCCAGGTCTGTGGGATCCCTGCTCCGATCCCTGAGCCCCAGCCCTGCCACAGCTGCTCCATGTGGGACACAGGTTCCAGCCTTCTCAGCTCACAGCCAGTCCCCCTCCGGGGGCCTGGGGGCTGCAGTCAGCAGGCCAAAGTGTCAGGTTACCGCAAAATAACAGCGGGCCTGCACAGTCAGCGAGCAGGCCAAGTGCAGAAAGAGAAGCCCAGGAGAAAACACACACACACACACACACACACACACACACACACACAACAACAACAACAACAAAAAGCAGACATTTGAGTTTGAGTCAAAGAGGAACTGGGTTTTAAGAAATATACTTTAAATTCACAACTACGCTCTTCACATAACCACTACAGCCCCTACAATAACTCATTCACTTAGTGTCCCATCCAGAGCAGCTTACATTTATATTCTGCTTAACTACTTTAAACGTGCTTTTAAAAACATTATTTTAGGGCAAGAGATGGGGGGGGGGGGGCGCGCGCGGATTTTTATTTATTTATTTTTCTTATTTAGTTTGCTTCTTTTATAAAAGTCAGATTGGGGTCAGTGAAGGTTTTAACAAGTATTCCCATTCAACAAATCCCTGATATTACTCAGCTTTAATTTTCTCAAAACTAAATCCAAACATGACAAAGCTAATTAACTCTGCTGAAGGAGGAACAGACCTTCAAGAAGAAAAGGCTAATAAAAAGCATTCGCACATTTTTTTTTTTCCTTTTCCCAAAATGAAACCAAAGGTCACCCCCGTGCTACCCTCATGCAGGAACACTGCTGGCTTGATGTGGTCTGACCCAGCCGGCGTGCTTCAAATAAAGTTAACTTCAATCACGGTGGCGAGTTAACAGGTTATTGATTCTCCGTCCACTGTTCTTTCATCTGGGTATACTCCATACACCATGCTTCTGTAATGCGCTCCTAGCAACTGTTTTATAAGAGGGTGGGTTGGGTGCAGACCTAGTTACAAGAAATGCCCTTCTCCAGCTGGCAGGTAAAACCCAAGGCCAGGCAGTGTCGGGGGCGGATTTGGTTTCCCATTGTAATCCCTCATGCGGGAGCCCGCTGTGAAAGCCCCAGCACATTAGATCCCCCGGAGGAAGGTGTTGAAAGGGAGGCAGATTAAAAAAAAAAAAAAAAATCCAAATAGGAAAAAAAAAACCAGATTCTTTAAGATCTTCTTTAAAAAAAAAAAAGTGTGTTTTCCTGAGGAAAGGTTCTCCAACAAGACCTTATTTTATAGTCATTGATCTATGTTTCATGTTAAAATAGCAGGGTTATGAGGATTATGAAGGCAAGCAGTGCCCTGAACAGGACTCCATTGCAAATACTTAAAGGGGAAGGGGCGGGGGAGGGACTTTAAAATGGCAATCACAGTGGCAACCAGCTCAGCTGGTAAACACGCAGACAGGCAGATTGTGTGCTTCATTTTTTTTTTTTTTTTTTTTTTTTTTTTTTTTTTTTTTTAAGAAATAGCCCTCTCCCAATCCCATCCAAAACTTCAGAGAAGGAACCTATTAGCAGCCGGGGCTGAGTTCTGCAGGTTTAGAAGACTAACACACACACAGTGAAATTAACAGCAGTTTCACTCGGTCTTTAGAAACAGTCTAATTCCCGGAAGAGAGGATCTCATCCGCTTGTTCCTCCTCAGGCTGTCAGAATTCACACAGTTCATGCAGGACACATCACACCGTGCAATTACCAACCGGCACTGCCACTGCAAAAGATCTTTAATAATCCTGATTTTTTTTTTTTTTTTTTTTTTTTTTAACCATAAAAGCTCTCATTATTAGCCCAGCTCTTTTGGCTTGTCCAGCGTGCCTGGTCACTTACAGGAGGAGGAGAAAAAACCCAGGACTCAGCTCATCTTTCCCCAGCTGTGTGTCTCCCAGGGAGCTGTTCGTGTCTCCACAGTGTGATGCCACGCCACCGCACTGGCCGACCGGGTTTAAAATTAGCCGAGCCCTGGAGAGCCACGGGTAACCTTCGGACAAGGTTAGCCGGCAGAGCAGCGCACGACTCGGGGAGGGACATTAATGAGAAGCCAAGTAGAGCTTTTCAACAAGCCCATTAGGGCCTCTCTGAACCCTCACAGTCTGGAAACCTGGAGGAGCTGGGTACACCCGCACGAGGAGGCTGACCTAGGCTCTTATTTTTATCCCACTAAGTCAGCAGCTTCCTTTATAGGCAATTGACACAAGCTCTAAATGTGTTTCTCCAAGTTTGAATTCGGCATACTCAGCTGCTGATTAGACATTAAGTTTAAAACTTTAAACTGGATTTTAAAAATATTACATTTATTCTAAATGTAAAGTTCATACCCACAGATGACCAAAAAACTGGAACATCTGGAAATATACATAGAAAACGAACTTTACCCATAGTCCTCCACCAAACAGTCGTCAGTGCTAACAACACATTCTGATGTACTTCTTGCATAAATAATGTTATTCTCGTCAATACTATTTACTATTATTCCCTACAGTCTTGGGTTCATTTCACACTTAGCATTTTCCTGAGTCCTGAAACGTTTTTTGTATTTGTGATTTTTAAGACATATAGTATCCCATGTTGTGGATATACTTATTATTTGACTATTTCCCCACGGGTGCGCATTCATATGTTGCCCAACTGTTCACTGTTATGGCAAACATCCTTGTAATCATCTCCTATGGACAGATTCCTGGAATCCACAAGAGCAGGGAAAAATGGAAGCCACTGGTGCAGACTGGGGACCCTTGAAGACTGGGACTGTGCCTGTCACACTGTGGTATTTTCTGAATAAAGGAATGCATCTGGGTATTTCTCAAATAGACAACCCTAAATTCTTATGTGACACTTTCCAAGTGCCTACTGGGAGATCAACAGGCCAGCACAACAGAAGTCCCCTCAGCAGTGAGACAGAGGAAGCCACAAGCAAGGGGTCCCTCTAACACCTCTAAACACCTGTCAAAGGGGATGTGGATGCTGCTGGTACCATCCACACCAACCCCACCAATACCTCCCCGGTAGGGCCAAGCTGGTTGTCTACAATACTGAAATACTTCCATACGAGTTGGTGAAGAGCCAGTGGTACAAGCCCGTGGAATGCCCTGTCCCTTTGGCTGCCCCCCCTCTCCCAGAACCCCCAGGCCTCCTCTCTATCCCCATGAAGGATAAGTGCCTGGAACACCCCGGGGCCTCCAGTGCTTTCCCTGGTGTCAATGTCCCTATGGTTTAATAAATATTTTAAATACCACTCCTGTTCGCAGGCAACTTATAACTCAAGGTTTGCTTTTTATTTTTATTTTTGAGAGAGAGCACACGCACGTGGGCAGAGGAGAGGCAGAGGGAAAGAGAGGGAGAATCTCAAGCAGGCTCCACGCTCAGTGCAGAGCCCAACGTGACGCTCGATCCCACGACCCTGAGATCATGACCTGAGCCCAAATCAAGAGTCGGATGATCAACCAACGGAGCTCCCCAGACGCCCTAAGATTTTCTTTTTAAATTTTCTTCATCCTCCCTCCCCACCAGCTCCCCAAAGACCACTGGTTAAAATCGTAATTATCACACCAGCACTGTTTCTTAAATTCATTAAAATCCTTTATATTTTATTATTTTTTTTTAAATTTTTTTTCAACATTTATTTATTTTGGGGACAGAGAGAGACAGAGCATGAACGGGGGAGGGGCAGAGAGAGAGGGAGACACAGAATCGGAAACAGGCTCCAGGCTCTGAGCCATCAGCCCAGAGCCTGACGTGGGGCTCGAACTCACGGACCGCGAGATCGTGACCTGGCTGAAGTCGGACGCTTAACCGACTGCGCCACCCAGGCGCCCCTATATTTTATTTTTAAAACCGAAATGGACTGTTAATAAAAAGCACTTCCCAAGACGCTAGCAGGGAGCTCTTGCCACTGAGTTATTCTCTACAGGGCATAGTGAATTGGGTTAGACAAACAGGGACATCATAATCATCAGGTCCATACACCGAGTACGAACACCCGTGATACTGGCTCCTCAAGGATAAAAGCTGTCCGGTTAAATCACATGAAACTTAGAGGAAGTCTCAGATCATCAACTATAATTCTCGGGAAGCTAAAGCAAACATATTGAAATGCTGAAGTCTAGAGATAAGTAGAAGAGTCAAGTACAACCCAACCTGTGCCCCAACCACCCTGGTATTGGCTCACCTATCACCCCAGTAAATGTAGTATTTTGGAGCTGGGCGCATTGCTATGCAGTTGGAAGCATGATCGCTACCTCATCACTCTTTGCTAACCTACAGTATTTTCTGTGTGAGGGAACAGATAACGGGTAAGTGGAACAGAATTTCGCTTCCCCTAAATGTTTTTGTCTGTCCTCTATTGCGGATGCCAGGGCAGGGACAACAGCCAGGAAAGAGAAGGACAAACCAGAAGCCTGTACATCGGACTTTGAAAACCAAACGAGAGGCAGCCTGGATGCGTTACAGCCCCGCCCAGCCCAGCAACTGGGATGGTGGCCGGAGTGGGAATCAGCTCAAAGCCAATGCCCACCAACATCTCCACTAAGGAAGAATGTACTCCAAATTTCATGTCACTATGGGAGGCACTTTTAACTCACAATATCAAATACAATGGCGAAAGCTTAAGGAAATACCTTGGAGTAGTAAATGGAAATCATAGCCACAGCTAACATTTATTTAACACTACTGTCTGTGAGGCACAAGGGTCAGGACGTTATTTTTATTATTTCTCCTACTCCTCATCACAGCTCTAAGTAGAGCTACACCCATTACTACATCCGTTCTCCAGATAACGAAGAAAATGAAGTTTAGAAACTTTAAGTCATTTGTCCACCTGTCAAACAGACATTCAAACCCAGATCCACCTCACCTTGAGCCCAAAGTCTGTTTTTTTTTTTTTTTTTTTTTGTGCCACAGTCAATCTCCCATCACTGGAGGTAATCAAGGAATAGCTGAGGGATCTCTTAACAGGTATGCTGTACTGGGAACTGGAGCGGGGAGAAGGATGTCAGGGAAGGCACATTCTAACCTCTGACCCATGACAGATGAAAACAGATTGCCTCCTAGCCACTGGCTCTGTACTGGGTGCTGATGGGACAGGAGGTGCAGGAGACCCTGTGAATGCAGTGAGCATACTGTTAGGGCTGAGAGAATGGACAGCCGCTCTGTTTTTCTGCTCACAACAAAAGGCAACGGAAAAGCAAGGCCGTTGGAGAGTCCAGACTCTACCCATGTCATCCCAGCAGAGCTGGCACATGGCGAGCACAGGTTCCTTCTCCGTCCCCGGAACACAACGGCAAGGGTGCATGCCTGACTACTGCAGGGCAATGAAAGAGTCTTTGTGTGTTTGTGTGTGTGTGTGTGTGTGTGTGTGTGTGTGTGAGAGAGAGAGAGAGAGAGAGAGAGAGTGAGAGCGCGTGAGCAAGAGTGGGGGAGGGGCAGAGAGAGACACACACACACACAGAATCCCAGGCAGGCTCCAGGCTCTGAGCTGTCAGCACAGAGCCCGAGGCAGCGCTCGAACTCACGGACCGCGAGATCATCACCTGAGCCAAAGTCAGACACTTAACCGACTGAGCCACCCAGGTACTCCGAGTCTTTGTCCTTCTCTTTTTAAATTTCCTGCACCTGAATTCTTTTCCAACACAAAGCTAATATTTATGGTAAGTAAACTATTCAAATTTGTTTTAGAAAATATTAAGAACACAACCAGAAAAGAAGATGAATGGACAAGTCGCTCAGAAGTATGTGACTCTCCCCCTTCACTAGGAGAGGGAAAGGATGACCAATTCGAGCAAGCTGAAGGTGTTACTGTAAAGCTCCTAACCAGCAAACTTGTACAGACAGTAATAACATCTTCAGTGAATATGACACCGGGGATGCACCATGGTGTTGGGGATGTGAAGACCCAAATGGCTACATGACCAAGAGCCTCAAAGGCTTGGATCCTTTCACTTAGTAATCCCCGCCTTAGAAATTTATCAAAAAGAGAATTCCATGGAAGAAAAACATTAGGATCACAAAGATACACATTACAGAATCACCCATGATACTATGAACGGGGGGATGACTAAGAAAACCATAGTACATAATGCAAAGGAAAACTGTCTCCATTTGTAAGAAAAATGAAAAAGAACAGGCTGAAACATTGAGGAAAGCTTCTCAGAGTATTGATTTTCAAAAGCAAAATACAACATTGTGTATATATGTATTAGAAAATACACACTTGTATGTGTAGAAGTGCGTATGAAATTATATGTATATGTATTTGTAAATATTATAAAATAGACTTACATGTGTTATGTACTATTTATGTACTCACGAAACTGTGTATGGTATATACACAATTAAAACTTTGATTTTATGCTTGTACCTACAAAATAAAGTAACTGAAATTTTAAAAAATAGTTACTATTAGGAGGGTGACATTACAGGTTTTTGTCTTACACTTTTTTTATGTTCTATTGTTTTAAAAAATGACTCTACTTTTTTTTTTAATTTTTTTAACATTTATTTATTTTTGAAGGAGAGACACAGCATGAGCAGGGGAGGGGCAGAGAGAGAGGGAGACACAGAATCCGAAGCAGGCTCCAGGCTCCGAGCCGTTAGCACAGAACCCGATGCGGGGCTCAAACTCAAGAACCGTGAGATCGTGACCTGAGCCGAAGTTGGATGCGTAACTGACTGAGCCACCCAGGTGCCCCAAAAATGACTCCAATTTTTGAAGAAAATTTAAATAATCAGCTACAAGTTGAGACATTTGAGCACTTGAATGAAAAAAGAAAAGCTTGGAAGTCAGACATCTGTGTCAACCCGAATCCTCTCTATCTTCAGGACCCCCCAGGAGCCATTCTCCCACTTTCTAGGACTAGTCACAAGCTTCGAGTCCAGACGCACACAGATCGGAGCCTGTTTTTGGTAGACCCGAGGACTCTACAGCAGTAGTGGACGCTTACACCGTGTACGTTCTGGACCTGGCCCTACGGAAGCACTTTATAGGCCAATTCATTCAATCCTCTTAACAATCCTATGAGAAAAGTGCCAGCACCATTCCCATTTAGAAATGAGGAAACCAAGATCCAGAAAGAGACCAACTGCCCGGCCTCGTTCAGAAGAGGTGCAAGGCCAAGATCTGAGCACAGACAGCTCTAAACTGGCAACTACCAACGTTTATTTATTTTTGGGACAGAGAGAGACAGAGCATGAATGGGGGAGGGGCAGAGAGAGAGGGAGACACAGAATCGGAAATAGGCTCCAGGCTCTGAGCCATCAGCCCAGAGCCTGACGCGGGGCTCGAACTCGTGGACCGCGAGATCGTGACCTGGCTGAAGTCGGACGCTTAACCGACTGCGCCACCCAGGCGCCCCTAAACTGGCAACTACCAAACTAGACCGCCTGAACGTAGAGGCGAGTCTCTCGCCCGCTGCTGTGCAGGCACCTCTTTTCCAAAATGTCCTTCCCTTAGCCCCCTGTAAGCTAAGACGCGCATACTCCAGAGACCAAACTGGCCCCTCTTCGGCAAAATCTTCCCCGCGGCGCTCACACGCAGCATGAATAGGCACAGAGTTTCAGTCTTCCATGAAAACAGTTACGGAGACGGATCACAAGGACGGGGGGCAAACCAACGGGACAGTGCTTAACGCCACTGACCTGTGCACTTAAAAATGGTTAAGGTAGTGGGGCGCCTGGGTGGCTCAGTTGGTTGGGCGGCCGACTTCGGCTCAGGTCAAGATCTCGCGGTCCGTGAGTTCGAGCCCCGCATCGGGCTCTGTGCTGACAGCTCGGAGCCTGGAGCCTGTTTCAGATTCTGTGTCTCCCTCTCTCTGACCCTCCCCCGTTCATGCTCTGTCTCTCTCTGTCTCAAAAATAAATAAACGTTAAAAAAAAAAAAAAAAAAAATTTAAAAAAAAAAAAAATGGTTAAGGTAGTGCATTTAGGTTATATGCATTTGACCACAACTAAAATTACAGATAAACAGGTCGGTGCGTAGATAGATAGGTGGGTAGGAAGGTAAAATGGGACCTCTAAGCCAAGAAATCAGACCAAGTGCAAGCGTACCGGCAGTGGAATCCGTAACAGAGCCCTCACCGCCCACAGAGCCTCACACATCACACAGATGCCACATGCATCTTTCCAAGACTCTTCCCCTTTCAGCAGGGAGAGCACTCCCTCCAGGAGCCTTCCTGGATCCCCAAGTCCTGTCTGGGGAGCCTGGTCACATGCTCCCACAGCCTCATGCCCTTGTACCAGAGCACCTCTCTGAGTGCCTGTCAACCGGTCTGCGCCCCTGGTGTCAAGCTCCCTGAAGGCAGCACCCTTATCTTATTTGGGTGTGTTCTCAGGGCCTGGTTCAACACATATCACCTTTCATAATTACCAAGTCAATTCATTAACTGCTGGAAAAAAAAAGGGCCTAGAATACTTGCTCCGATTTTCAAAGCCCAAGAACACGGTTGTCTTGAAAGGTGGTGGTTAAAGAACGCAAGCCAATGCTCGTCAAAAACTCAAGATTTTCCCACCTGAACCTGAAAGGACAAGGGTCCATCCACCTGCAGAGATTCCCAGAGTCCACTGCCACCTCTATCAGCTCTGGGGGATTTATCTGCGAACAGGTGATTTTCAGTATCTCCAGCCCCCACGGACTTAAAGCTCCATGCCTGTCTTCCAATACCCTGGGCTGGCACTCGGGTGCCAGGTGCTGTACAAGGGCGTAGGGCGCCTCTTCGAATTCTCTTGAGGTCAGGTTTAAATTGCAGTTTGATTAATTTGTCAGGCACCTATTCTTTGGGCTAAAATCAGAAAACATTCTTTAAGGCTGCTAAATCTTTATTGATCTGGAGAGGTCAGCTCAGAAGGCAGGGGCGGTAATTGCTTGTTCTTTGCATAGCGCACTTTCCATTCTTCAAGGCAGCTGGTACAAGCACAGTATTTTTTTCTTGTGTGTTTCTGCTGTAATTACTTAATCGCCCCTAATGCCATTCTGCTCGTCACACCTCCAAGTCTACTCTCAGTTTATGTATCACATAGGAGGACAAATTTTTGAATCTGCTACTGAGCAAAGTAGGTTTCCTTTTTTTTTTTTCTGTCCCCCCTCCCCCCAATCACTGAGCAAACTCTCAAGAGGGAAGCAAGCATAAACCAGGCTCCTCTGGGCTGGAGCCCCGCAAGTCGGCCAACTACCAGGGGACACAGAACCCCAACTGAAGGGCACAAACATGCCTGGATTCCATGCCTTGAGTTCAGCTTTAGGGAAGCCCAACCTGGAACATTCACACACTGGGGCTACTCACAGCTCCAAACAGGTCGGGCTGAAATGACAAGGGAAGCAGACGTAAATGTTAGAATGCAGCTGCTGGCGGCTTGTGCGGAAACCCTCAACCAGGAAGCAAAATCCCTGTGTGAGCCTCGGGTTTTGATTCTTGCCCACTTACAAAGAAATACTATAGGTAAAGGATATTTGAGGCGCTGGGACAAAGGAGCGGAGACTCAGAGGGCCTTTTTAAAAGGAGATAATGATTGCCCTCTTTTATTTACTTATTTATTTTATATTTATTTAGTCTTCCACTTAGTCGAACCATCCGTATTATAGGTGTTCAGGGAATTATGGAGACAGCAATGTGTCAACACACAGCCTGACTCGACACAGCCTGACTTGGAGTTGCTGAGCCCATGCTGGGTTAGATAGGACACAACAATTATTAACTTAATTATCAATTAAACCTTGAGCGCTTCCGTTTCCTCATCTGTAAGCAAGGGAGCAGAAACAGGAGTTTTATTAGATAGGTCTCATGTGTAATATTCTTTCTAGTCCATTCATCTCTCCACCAGAACAGAGAGACTTCCGGCCCATGCATGGCTGCATTCTCCACAACGTGAATCTTTTTAGAGTGCCATAAATGTTACTAACTATATTATATTTTACATATATATAGGCGATATTAAATATGTTCTAGCAGTGTTTTTTTTTCTGAAGACACAGACTATTTCTCAACAAAATAATAAAAGGTGGTGATTCTAAGTTTTAAAGGCACTTTTCAAAAGTAGACCTTACAATAAAATTATAAATAAATTTTAGAAGGAAAAAAACATTTTCATTCATAGCAACTCATTTAAGAGACGCAAGCTGTATTTGGCTATCTCAAAGAAATGTTCCCTGCTTTTTTTTTTTTTTTCCTGCTTTACCTATGATATTTCTTTGCAAATGTTATCAAAAATCAAGGTTCCAGCTGGAACCCATCACATTCCATGACCATTAAATTTGACAAAAATTCTATATTAAATCGGTATGTTCAAGCATCATCCAATAAACTTTGAAGATTATACCTTCATCTGAAACAGAATACAGTGAATATTCAGACACAGATATTTTTTTAGATTTAAGAATAATCATTGATAAACTGTATGTTCAAAGGAAGAGAGATCCTCACTTCTCACTTTATAACAGTGACTAGTTGAAGTCAATAAGATCTCTAAAATCCTAAATAAAATATTTCCGAGTTTTATATTCCTTCTTTAAGTTGAATTCACTTTCATTTTAAGCTACATTGCTACCACGCAAACCTGTCTTTCCTGAATAGTTTGTTCTAGGTGGGGCAATGTGGGGGGCGGGGGGAAGGCTAGAAAAAAAAATAAGCTCTTTGGTTTTAATATGTTCACGTGTACTGGTTTTGATCAGAAATAGTAAATGAGAGAAGAAAAATGAGAGGAAGAAAAAAGGATGTGCGGAAAATAAATGAGAGGAAGAAAAAGAATGTATTTGGAATTGCAGGGCACCGTGTGGTGATTCATAGAGAGAAATCATCGGATAGGCAAACTATTTGCCAAAGTAAACAAATATCACAATCATATTAACATTTTAAAGGAGATCCCTGTTCACAATTCACACACACTGACAAAGCGCCTGAAGGCCGGCCTCAGTGACCTCTCTAGATGTCTAGATAAAGCATGGCCTGCTTCTGTCGGCTGGCTGAGACCCACAACTGGTAGCTACCTGGCCGGCCTGCTCATAATTTAGTCGGGTGTCATAAAACACATGCAGGCATTCATTCAATTAGCCTTCAACACGCACGGGGCAACTTCAGGCCAGGCTCCGTCCCCGAGATGAAGGTGGGAACCACCATGCCCCCCCTCAAAGACCTCACGGTCCCGTGAGAGGCAGCAACGTCAGCCATAACCCCAGAATCTAGAAGAGCGCGTGGCACACAGTAGGTGCTCAAAAGATAAAAAGGAGGTTGGGAGGCAGGGAGGGCGGGCAGAGGCTTGTCAAGAGACCTGGAGTGTGGCAGGGAGCCTGGCTCTCGCGTGGAGGCCTGGCTTTGAATACACACCCCACGACGCCGCAGCTGTGCACCAGGCCATGCGTTCAATGGCGCCACACCTCGGCCTCCTCATGTGTTCTCTCCTTCCGCAGAGATAAGCTAACATACATGGAAACATCTGGAATGGCAGACATGTTAACCCCCTCTCCACCCACTACTACCCCTGTCTGGGACAAGGACCAGGAAGGCCAGAACCACCGCAGGACGAGATCTTTTTTCCCTACTTCTTCCCCTCCCGTTTGTAATCCTTCCTGCAGAAACCCCTTTCCCCAATACGAGCTCAGACAAGACTCAGTGGGAATGAGCCAGAAAGGAAGGGGGTGAGAGGTGGAACGGAGAGGGAAAGCGAGTCCTCTGGCTAACTAGAAGGAAGGGAGGAGATGGCCATCCTTTGGAATGGAAACCCTAGGTACTTCTGAAGTGGAAAAGGGGGAAAGGACTGGCAAGCCAGAACCTGAAACGCTTCGGCTTCTGCTGGCCAGACTCCGCCGGACCTCCTCGGATTCCTGACAATTAGCGGGAGTTATTTTCTCCCCATCTCCTCCTCTGAATTTCCTTTCCTAAATTAAAGTGCCTGCAGCGCATTAACACTTGAGGCGAACCTAAAAGAAAGCCTAAACCAAGCTTAAACACAATCTTAGATCTTTTTCTTTTTTAAAAGAATGCAGGTGTGTGTTTGTGTATTTCTGTATATCCAGTTGTGAATGCACGTTTGCCTATGCATATATGTGCATGCACACAGACGCCTGTGCTCTTTACGTAGGTAAGCATCTACGGATGAATATAAAGTAGGCTTCCTGGGGTTGAGGGAAGTGTGACAGGAAGTGTGCCAAGGGAAGGCAGGACAGGGAAATTGAGTGTCTACCTCAAACACGTGCAAGCTCAGCCTGCACAAATAACTAGGGTTTCAGCCAGTGCAGAAGCCCTTAAAATTTCCAAGACAACCACTGGGCAGTGCTGCAGGGTCTCGAAATTCCTGTGACTGGACCCAGCCCCTAACGAACCTCTCTCTCTCTCTCTCTTCCTGGAGGAAAGCTTCCCTTTTAGTAAACAAGGACCTTTGCCCTAACCAGGATCCCAAATCTCTTGGGAGGTGGGAAGCAGGGGTCCCAGAGCTGCTTTCATGCCTGGAAAAGATCACAGCCACACCGGGGAACCTGGAACACTCAGGATTCTGACCCTTGACTCTCTTGAGGTTAAGAGATGCAGCCAAGTTCAATGTCCTCCAGTTCAACGGGCCTTTACCTAGAAGCAGCTGTGTCCAAAGCCCAGTGCTCAGCGCTTACTTCTCATAACACCATCCTGTGTGTTTTATGACAACCCGAAAAGGCAAGTGGGGAGTTATTACTCCCCTCTCACAAATGAGGCGTCTGAAACTCAGAAGCACTGGTGGGCCCGAGGTGGGTAAATGCAGGAACCATCATGCTGCCTCACACCGCAGATCTGGCTTCAAGAGTACTGGCTGCAGGAGAAGGATCTGAGCCTCTGGGTTCTGGTTTCAGTTCGGCCTCTGATCTAAACGTAATCAATCATGAGTAGGTCTTCACTGTACTCAAACTCTGAGACTATGACAAGAAAAGTAGTCTCAAACTCTGAGACTATGACAAGAAAAAGAGAGGGCACCGTTGGTTCTACAACTCACAGGACAGAGTCAGGTAAGAACCCTCTATACAATCACTATTCAGCACAGTCCTCAAAAGCAGGGCAGGTGCTTTCCTGTCCTCAGCTCTCCCACCAACCACCATCTTCCCTGCCATCCCCTGGGTCCCAACTCAGGTTTTCACACCTCAAGCACTCACGCCTAATGTGCCCAGAGGAGTGCCTGCACTGCCAGCCTTTCTGGAAGACATGGGGATCCATCACAACAATTAGCCCGAGCCCAAATACTCTACCCTGGGCAGCCTCTGCAGCGCCTGAAGGTATCTTGACTGCACCTGTTACTCAGGTTTTGTCCCTTCAACCTCACCCGGAGACCCAGCCTGGACTTCTCTATACTCATCGCTGTGATCCCACGGCCACAACTGTGCCTTCATCCTCGGAGTTCAAGCAAAACAATCATTCACATGGCAACATTTGCTGGGTATCTACTAGGTCACCTATAATAACATGGAAGTAGAAACCGTGTGGTTTCTTGTTTTGTTTGTTTTAAGAGAAGTAACAGGATATGGTCTCAGCCCCCAAAGAACTCACCATCTAGTGAGGAAGACAGAGATGTAAAGGATCGCAGGGATTTGCTGAATCATTTGAGCCTGGAATTTGCCAGTGGCTGGGAGTTGGAAGGGACGGTGACTATGAAGAATGACAGTCTGCTCCTGATACGATCTCAAAGGATATAATGACCGGCTGACTTTAACGAAGTGGAAATTTAATAAGGATAAATGTCAAGACATGCACTTAGGTTCCCCCCCACCACTACCAAAAAAAAAAAAAAAAAAAAATCAACTCACAAGTATAGGGTAGAGAAGATCACATGAGAAAGTCTTAAGGGATTGGGTTGCCCGCAAGCTCAATGACTCTGTGATGAGGCTGCCATAAAAGCTAATGCAGCATCAGGCTGTCCTGATTAGAAATGCTGCATTCAGAGTAAGAAAAGTGAAACTGCAAATCTGGATCCCACAGACATGGAGGGATGAGTGGCCAAAAGTGAGCACACTTCGGTGAGCAGGAGCAAGCAGTCAAGAGTGCTTGGCTCCACATCCTAAGTGGAACGAAGAAGATGAGGCCAGAGAATGAACAACTTTGGGGGGCCAAGAGAGTCATCTTCAAATGACACAGTTTATACGTAAACTATAAAAGCAGTGAGATTAACCTAAAAGAATTTTTTTTTACATTTATTTTATTTTTGAGAGGCAGAGAAAGACAGAGCACAAGTGGGGGAGGGGCAGAGAGAGAAGGAGACACAGAATCCGAAGCAGGATCCAGGCTCTGAGCTGTCATCACAGAGCCTGACGCAGGGCCTGAACTCACAAACCGTGAGATCATGACTTGAGCTGAAGTCGGACACTCAACTGACTGAGCCACCCAGGCGCCCTCTCTAGAAGAATGTTTATTATAGCACGGTTTATAAATTGCCAAAAAACAAAGGAGCACAGGCAAAATATCTGACAAGAGGGAAAAAAAAAATCACACATCTCATTATGAAATGATACCAAGTACAATATCAAATATTTATTGACATGGAAGACAGCGATCAAATTCTATTTACAAGACAAAATTACAAAATATTATGCACACAGACTATATATAATTCATTTTGTAGAAACAACATATAGACACATCAAAAATTGCATTAAAACCTGTCTGGGAGACTATGTAGCGTGAAGCTAACAACACTACGAGTGGTGAAATTCTTGATAGTTTAAAACTTTACCTTTTTTATTATTTCATAGTAAACATATATTGAAAATCTGATATGGACAAAGAAAAAATCTAAGCGGGCTACCCTACGAAAAGAGCAATCAGATGTTCACGTATGGCTCCAGCGCAAGAGGGGGTTAGGATTAATGGCTAAGGACGGAGGAGACCCCATCTGAGCTAATAAATGGCCCTTCCTTCGTTGTAGTGAGCTCCCCATCAAAAGAAACGTGCCTCTAGGAAGCATTAAGGCTCTTTGGGAACGCACTGTAGGAGAAGCCTCCATGAGTGGAGGGTTACCTCCTCCTAAATGACCCTCAAGGTTGCCTCTCATCTATATACTCCAATTCCTTGATGGACGCTTCAGGCATCCATGCTCCAGGACCCTACAATCTCAAATCCTCAAACAAGCTTTTAGGGTCTACCTCTCTGCTCTCTCACCAAATCACGGCCAAATGGAGTATGGTTAAAAGGACATTCAACTGGGAATCAAAAGGTCCGGATCCCAGGGGTACCACTGGAAAGAAGAATCTGGCCTTGAACAAGTCACTTAATCTCTAGAAGCCTCAGTTTCCCCATCTGCCAAGTGGCAGTAAAATGTATACAATCTCAGAAGGTTCTGCTCACCTTTCAAGAAAAAGCCTGTGGGGTTGCTTTGTAAAGTGCTATACAAGCAGGAGATGTTATGTTCCCATCAGGAGAGCATTTAAAGCTGAAGCTGGATGGCCAGGTGATAGGGCAAGCCACAGGTGTCCCCTCCCGTGGAAGCAGACACAACCGTACCGCCAAGGTCCTGACTCTACCATGATGTGGCTCCAGTGCCACCTGCATGACAAGGCCCTCTGGTCCTTCAGCTTCCCCCAACCGCTTGTCAACCGCGAAGTATAATGTTGCAATGCTTCTTCTCCAGCTTCTGGGAGGAGTCTTCATTTTTCACTAGGACTACAGGCTTTTCCACTATGGCTACCCGTTTTTTAGGACTAGGACCAAGGCCCCTGCCTTCATCCATGATCCCTAAGGGCTGCTGGGCACTCATGAAAGACTTCCTGATGATCTGACCGAACCCTAACCGAACTCTGCTCCTTACGGTGTAGCCGCTGGACCGGCACCACAGGCATCATCTCAGAACGTGCTAGAAATGCAGATTCTCAGGGCCATGTCCCAGAAGCGCTCAATCAGAATTTGCGGCGACTGGCAGGCGATTCAGATGCTAGCAAAGAAACGGTACATTCAACCACCAAGAAGCAGAGGGAAGCCGTGGGGCACTCTCACCCTGCAAGATCTCCAAGGCCCAGAAAGGGGCCTCGTTCCTTCATTCACTCATCCAACAACCATCTATTAAGTGCCTACATCGTGCCAGGCATGTGCCGAGGCACCACGTGCCTGTTCTAACCAGGTGTAATAAATGGTAAGGCTCCTCCAGTATCAGAGAGAATCTCCCAGGATGGCTGCCTGCCCACAATAATTCAGCAAAAAGCAACTTAAGTCCCTCCTCCGAATTGCAGCTCCCCCAACCCTGGCCCAGCTCCTCAAATGCTTTGCAGGTGTCAGGGCTGGTATCTCTTCACAAACCATCGAGAAACCACCCACACAATAGCCATGGCCCAATGGTGTGGGCAGAGCCCCTTTTTATTTCCGCAGGTGCTACATTCCGAAGATATTTCTGCTTATAAAGCATGGCAGGAATTCTACACTTAGGGAAGAAAAGAGGTTAAAGAAGGGCCTTATTTTTCCCAGAGGAGAGAGGAGACTCACAGAGAGGTTTACATTTCTAAAATGTATTTATTTTATCAGCCACATGCCTGCAAGTCAAACATCTCCTTAAAGACATTTTGCAGACAGAGATACTCTGGGAACACACTGGAGGCAGCTTATTTACGTGCCGCTATTACAAAACTAGCCCAAAGGGATGAGTATCAGATGCCATCTCCCGCTGAAGCGACCGTCCGCCTGCCCGCCACCTCTATGCCAGGTCACAGCTACTTCGTGCCCATCAAATATCCCCTGCTTGGGCCTGCCACACCGCCTCTGCCCCTCTGGTCCCCGGAGAGCCTCCCAATTAGCCTGGGCCACTCCCGATGGAGGACAGCTGTCTGCTCCACACGCTCTGCGCCACCTTTGGGCATCTGTAAACTGACAATGAAAAGTGTAATCAATACACATACAGGTGCGACATCAGTCTGGAACATGGTCACAGTGCTGGAAACTGCAGGGGCTGGTAGGATCCCAGGCAAACTGAGCTCCTTGATTTCATTTCGAAGAAGGTGTGCTCTCTCTCTCAACTGCCTCAGAGCTCATACCTCTGTTATCTCTCATGAAGTCGCCCTTTGAGTCACAGGATTTAGCACTTTGGGGATGCTTACCGTGCCTCCCACAGTCCTCTCCCTCGGTCAGGTAACTGTCTCCTTCCCAACGGTGAGAATTTTGAGGGCGGGGGCTGGACTGCCCTCTGCTCGGCACAGCATCTCTGGAGCCCAGCAGATACCCACCACATCCAGGTTTCAGGCAATACTGGTAGAATGTCAACTCCTTCAACAAGCACTTAATGAGTGCTGGGCTGCTATTGTTTTGTTTTCGTTTTTTTTTTTTTTTTAATGTCTATTTATTTCTGAGAGAGAGAGAGAGAGACTGAGGAAGGGGCAGAGAGAGAGGGAGACACAGAATCCAAAGCAGACTACACAGGCTCTGAGCTGTCAGCACAGAGCCCGATGCAGGGCTGGAACCCACGAGCCGTGAGATCGTGGCCTGAGCCGAAGTCGAACGCTTAACCGACTGAGCCACCCAGGCAACCCAATGAGTGCCTGGTTTTAAGATTACAACATGGGTATCCTCCACCTTCCGTAAGTTCAAGTTATGCTACCTCATTCTTATGAAAGACCTATGTTAGTACAGTAGCAGTCTTTCCTGTACAAGTGAAAATATTCGTCAGGGTTCTTTCGGTCGGAGAAAACACATACTGATGTAGGTCCTTCCTAAAAGCAAACTGGCAAAATGTGAACTTTTGAAAAGCAAGGAAGAAATGCTCTTTGCTTCACGCTCAGTCAGGTGAACATCTGACTCTTGGTTTCAGCTCAGGTCATGATCTGACAGTTTGTGAGTTCGAAGCCCAGGTTGGGCTTTGCACGGACAGCGCTGAGCCTGCTTGAGATTCTCTCTCTCTCCCTCTCTCTGCTCTTCCCATGCTCATGCTCACTTGCTCTCTCTCTCTCTCTCTCAAAATAAATAAATGAACTTTCAAAAATAATCACAGAATTACTTTACCTTTGGACAGCAAGGGAAAGCCGAAGATAAAAAAGAAAGAAAGAAATGGGAAAGCCCTTAATGGCCTTTTGAGGTCAAGCAAGAAACAAGGACTCGTACAAGCCGGGATGAAATCTCCCGGGTAAGGGGTGAGGGAATTCCTGGGGCAGAGCAAGCCAAGTGCAACAGAAACGGAAATTTTCTTATCCACAACGTCTCACACAGATCCACCCCCAGTCTGGAGTTCATTGCGTACTGCACGCCCTGTCCACACACCAGCCTCTTATTCTGCAAGTGGCCGGATTTCTCAGCTGTTTTTTAAAATATCAGTGCACTGCATGGTTTGTGGCCTCTTCGTCCTGGACTGTTCACTTGCAAGGAGAACCGCGGCCCACACCGGCATGTGCTTCTCACGAGCATTCTGACTTCATCCTCTTCAGCTGTCAGGGCCATGTGAGACAGACGCTGCAGTGAGGCACAGAGACAGTAAGGACTGCCCCCAGACGACGCCCTGGGGTCCCGAACCTCACCTCTTGCCCCGAGATCCTATGTTCTCGTCACCAACCCCTTCCCCTCCCGGGTCTCTCTTTGCACCGAGCATCTCTGTCCAACGGAGATGCGAGGCGAGCCGTGTGGGTCATGGCACGTTTTCTAGTCGCCTCATTAAGAAAGGTAAAAAGAGGGGGCCCCCGGTGGCTCTGTCGGTTGAACGTCTGACTCTTAATTTTGGCTCAGATCGTGACCTCACGGCCAAGTCGGGCTCTGCACCGACAGCACGGGGCCTGCTTGGTCTTCTCTCCTCTCTCCCTCTCTCTCTGACCCTTGTGCACGTGCTGGCTCTCTCTCTCTCAAAAATACGTAAACTTAAAAAAAAAAAAAAAAGTAAAAAGAAACAGGTAACATTAATTTCAATAACTTCTTTTCAACACATCGAAACAGTATTTCAGCCCGTAATCGGTATTTTGAAAAAACCACGGAGGTTTTGCATTCTCTTTCCATGCTAAGTCCTCGGAGGCCAGGGGTCACTGTGTACCTCCGGGCCATCTCGATTCAGAGGCCACCTTCCGAGTGCAGCACGGGCCTAGACTGCACGTTTCCTACACACGCCTGAGTCTCCCGGAGCCTGCCACCTGCGGTCTCCAAGCACCTGGGGTCTTCCTTCCAGCACGGACTCTGCTGCTGGATCTGAGGACGGAGAGGCCCGTGTTCGGTCGACAGCTTTCCGTATATAAGGGCTTTCAGCTCTACCCTTCAGGTCTCACCGGAAGTACCATCCCTCAAGGAAGCCTTCCCTGACTACAGGCCCA
The DNA here is from genome assembly GCF_022837055.1 of Prionailurus viverrinus. Lineage (NCBI taxonomy): Eukaryota > Metazoa > Chordata > Mammalia > Carnivora > Felidae > Prionailurus > Prionailurus viverrinus. The sequence goes on along the minus strand of NC_062570.1, from coordinate 69,340,391 downwards.
ACAGTTATGTGCGCCTCCCCTGTGCCCAGGGCACCCCGGCTTCACCCAACACAGCCCCAGCAGCCAGACTGCGGGTGCCCGCGGGGCCATCTTCTCCACCATTCTAGGTTCCTTGACGACAGGACCGTGTCTGCCTCATTCAGAGCCTATGCCTTATCTCCCAGCCCAGCACAGGCTCAATAAACATTTGCCAGATGCACGGCTGGATGGCTGGATAAACGAATGGAATCCCTCCCAACAAAAATCTCTCTCTCTCTCTCTCTCTCCAGGCCCTAGTTTCCTCGTCTGTAAAAGCTCCGAGGCTCCTCTCGGCTCTGCAAGTCAACTGCCTTCGCCATTTCATCCAGCCCTCGCCGTACAACCAGTCTGACCAACCGTCTGACACAGGAAGGAACACTCCTTAGAATACGCTTTAGAGTTTCTTGCTCGGAATGCGACAACCAAATTGCTCTCAGGTCTTGTGAAAGTATCCTGTGAGCCTCCTGCTTTCTTTCCCACAGAAGCAGAGACATGAATACAGTCTCTCAGAGAACTCTTGAATACCTTCCCCGGCCAATGAGTTATACATTTCTTACAGAGGATATTTTCAACGTTGTGCTTAATGAATCAATGTTGTGAAAAGATCACAAGGTCGGGTTTTAGACTCTCGAGGTTTGGTTTTCATCGCCGCTACCCTTCTACCAGCCAACCGCCTGATCGTCGTGTCATTTACCCTGTATGCACCTCGATTTCCACATCTGTCAAATGGGGATAACCATAAAACCAACTCAGGGTTGTTGTAACAGCAGAACGTCTTATGTACCATACAGGGCCGAACAAATGTTAGCCACTACATACGCTGTTTCTTCTGAAGCGTGTCAGTCGAGTGACAGAGCAACCCACAACTGACACAGCCGCAGCCAGGGCCCAGGCCTAGGGACTCAGGCAAAGGCCAGAGAGAGCCCAGTGCACTTGCAGGCTAACCTCAAACAGCCCCAGAGTCCGTGGCCTCACAAAGCCAAGTCCCCACAGTGCTGCCTGGGGACCTCGGGTAGGAAGCAGCCCAGGAGGGCAGGCTTCCCCAAGTCAGTCCACTGGCTGGCCCCATCAGCAGGTGGAAGAGGGACAAGGCTGCCTACTAGAGCACGAAGCAGGGACTTTCTGCCTCAAAGGGCAGGGCCCCCACTGACCAAGGGGTCTTGCCCTCAGTTGGGCCTAGCCAGGGAGCTGGGGGCATGGCTCTGTCCACCTCTTCTCTCTCTCTCCTGCAGTGTTTTCAGGGGCACCTGAACTTTCCCCGAACCGGTTCTGCCTATGTCAAACAGGAACTAGGCTCGCATGTTATGTGTGCACACACGTGTGTTGTGTACGCATTTTATGATTTCAGAAGAAAGCACTCTGCAGTCCGAGAATGAGTCATCAGTAATCCTTGTCAATTTGCCAGCAGCCTGCCCCTCTTCATTACAAACAGAAAGATAAAAGCTCTTGCACTGCATTAGCTGGCATACGCCTCCACAGACAGTACAAATAAATTAATTGTGCCTCATCTCAAACAGCCCAAGAGGTGTGCGGGAGGGGAAAATGCTGTCCGTCTTGCTTCATTAACAAATTAAGCTGAAATCAAGCCGTCTCCAGCCCAAGACAGTAAGCATCCTACCAGGATCCTGGCGGGGTTGGGGGGGGGACCCCAGGGGCCACCTTAACAGAGGGTGCCTGGGGGGACAAGACTGGCCCATCAAATCCCAGGTGCTCTTACAAAAGAGTCCGGTTCGGTCATTTACCCCAGGCAAATAAACAGGCCAGTTCCGTGGGGTGGTATGTAGGCAGAGTGAAGGGGTTTGTCATCAGGCAAACTCTGTCATGCTGAGGATGGTGAGCATTCCAGAAAGAACAAAGTTATTCAAGACCAACTTGAAAAACAAGTTGGACTACCCTTCACCACAAGCTAAGATTACACCCTCAAACACACCTTTCTTCCATCCTGAGACGCTTACTTTTGCAGAGCAGTTAAAGGCAATTTGTTACAACGCTGTGATTTTCTTTATGCTGGCTTGGTGCTACGTAATTTAGGCAACCTTCATTTTATATGCTGAAGGGGGCATGGCTGAAAAGCTGATCCTTTCATGTTTCATCTCCAAAGAGACAAAAGCAGTGCTTACAGGCGAGGAGGGGGACAGGAAATGGGGGCCCCTCACCCCATTAACTGGCAACCTGCAAGGAAGTTAGATCACGAACAGCTAATCCAACCGTAAAAGATGTCCAGAGTATTTATTATACAGATAGGCTCTGGGTTGGGTTTGTGTTCGTTTGGGTTTTTTTAACTGCAAAAATGCAAGAATCTGAAAAATCCTGACCTCAAATGGCTAGATCCTGCCTATGACACAAAACAAAGAAGTTGAATAAAATCTTAAAAAATAGTAATAAAGCCATACCAAAACGTGACCGTAATCACAGAAATACCAGTCGAGCAATGAGGCACCACTGAGCAAAACCTTTGTAAAAACAACAGTATCTAATGCAAGCCAAGTTGTTAAAGACCTGGTACCTTCTTATTCTGCTGAAGGCACCGCGAACTGGCACAACCCTCCTGGAAAGCAGTTTAGCACTATGCATCGAGAGACCAAACAATGTTTGCGCCCTTTAACCCAGAAATCCTGCTCTTGGGAATTCACCCTAAGGAAATAATCTACAATAAGGATGAGGCCATATCTCCAAGTATTATTTATAATAGTGCAAAACCATTGGGGGGGGGGAAGAAATCTAAATGCCCAATAATAGATGTATGGTTAAAGAAATTCAGCCCATGAGATGATAGATTGTAAGACCATTAAAAACCATCTCGAAGACTCTGTAACCATTTGGAAAACATTTGCTTAAGGTTTACTGCAAAGAGCAGAATACAAAATTGGGCCTACATATGATTACAGCTATACAGAAATATGCCTGCACTCAGACAAGGGCTAAAAGAAAAATGAAAACAGTTGTGTTAGGATGGTGAGCTTGTGGGTGAACTTTTTTCTTTTGCTTCATTGCCTTTATTGTGGTTACAGCATTTTATTTTGTGAAATAAAGAGAAATCACGGGGTGTAGACGCAGCCGTTCAACTCAAGAGACTCTTGAGGATGAGACGGGGATCTGGGAAACCACTATACTAGTTTTGGGCATGGGACAACAGAGTCTCTGTCCTTGGCCCGGCCTGGGACCCTCCAATCCCATCCCTCAGCCAGCAAGGAAGGCTGGCCAGGAATGGGACGCTCAGGGAAGCCACACGACCCATTCACAGCTGGATGAGGCTACCAGACGACAGACACGGCTGAGACTCCAAACTATTTTGCTCGAAAACCCTGGCCCATCCTGTCTACTGTGGGCTCTAATTCCAAGGTCCTTTCCTTCCCTGGGAAATAGTCTCCACCTTAATAAAACGAAGAGACTAAAACTTTCTTTCTTTCAGCACTGTGTGAATCTGACCTCCTGTATCCAACTCACGCCCGCTGCAGGTTGAAGCCCCAACCCCACCTAGTGCATCAGAGTATCTGGGACTGAAGTACCAGAATGTGAATTTCACCAGCCACGCAGGCAATTCTTCAGGCACAGGGATTGTTGAGACCCACTAGTCTAAGAATCCTGCAAACATCCGCCAAGTCCCAACACCCAAACTCAAATGTCCATCTCCCCCCAAGATGAAAAAAATCTGTGGGCTGTGGGAGGAAAAAAACACATTTAGAAGCCCATATTTGCTCAAATGAGCATTTAACTTCAGAGTTAAAATGTTAGAACACAAGGGAGGGACCTGTGTTTCTCAGACACATTTTTTTCTGCCGGAGTAATTTCTGAGCTACCAGATCTTACCCGATTTCACATGCCCTGTGTTTAGCAGAGTAATGGGAACACAGTAAGTGTTCAAAATGCTTGTTGAAAAAAATGAGTGAATGAATAAACAAGCAGGCAGCATGGAAGTACCTGCATCCCACTGTATTTAGACATGGAGGTGGGAGTGGGTAGAGATCATCCCCCGTGTTTTGCACAGTGGCACTGTGTCCCCAGCCACCAGAACAGGGTGTGGGGGTGCTGTCCACATGTGAACAGTAGTTGAATAAATGCACAATAGGCACCAGCGAGAGGCAGACAAAAAAAAAAAAAAAAAAAAAGTGAGTGCTCCCAGATCCAGCCATGTCAATCATAAATGGATGTTGTTCCTACAGAAGGGAATGAGAAGCAAGGAACAGGCAGCTTTTTATTTTTTAATGCTTTTTAATGTTTGTTTATTTATTTAGAGCGATCACACAAGCAGGGGAAAGGCAAAGAAAGAGGGAGAGAGAGAATCCCAAGCAGGCTCCCAGCACAGAACCCATGAGGGGCTCAAACTCACAAAGCGCGAGATCATGACCATGACCTTGAGCCGAAATCAACAGTCAGACGCTTCATCGACTGAGCCACCCAGGCGCCCTGAAATAGGTAGCTTTTAGCCGAGTACATCCCAGGCCTCCTGGGCCCAACACCTCCACACTCGTGCGTCCTCAAGGAAACCTCACAACTACACCAAGTAGACAAGTGACAGGTAGCTAAGACTAAATGGTTTGCCCTAAACGCAGGCAATTAAGAGACACGGGACTCAAAACCACATTCTTTACAATCTAACGGAGCAGAAAGTAGTCAAACAAAACAAGGGAATAAAGGAAGTTTAAGTCTAAAATAAGTGAAGTTAATGAAGGACCCACAGTCCAAAGGAAAGCCACACACACAAGATGGAAGTTGCTTCCCAGAGGAGGCACCAGGCAGGTAAGTTGTGCACGGGGCGGGGCAGGGGGAGGGTTGCGCTTGCTAGCCGCTGCCTCTTTAAGCCTGGGGACACTGACAAGGAGCCTCAGCTGGTCGTCTCGGGGCCCATCTCTCTCCCTTAAAGCAGTAATGGTACCGCCCCAAATTGCCATCAGCTGCAAACGCTTCAGAATCCGACGGATGTCACCCTCAGACCGCTGGGGAGTTCTGTGGGATATAATCACCGAGCACCCACGGGAGCATCTCACAGGCTACTCAACGGCCGACGCCGAAATCAAGCTGGTCTGGATTCAAATCCTGCCTTTACCATCTGCTGACCTCAAGACCTTCATCTCTCAAGCTACGGTTTCCTCGTCTGTAAAGGGAAAATAGTCAAGCTTCCCTCATAGAGTTGTTCTGAGGATTAAATAAAACAACCCCTTAATGGGCTTACCACAGGCCAAGCACCCGGTAAAGTTGCAGAAAATGATACCTGTTACAACAGCTACTACAAGCATTGTACAGTCTGATCTGAACATCACACGTTTCCCCAATTCACAAGCACACGGGACTACCTGGATGTTCTGCGTTCCCTACTAATGTTTTCCCATTCCGCATGAAAAGCTTCGTGTATGAACGCAGGGCACATACTTGTTATTTTTAATAGGCATGGAGTTCGTACCTATTCCTCTCCTTAGGGATTTAACTTTTTAATGATTTCCACATTAGATTTAACATTAAATGCAAATTGATCCATAAAGTCATCTAATTAGAAATTAAGCATGCCACAGACATTGCCCAGGATTTAATTAGAAGAGCAACACGATACGATGAGAAATGCCCCTCACCAGGAGGAGAAGCTGGGGAAGGAGCTCCGCCTCAACCAATTACTGCCTGAGATCTGGAAGGTCGCTTCGCCTGCCTGCGCCCCAGCAAAATGAGGAAGCTGGATTTCAAAGATCCTTTCCCGCCAGGAAAAGAAGTCTGTAATTCAGATTGCTTCGGTAACCACGTATGGAGCAAAAGGCTCTGGAGATGCAAAGGCTCAGTCATGCTTTAAGGAGTTTACACATTATGGAGGCACCAGGGTGGCTCAGTGGGTTAAGCACCTGACTCTTGGTGTGGGCTCAGGTCATCATCTCACAGTTAATGAGTTCGAGCCCCACGTCGGGCTCAGTGCTGAGAACGTGGGGCCTGCTTGGGAATCTCTCTGAGGCCCCCCCCCCCCAAAATTTCAGAAAAATTAAATTAAATTTTTTTTTCAACGTTTATTTATTTTTGGGACAGAGAGAGACAGAGCATGAACAGGGGAGGGGCAGAGAGAGAGGGAGACACAGAATCGGAAACAGGCTCCAGGCTCCGAGCCATCAGCCCAGAGCCTGACGCGGGGCTCGAACTCACGGACCGCGAGATCGTGACCTGGCTGAAGTCGGACGCTTAACCGACTGTGCCACCCAGGCGCCCCTAAATTAAATTTTTAAAAAAGAGTTCACTGGGGTGCCTGGGTAGCTCAGTCGGTTAAGCGTCCGAATGCGGCTCAGGTCATGATCTCGCGGTTTGTGAGTTCGAGCCCCGCGTCAGGCTCTGTGCTGACAGCTCAGAGCCTGGAGCCTGCTTGGGGTTCTGTGTCTCCCTTTCTCTCTGCCCCTCCCCAACTCATGCACACTCATGCATGCTCTCTCTCTCTCTCTCAAAAATAAATAAACATCAAAATAAAATTAAAAAAGGGTTTACAGGTTATGGAAACCACAGCCTGTTCCATCCACCAACACACCCTGGCTTCCTTGCTTTCTTTTTTACTGGTAAACATAGCTTCACTAATGCATGGAGAACTAGTTTTGGCACTTGAATTTCTTTCTGAAATGTAGATATGGAATGATGTCAACTAGACGTGCCCCCCACCGCCTTTCTGGTAGCAGGGACCGGATAAATCAAGAGGATTGTCACAATTGGTGTACTGCATCCTGTTTGTTGGATATTGCCCTAAAATCTGGCTTAACTCTTTCGTGTTCCTAGTAAGTAGTACATTTTGTTCCGTCCTGGAAGAAGCAAGCCACTGCTGCCTTGAAGCAGGGTGGTGTAGAGAGAGTTCCATCTCAGGACTCTGGCGTAGAGAGAGTTCCATCACAGGACTCCATACTGGTCAAAAGGGGGGAGTGAATGAGCACACCCTAGCTTGTAGGCAATGCTAACTGGCACATGCTCCCCCCAGCGTGCCCTCCCCTTTTTGGGGAGCCTAGATCCTCTGTTAATTTTCCAAAGCATAATTTTCAAGGCACAGAGTCTCACAGCTCTTAGCTCAAGACTGGTCGAGCCAGACATCAGGCTCTTTGCAATTTCAACCAATCCCCCCACCCCAGCTCCAACCCTGGGCTTCTCCCAGATCCAACTCTGAAAGGGTTGTTAAGATTTCTCTCAGCACTGCTTGTCCCTTTCAGCACAAAAGAATCCTTGTGCCTCGCCTGGCCTTTTAGTCGAAACAGAGGAAGTGGGAGAGGAGAGGAGATGTGTGGAGAAGCCGCCTGGAACGAGCAGGTAGCACGGCATCTAAGAGCTGGAGGGATAATACGGGGTGTGGCTGTGGCTGGGGGCTACCTCGGCCAGCACTCGGCCTGCACCTGGCAAGGCACTGGCATCTCCCTCTCATGGGAACTCATGGGATGGTACCCCGCCCTCGTTAATGCGAGCGCCATCCGGCCGTGGGACAAGGACGCCCTCCGCAGAGTGCCACCGCAGTCCCTCCCACTCGGGCACCTGCATCCCTCCCCAAACTGCTCTGGAGTTTTGCTCTGTTCGGAGTCAGCAAACAGGGGCTGCTTGCTGCTCTTGGAGAGACCCTGAAGGCGGGGGGGGGGGGGGGGGGGGGGGGACTTGGGAGGATCCAGGCCAGGACAGTAAAGCCCTGTTCCTGATTCCTGGAAACAGCACTGTGAAAGAGATAGTGCCCCCAGCCACGGGGATCTCAGAAAGCAACCACAACTCGGAAGGGACTGTCCAGAAGACCCTCAGACCCCCCTGCCCAAGAACACCCTCGGACTCCCAAGAACACCTCAGAGCAACACTTTCAAACTTTTTTTAAAAGATTTTTTTTAACGTTTACTTATTTTTTTTTTTAATTTTTTTTTCAACGTTTATTTATTTTTGGGACAGAGAGAGAGAGAGAGAGAGAGCATGAACGGGGGAGGGGCAGAGAGAGAGGGAGACACAGAATCAGAAACAGGCTCCAGGCTCCGAGCCATCAGCCCAGAGCCTGACGCGGGGCTCGAACTCACGGACCGTGAGATCGTGACCTGGCTGAAGTCGGACGCTTAACCGACTGCGCCACCCAGGCACCCCGAACGTTTACTTATTTTAAAGAGAGAGAGAGCACGTGTGCATGACAGAGCGGGTGAGGGGCAGAGAGAGGGGGGGACAGAGGATCCGAAGCAGGCTCCATGCTGACAGCAGAGGGCCCGACGCGAGGCTCAAACTCGCGAACTGTGAGATCAAAGTCGGACACTTAACCGACTGGGCCACCCAGGTGCCCCAATGCTTTTAAACTCTTGAAAGTTAGAGAGCTGCCCTGAACTGAACACAATGACACACATAAAGCATATGGAAGTAAAATTTATACTGCTCAGTCCCACTTTCGAGTTGAGGAAGATACTTAAACAAGGTAACATTCATACGGAGGTTATTGGGATTTGATGAAATTTCTCCTTTTTAAAAAAGCTTAGGTCACAGCAAAACAAATGTAAAACATCATCTGACTATAGACCGGCCTTGGACTGTACTCGAGAACCCTCTGGGGAGAAGATAAGAGTATAATTTAGAGAAGGAAAAAGAAAAGAAACTGGATTCAAAAATACCCCTCCACAAAACCAAAGTGCTATTCTCACACAACTTCATGTTTGAATCACGTTGATAATTCTACCTGGAAAGGAAGCGGGAGAACATCAGAATCTCTACAGAAGAACCACGGGACTCTACAGATATCAAAGCCTCAACCCACAAGAGCTGGGGGGTGGGGGAGACTGGGAGGCCAAGGGGGTGCAGGAGGACAGCGAGGAAGAGGATGGGAACAGCGGTGGTGCCTTCCCTCTGAGGACGGATTTTACAGCTTACAGTCACTTGCCCTTTCCTCTTCTTTGATGTCCCCAAAACAGTCCTGGGGGAGGAAGGGGGGGGAGATGCCTGCTTATCTGTTTCATACTCCAGAGGTAGAGGCATCTGAAGGCCCCACAGCAGACAAGCGACAGGCCTGGCATCTCAGCCTTAGGTCCTCCCAGAGCCAAGCATCATCCATGAAGCACTACTCAGAGAACCCAGCGTGTACCTTTCCCAGGTATGCTAGGCGGCTCTGTATGAGGGATGCCGGGAGGAGACAGTACAGTTGCGAGCTTACTTGGAGACATTACTACCAGAGGGGCACTGACCCTACCTCCCAGCATAAGGCTAGCAGGAAAGAAAATCACTTCTCCCTCTTGTATCTCAATAAAGATGCCTATGAGGCAGGCCAGGGTTCTAAACACTTTATAGACATTAACTCATTTCACTCGTAGGACTGCTCTCAAGGCGAGTACTCTGATTAAGACCCCCACCGTACAATTCTGTAAACAGCAAGGCTAAGTAATTTGCCCATAAGCAAAGAGCTGGAAACTGGTGGGCCAGGAGCCAGGCGATGTGAGCCCAGATGCTGCTCACTAAGCTATACTGCCTTGGAAGACGTCCCCATGTTAGTGGATTCAAGCCTGCCAGGGACTCGGGGCAAGGGGTGGGGTACAGAAACCTCACGGCTCACTGATAATACCACAGAAAAAGCCTCCTTGACTTCCAGATGCTTCCAACCTTCAGAAACGTGCAGGTCAGCTCCCCCCATCCACCTCCCGTTATTGGGTTATTGCCGGAGGATCGTGTATTAAGGCAAACACCACTTTGACATAACCTAATAACCACCCCATCTCCCAGCATTCGGCAAGAATGAGTGCTACAGGGCACATGGGCAAACCTGATTCCCCGTCCAGGAGTGATTTCTGCGGGAAGCGTAATTCCATTGTCCACCTCGCCCAGCACATCTTCCATCCATAAAGCACGAAACTTCCATCAGTCAGGACACCCAGGGATAAAGGGCCCTGCCTCCTGATCCCATCTGGTGACAGAAAGTCAAACCTAACCTGATCTGTCCGTTTAGAAACATAATACCAAACGCACACACATAACTGTATACAGAAGGCAGCGTTAGAGCACAGACCAATAACTGCCCCACATTCAGGTCTGCTGCTCACCCATTTATTATCAGCTCAAAATTACTCTCGATATCCTAGCCTGGAATCACCACAAACTGCATTCATTACAATACTGATCGTACGGGCAGGCCGCCCTGATAAAGGCTCATTCTCCAAAGACTTACAGATTCACGCACAAAGTGTTCTGCAGAGCAAACCGAGGGATGTGGGTTTGTACTTGCGCTGGAGAAAGCATGAAAGACAAACCTGCCTAAGATCCTGACCCAGCCGGTCACCTGGATCACCTGGGAGCAGCAGCGGAAGCCGTGACCTCGGGGCGAAGGAGTCATTCGGGCCCCTAAGTGGGGGAGGGACAGCTCTGCTGGTGACAGAACAGGGTTGTGGCCAACCAGAGCGCACAGGCCAACTAACTGTAACCCACCGGCTCTTTTGGTATGGCCCGCAAGAACGCTTTCTACATTTTGAAGCGGTTTTTAAAAAGTCAGAAGAACGATAAATTACACAGCACTCACATTTCACTGTCCGTAAAAAAAAATAAATAAATAAAAACTAAAATGTTATTGATCATGCCCATTGCTCTGTATATTGGCTACTGTCTGTGGCTAGTGTCCCACTACAACCGCACAGCTGAGTAGTGGTGACAGAGACCATGTGGCCTGTGAAGTCAAAAATCTTTACCACCTGGCCATTTACGCAAAGACCCCGGACCCCTGACTCAAAAGCGCTGCTGGAAACGGGACCTTGAAAATACCTAAAAAGGAGTCCAGGAGGAGAATATGAACGTCGCTTCCTGACCACCGTTTCGCGTCCAGGGATTCAGCCGCAAGGACTGATGATCCGCAGCCAAGGGGAAGGGACGAGGGCTGCCCAGGGGCTGTGAGAACACCCTGTGCATCTCCAGCCACCCTATCCACCTCAGAGACACCCCCTTTTGCTAAGAGAGAAAATGAGGCTAGATGGGGTCCGGTGAGGCGGCTTGTTCTGCTCCAGCGCAACAGAAAATGAGAGCAGATGGAAAGACTGAGCTCCAGGTCTCACCAGAGTGGAGACCACACCTCCTCCTTGCAGCCCTCGGAAGGGAGCTGACAGCCCAGGGGACAAGGAGCCTGTCCTAAGTCACGAGGCTTCTGTGTGACGTTTCTTAGTGCAAAAGAGGCCAATGGCGGTCTCAGGTTGAAGGGAGCGGGCATAGGGTAAACTTAGGAAGAAGTGAGCACAGTATTCCCTTCTCAAGCTATTATTTAAAAAAAAAAAAAAAATTCAGGATTATCCTTGCCCTTCGATCCCCATCTTCCTTACCACCTCTGTTAATCTGAGAACCCCTAGAGCTGGGGTTGGTTGCCGGATTTAGCAAATAAAAACTCGAGATGCCCGGTTACATATGAATTTCTGGTAAACAACAAATAATTTTTTCACTATAACTGTCACAAACATTGTTTCTCAGAAATTCAAAGACTTATACTAAAAATGTACTGACTGCTGTTCTGATACTCAAATTTAACAGGGCAACCCTCCTTAGAATCCAAATCACAGCCACGAGGGGACTCCTTGACCCCGGCCCTTCTGCTGAACTGCCTGGCAGTTCCTGTCTCTGGGAGCCCTGCTGACACCCACAGGGTGACAGCTCCCCAGGCGCCCCAATGTAGGGGCTGGCCTGCTCCCAGAAACAAGCTTCCCCAGGAACGGAGCACCCTGTGCCCGGAGTCCTTTTCTTAGCCACCATCCAAACCCGACACACGGGTCCTCTCACCCTCCCTCACACCCTGAGCACTGTTCCACTGTCTGATCCCTCAAAAAGCCCTTCCCAGGCAGAAAAGATGTCTTCTCTGTCTCCTGCCTGTTCTGCTGGTTACACTAGAACACAAGGTGCTTCCAACCCTGGGCTCTGTCTCTGAGGAAGGAATGACTCCAGGACACGGAATTTAAAGGAATTTGGGAGAGGAAGGTGTTGAAATCCTACTATGTTAGATGGTCCTGAACAGGACCCAGAACCGGTAACAGAGGACAACCACGCCCTACCCCACAGTAAGCTCTATATGGGCAAGGATTTTTGTCTGTTTCACCCCCATTGATGCCCCTAGTGCCTAGGACAGCGCCTGGTACCCAACAAGAGAAAATGGGATTGTTATCAGCTGAACAGTGTCCCCCCAAGATTCATATATTGAAGCCCTAACCCCAGATGCCTCAGAATGTGATGGTATTTCTTTAAGGAGATAACTAAGGCAAAATGAACTCATAAGGTGGGTCCTAATCCAGCATGACTAGAGGCCTCATAAGAGGAGGAGATGTAGACACACAGAGAAGACCACATGAGGACGCGGTGAGAAGGCGGCCATATACGAGCCAAGGAGAGAGGCCTCAGAAGAAACCAAACCTGCCAACAGTTTGATCTTGGCCTCCCAGCCTCCACAACCAGGAGAAACTAAATCTCTGTTGTTTAAGCCACCCAGTGTGTGGTATTTTGTTACAGCTGCCCTGGGAAAGTACTAGAGGGATGAATGAATGGTGAATGAGAGAGAGAGGAAGGAAGGAAGGAAGGAAGGAAGGAAGGAAGGAAGGAAGGAAGGGAGGGAGGAAGGGTGGGTGAGTGGGAGGGAGGAAGGAATTCGAAGGAGTCCATGCCTATCTGGTTCTCCGTTCTACCTTGGGTTCTTAGGCCGGCACATGGTGTGCTCTTGTTGAAAAAAGCCAGGGAAGCAGCCAGGTTCTCCCCAGAGCGCTACCTGGAGGCTGACCAGGCCAAAGCTGCTGGCAACACAGATATGGGTGGTGTTTCTATCACTCCATTCTCCAGACCTTCCCACTCCTGGGACCCGCTGTTCAGGAGGCTTCTGTTCTCCAGACCAAGAGTGGCAGGTGAAGAGCCCTCAGAGGCGACGACTTGCGAGTTTTCTAGAGGCTATCTCACCATACGTTCCATCCTTATGGAGAGAAGACAGTCTGGGAACAAACACTTCTGGATATGAGTGTGATGATGTGATGTCCGGAGCTGCTGCAGCCACTTGCTAACCAAGAAAGAAGGGAGCTGACATGCAAAGGATGGCACAGTGAAAAATGGAAAGACCCAGGTCCTTGGCTAGGTCACTGAGCTGCCGAGCTAACCAGCCCCAGGATCACCACACCTCTGGACTTCTAAATCCTAGGAGATGAAATATCTCCTTATTGTAAAGCTGTGTTGAGTAGGTCTGCCACTTATAGCCAAAAGCCTCCGGCTATGTTACATGAGCCGAGACGCGGCCAGTGTCAACTTTCTGGTTTTACTGGGCAAAAATCTATGGTTCTTGCCTTTTCCAAGTTTGGGGAGCTTTTTAAACAACAAAACATCCTGCAGATGACCCGGGAAGTAGCAGTAGTGCTTTGAGTATCGAAAACTCAAAGGCCAACAGACGACCACAGCTTCCAGTAACGTTTCTTAAGTGAATCTGCGTTTTAGACAGCGAACTCTTAACACATCTAAAAACACTCGGGCTTAACATTAGACAACACACATTGCATTCGATGAGCCAGCAGACAACCCCTGCTCTGCCCGTGGGTTTGAGGAGACCCTCAACATCAACCACAGCCCTAAGAAATAACTGGCCCCAAACTCGAGAATCCTCTGACTAGACACAAGGCCAAAGACCTTTCCAATTCCGTCTGGGTCAAAGCTGATGCTTCTCGTCAATTCAGGTCCAAGCTTTACCTAAGACCCACCTCCTCTCACAAAGCCTTTCCGGTCGGCATGCCAGTGGGGCGCCTGGCTGGGTTAGTCGGTACACCATGAGACTCTTGGTCTTGGGGCTGTAAGTTCAAGCCCCATGTTGGGTGTAGAGATTACTTAAAAATAAAATCTTTAGGGGCACCTGGGTGGCTCAGTTGGTTGAGCGGCCAGCTCTTGATTTCAGTTCAGTTCATGTTCCTGGGGTCATGGGATCAAGCCCCACAACAGGATCTGCACTGGGTGTGGAGTCTGCTTAAGATTCTCTCTCTCAATCTCTCTCTCCCATTCTGCCCCTCTCTCCTACTCACTCTCCCTCGCTCTAAAACCAAATAAAATAGAATAAAATCTTAAAAAAAAACAAACAAAAAAAAACTGCCCTCTGATGCCTGCCTCATCAACCCCAAGCATACTGGATCTGATGGTTTCTCACCCAGAGAAAAACTCAGTCTCTCATCTCACCTTTTCTCTAGCATCCCCACATGATGGACACGGTTCCCGAGGGCACCACAGACCGCGGTGATAGCGTGAACACAAACGGTAGCGCGGCAGAAGTGGTGGGAATACGTTAGCCCATGATGAATTCTAGCCAACCTGCCGAGTACTTCTCGCACATCATGTCAGTTCACCGTCAGAGCAGTCCAGGAGAGAAGTATGTTACTATTCCCATTCTACCAAAAGAGGACAGCAAGACGGAGTTTAGGGAACCCGCCCAAGGCCACACAGCAAGTTCAGTGGCAGAGCTCAGGGGTCACCCACACAGAAGCATGAGCTGAAGCCGTGTGGGGGCAGAAAAAGTGATCGGGCCTCACAGCAGGAGGCTGTTCCACCCACAGTTCCCAGGGGTGAAATGGTCAGACTGGTAGGAGGAGACCTGAGAGCCCCCTAACTTTTTTACAGCTAAAAACGGGGCTTTTTGCCCCAACAAGGAGCTCAGATTACTGGATGGAGAAAAGGAGGGAGGAATAGTAGGTGGGTGGATGGATGGATGAGTGGGTAGGGGGAGGAGAGATTTTTAAGGAGAATCAGAGCGATTCCAGGAAGAAATACCAAGACTGCCCCTGTGAAGGGCTACTACACAGAGCGTCCCTCAAAAGATGCAAATTTCCCAAGTGGATCTGGAAATGGCCACTCCACCTTCGGCCCAGACTACCTGAATTAGGCCTTCAGGCCCAGCACTGGGCTGAGGGCCCTTGGTGGGAAAAGAGGCAGGGAGGACCTGTAGGAAAGAGGAAGGTTTGGCACAGTCTCCCCCGGGGACGGGAGGTTAGGAAGCCTGGTGCAGCCTCACCAGGAGTCAGGCTCAGGACAATGACTTTGTAGGAGGAGCAGAACCTTGCCAGGGACCCCATGCTTCCTTCATTGTTACTGTGGTTAACTTGTGACCCTATCTGTGTTACTTTGTTACTTTTGCTTCTCTGTCAGTTTCCTTGTAGTGATTCTCAGGAAAACCTGAGCCGGTAAGGCGCCTGTCTGCAGGCACAGGAGGAGGGGACTGGGAAGCTGTGTCCCACACCCTCTCCCCGATGCTCAGGAAGCAGACACTGAAGAACTGAGTTGAGGATTGCAGATTCTGGTCTAGCCCTCAGGCCTCAGCCCTGCCAGCCAGCTTCTCTGCACAAAGGGTCTGTCTGGTTCCCAGGCAGGTTCACGGTATGCAATATCCTAGAAGGGAGACGGCAGGTGAGCTGGGAAAATCCCCATGTGTGGCCTTCAGGGCTCACCAGTGACTTTTTAGGTGGCATCAGAGAAACGTGGATTCCAACGAACAAATATTATTTTATAACTACTTCACTCTTTCCCAGTTCCTGTTCCACACAGGATCTCGGTGGCTTACGATCATTAGTCCGACACATTCTACTGCTTTCTTCCTTCTGCCCTCTGACTCGGCTTGCCTGCCTCTTCCCGAGCCACTGCAGTGGCCTCCCTGTGACCACACCCTAAGGTCCCTGTCTCCTTCCCTTTTAATCCAGCCTCAGAGTCAGAGGAAACTTTCTGAACCAGGAATCCAATCGCCTCTCTTCCCCGGTGAAAATCCCGCGGGCTGGCCAGTCACCAACAGATACGATCCACACTCCTCAACACGGCACTCACAGCTCAGCCCTGGAAACACCAAGGCAGACTTCCTGCCCGTGCAGTGCCCACTGGAGCCTCTGCCTGGAACGCCAGCTCCACCGTCTCCACGCCCTTCCTTGTTGCTCTCTCCCACCCTCCCCCCTGCACATCACCGCTTCACCTCCCTCCCCTCACTCTGCGGGTGTCGTCTCTACACTTCCTCCCTGCACTGGTCATGATCTTTGCAACAGGTCTGCTTCTCTCCTGCTGCACATAAGCTCCAGAGAACAGGGTCTTCTCCGCCTTGGTCACTGCTCTGTCCCCCAGTGCCTAGACCGGTGCCTGGTCAGACAAGGGGCTCACTCTTTGCTGAGGGGACATAGGACCACAGCTACTGCCTTCTCACTTGGGTGCTGGGCTGCCCTCCGTTAGTTAGCAGCGATCGTCCAATTTACGATCACTTCCACTGTAAGCACCCCGCTCCTCCTTTCACGATGAGCTCTGAAGAACAAGGAGCCGCGTCCCATTCACCCTTGTAACCCAAACGTCTGGCACATGGTGGATGCCTGGTGATGCTTGCCACATTATTTTCATGAAGCACACATACATAATTTCATCCCTTTCGTTAATGAATTGCTAATACTTCATTACTTCTTTGCTCATTACCATTGAGCAAGTTTAAGAAGTTGGCGGGGGGCGGGGGAACGTGCCACGGTGTTGAAGTTTTAAAAGGCATAAAAAGCTCCCTTTTAAAAAGGGACATCACTGTTTCCGATTCTGTGTCTCCCTCTCTCTCTGCCCCTCCCCCGTTCATGCTCTGTCTCTCTCTGTCGCAAAAATAAATAAACGTTGAAAAAAAAAATTTTTTTTTTAAATAAAAAAGGGACGGGGCGCCTGGGTGGCGCAGTCGTTTGGGCGTCCGACTTCGGCCAGGTCACGATCTCGCGGTCCGGGGGTTCGAGCCCCGCGTCGGGCTCTGGGCTGATGGCTCGGAGCCTGGAGCCTGTTTCTGATTCTGTGTCTCCCTCTCTCTCTGCCCCTCCCCCGTTCATGCTCTGTCTCTCTCTGTCGCAAAAATAAATAAACGTTGAAAAAAAAAATTTTTTTTTTAAAAATAAAAAGGGACATCAGAAAGGTTCCGATAAGTCAAAGAACTGGAAGACTTCAAAAAGGGGCCCAAGCTGGTTGGCTTTCTGAAATTAAAAATTTTTCCTGGTTTTCCATTTATAATCAAACAATACAGAAATGTAGAAGGTAGAAAATGAGAATCCTTACCTGATCCTAAATCCTAAATAAATGATCACTATTAGCATTTGATATAGATTCTCTCCCCAAATTAATGCATATAGAAAGATGATATAAGATGTACCCATTTTAGGGGTGCCTGGGTGGCTCAGTCAATTGAGTGTCTGACTCTTGATCTTGGCTCAGGTCATGATCTCCCGGGTCGTGAGTTCAAGCCCCACATCAGGCTCTGCGCTGACAGCATGCGGCCTGTTTGGGATTCTCTCTCTCCCTCTCTCTGCCCCTCCTCCTGCTTGCGTGCAAATGCGCAGTCTCTCTTGCCCACATGCTCTCTTCCAAATAAACCTAAAAAAAAAGTATTCATTTTACGCCCACACATACACATATATGTATATATACATATATACTGAAAATAGGATTGCATTACACAGGCCGAGCTGTGAATTTCTCACGTAATCCCTTTGCCATCTCTCCCTAAGAGGAGGTTAAGTCCACGGCGTCACTTTCAACAGCTTCATAATACTATATGGTTTCCCTGGGATTTACTTAACTATTCCTTTACCACCAAAAAAATGTTTTAAAGATTTTATTTTGAAGTAATCTCTACACCCAACATGGGACTCAAACTCACAACTCTGAGAGGAAGAGTCGGGCAGTCTCCCGACTGAGCCACCCAGGCAGGCGCCCCTTTGAAGAATGTCTCTTCAATCCCTGTCTTCGTTAACAGGGAAAGATGACTTGGAAAGATCGCAGCCTTATTACGAACACCCAGTGCCCCACGGTGCTAGATGATCGAGCTAACCACTCGAAGCAACAGGGCAATGAGGGCTACTGAGTTTAACATGCTTTTTAACGTGCCTACGGTCGTGCTCCCCTCTCCCCACACTATCAGCTCTCACCCTAGCAGATGCCCCCGTCTACTTTAGAGCCATAAACGCCCCCCCACTCCAGCCATTTCTGCCATGAGAAATCAAGCACATTAGGAACGTGAATACGTCAAGGATAAACAAGCAGAGCGCAGAGAAGTCACCTGTGCGTGAAATCTGTAAGTTCTGGGGTGCAGGCTTTGTGAAAACTAATTCAGACGTCATCATTACATCTGAATATGTGCCTTAACGTGGCTTGCAGGCAGTTCTACCATGTCCTTGGGTGGAGGGATCTTGTTTTCAACACAAAGGCGGGCAGCTGGCTGGCCACCAAAGCAGAAGGCATGAGGAGGAGTGGAAGGGGTGATCCTAGGTCTCGGGCCAGTGTTTTCAAAAGAACAAACACATCAACTGCTTTCCTCCACATCCCATGGGACCAATACCCACTCACACAAGCACAGCACCATGAGTGAACAGGTCTTCCACCGCCATTGTGGCTTCTGCTGAAGAGCAAGCGCCACAAACGTTTTCTTTCCCATACTTACACTGTCTGGAAAATTGCCAACCAGCCAATGATTTGGAGACAGTTTTGTAAACCAAAGCCCTCCTCCCAGACACAGCAACTGAGATCTCCAAGTGCAACCTCGCGTAGTGAAAAGATTGCTGGGGCCAAGGTCAAGAGAGAACCTTGGACCAGTTACATGTCCTCTGTTAGCCTGGTTTTCCCATCAGTGTAAAACAGGATGCAGAGAAGCATCATGGAGATGGTCAGGAGATTACAACTGTGACCACAGACAGGCGCTAGCCAGGCTGACCTTCCAAGTCAAGCGTGGAGTGTTCGTGAACTGAGGGACACGTGCATCAGGAGCGTCGCATCTGGTCTGGCTGCACGAGAGGACCCTGATAGTCCTCCCAAGAGGCAGGTAAGAAAGGAGCTCAGTGACCAGTTTCCAGGTCGCAGTGCATGCTGCAGCCCAGTAGCTCCACTGCGTACCTTACAGATGGCCATGGCAATGGTTTTAGCGGCAGAAGCATCCCGTCAAAGGAAACCTTATGTATAACCCTCATATATACAAAACTGATAGGGGCGCCTGGGTGGCGCAGTCGGTTAAGCGTCCGACTTCAGCCAGGTCACGATCTCGCGGTCCGGGAGTTCAAGCCCCGCGTCGGGCTCTGGGCTGATGGCTCAGAGCCTGGAGCCTGTTTCCGATTCTGTGTCTCCCTCTCTCTCTGCCCCTCCCCCGTTCATGCTCTGTCTCTCTCTGTCCCAAAAATAAATAAACGTTGAAAAAAAATTAAAAAAAAAAAACTGATAAAAAGTGAGATTAGAATTTCTTAAGTTCCAGCTCTTATTTATTAGAAATACAATAAAACTGCTCTCATGAACTGAAGTTTAAACCACAATATGTTTCTCTTTTATTATGCCTACAGTATATGGAAAATCCTAACTCACATTTAGTTGCAAATGTTACCTATTTTAGCCTTTTACACTCAGCCTCAGAAATCCATTCAATTAAAGTAACCCAGAAATCTAAAGGTAAGGCAACAGGAAATTTTTATTTTAAGGTTGGGTAATAGTTCTTATCAGAAAATGTTCAACTCGGAGGGAGTGGAAGTACTTTCACTGGCCCGTTTAAGCCCTTTATTTCTGAGGAAAACACTGTTAAAATGTATCTCCTACAACATAATAATTCAATGTTCAATGAGGTCAGCCCTAAAAATCCCCAGATACTCCGTACCAGGCTCTGACAGATATTTATGTAAAACTTCAAAAGAGTCAAATTTATTTTGTTTCGCACATTGAGTTCAAACTAAGTTTCGATTTCATCACTGACACTTTACCCGCCTTTGTAAATAAGCATGGTGAGAACACAGGCCCGTATTGCCTAATGGAGCCCATTCAATTTATTTTAAAAGTTTCAGCAAGATACATTAAGCAAGGGCCACCAGATTACACTGGAGAGATTCAGGCAATAGAGTTTGTCAGCCAGTGTAAAAAAATGATTGTTTTAAATGTTTATTTGAGAAAGAGAGAGAGAGAGAGGGGGACAGGGAGAGAGACAGAATCCCAAGCAGGCTCCATGCTTAGCATAGAGCCTAACTCAGGGTTCAATCTCATGAACCGTGAGATCATGACCGGAGTCGAAATCAAGAGTCAGGCATTCAACCGACTGAGTCACCCAGGCATGCCTGTAAAAAAAAGAAAAATGATTTGTCACCTCATTTGACATATTCTAGCTAAAACTTTTTGAGTAGTCAACAAATGGCAGTATGAAAAAGGAGATTCCTAAGAAATTTTATCTACACTATAATACATAACTCATAAAAGATGGGGCGCCTGGGTGGCTCAGGTCATGATCTCACAGTTCGTGGGTTCAAGCCCCGCGTCAGGCTATGTGCTGACAGCTCGGAGCCCGGAGCCTGCTTCGGATTCTGTGTCTCCCTCTCTCTCTGCCCCTCCCCTGCTCACACTCTGTCTCTCTCTCTCTCTCTCAAAATAAATAAACATCAAAAAAAATTTTTTAATAGTTTAAAAAAAGTAAAGGACATCTTAGTATAACGTACACATCACTTATTACACAAATACACATTGTATATTACACATATACGATAGTTATGTTGGCATACATAACACAACTTTCGGTACGAGCTGGTACACAAACCAGCATTTCGGCCATCTTTGCTGCCTTGTTCTCACAGCGTAAGGCAAAATTCTCTTCATTTCTCTAAGCGTCAAGTGTTTCGAAGAACCGGTTGTCCTCGCGTTTGCCTGGATAAATACATACAAATGCCAGCAGGATGCTGGCAGCTGCACCTTCCCCTCCTCCATCAGGTAGGATTCCAAGAGCACGTGTAATCCAGCCGTGGGGCTTCTGTTGACCACGGCGAGCATTCAGCATTCGCGCATTGGGATGCTTCGCTGTACTGAATCATGCTACGGTGACCCCAACTATTTTCACAGAGGATTTTGAAACTACGAGGTGAGGACTTTGAAACGATGAGTACTTTTTCCAGGTTCGATTGAAACGTGGTGGTAGAATCCTAGGATTCTGAAGAACAGAGGAAAAACCCTGGGGTCTGGGAAAATGTGGCAAGATACATAAGACCTGCCGGTTCTCAAGAGCAGAAAGGACTACAAAGAAGAAATGTGGATTCCCAGAGAGCTCCGTCAGCTCAGCCCCTGCCTCAGCCCTCAAGGCAAGCACCAAGTTCAGCTTCAAGGGTGGTACAGAAGTTTAGTCCTTCCAACCCCTCTTGCCTTCCCTGAGGACAGAGGCTCTTTTCATTCATTCACTCATTCGTTAATTCAGTCATTCCACAGATATGCACTGGGTATCTACTCTGCAAGGCAAACGCTGGAGCATACACACGGTGTATGTCTTTATCAGCATAAATATTGTACTTCATTTTGGACGGCTCTGCAATATCCTCAAAAGTAACGGGATACCAAAAACGAGTGACCATCACCATAAGCAGGACTCACCTGCTAAAAAAAACAGTTACAGCACTTGGCAAATGTTAGCTATGACTATCACATCCAAATATTTTGACTTGTGCAAGCATGCTTTGAGCTCCTGTGTACCAGGCAGGATACAAAGTTCCTGCCCTCAAGGGGCTCGGGGAGAGAATGGGATAAATCCAACACATAGGGGTCAATGCGATGGACGCTAATGCAGAGGAACGGTGTGGGGTTACTAAGGAAGACAAAAGCAGGCTTAGTTATATCGCCCTGCAGGAGCTGGGAAGGCTTCTGTGAAATGACGTGATTCTACTCTTTAGAAACAAGAGTTGGACAATGACAAGGGTATAAGGGTGTAGCACAGGTAGACAGAGGTGGGAAAGAAGGCAGGGAGGCATCAGGGACAGCTGAGCATGGCTGAAATTGAGGAATACTGAGTGGAAGTGGCTGGCCAGGAGGGTGTAAGAGAGTACTGCAACATTCTCATCAGCAGAGTTAATACGACGCAGGCTATCTGGTTTCAGACACCTCGGTCACCTGTAACTTCTCAAGAGGGGAAAGGGCAGCTCCTCGGGCAAATTCCACTTACCAAACTGAGTGGTCACACTGCATTCTCCCTAGGCTTGGTAGGGGAAACTGCCCATAACACACATCACCTTCCTCTGGTCTAGGTACATGGAGGGGAGTTCCCAAAACAAACCAACCACAATGCCAATGAAGCCAGAATACAGGAAAAATACATGTCTCTGACTTGGCAGAAGTCAGGTTCCTCTAACATACCTCCTTCCAGGCTCTAAAAGCACATCCACAGGGACGCCTGGATGTCTGGACAGTCCAGTTGGTTAAGCATCTGACTTCGGCTCCGGTCATGATCTCACGGTATGAGTTCGAGCCCCACACCAGACTCTGCTGTCAGCTCAGAGACTGCTTCAGATTCTCTGTCCCTCCCGCACCCCCCTTCCCCTGCTCATTCTCTCTCTCCCTCTCAAAATAAATAACTTCAAAAAAATTAATAAAAATTAAAAAATATAAAAAGCACATCCACAATCAAAAACACAATGAGATATCACCTCATGCCAGTCAGAATGACTAACATCAAAAAGACAAGAAATAACGAGTGTTGGCGAGGATGCGGAGAGAAGAGAGCCCTCATGCACAGTTGGTGGGAATGTAGACTGGGGCAGCCAGTGTGGAAAACAGCATGGAGGTTCTTCTAAAAAGTTAGAAATTGGGGCGCCTGGGTGGCTCAGTCGGTTAAGCGGCTGACTTCGGCTCAGGTCATGATCTTGCGGTCCGTGAGTTCGAGCCCCGCGTCGGGCTCTGTGCTGACCGCTCAGAGCCTGGAGCCTGTTTCAGATTCTGTGTCTCCCTCTCTCTCTGACCCTCCCCCATTCATGCTCTGTCTCTCTCTGTCTCAAAAATAAATAAACGTTAAAAAAAGTTAAAAAAAAAAAAAAGTTAGAAATAGAAATACCATACAGTCCAGTAATTCTAGTCCTGGGTATTTACCAAAGAAAACGAAAACATTAATTCTTAAAGCTATCTGCACCCCTATGTTTATTGCTGCGTTATTTACAATAGCCAAGATAAGGAAGCAACCTGAATGCCCACTGACGGATGGATAAAGACGTGGTGTATGTGCAACGGAATATCACTCAGCCCTAAAAAAGAACAAAATCTTGCCATTTGTGACAACACGGATGGACTAGAGAATATTACGCCAAGTGAAATAAGACAAAGACAAATACTGTGTGATTTCATCTGAATCTAGGATGTGAAAAAAAAAAAAAAAACAAGCAGAAAGAAACTCATAAATACAGAGAACTGGTTGTCACCAGACACAGGAGACAGGGGAGAGGACAGACGAAACAGGTAAAGGGTTAATTAAGAGGTAAAAACTCCCACTTACAAAATAAGTAAGTCATAGGGATAAAGACTTCAGCATAGGAAATACTGTCGATAATACTGTAATAACGTTGTATGATGACAGATGGTAAGTACACTTACCATGAGGAGTATTTTGTAACAGATATGACTGTTGAATCCCTATGTTGTATACCTGAAGCAAATAATACTGTTTGAACTATACTTCAAAATTAAGATTTTTTAAATAATTAAAATGGTCTTCACCAAATATCAATAAAATAAAATAAAATAAAATAAAATAAAATAAAATAAAATAAAATAAAAGCACATCCAGGGCCACTGTGCTTCCAGAGGTTTGGGGTTTTAGCTGGTTTACTTAGAAGATGCCTGTGCAGGGGCGCCTGGGTGGCTCAGTTGGTTAAGCAGCCGACTTCGGCTCAGGTCATGATCTCGCGGTCAGTGAGTTCAAGCCCCGCGTTGGGCTCTGTGCTGACAGCTCAGAGCCTGGAGCCTGTTTCAGATTCTGTGTCTCCCTCTCTCTGACCCTCCCGTTCATGCTCTGTCTCTCTCTGTCTCAAAAATAAATAAACGTTAAAAAAAAAATTAAAAAAAAAAAAAAAAAAAAAAGAAGATGCCTGTGCAAATTCACAATACCTCACAAGCCTGGGTTTGAAAACAAGAGGAAGGATCTCCAGCTTTATCAGGGAAGGATTTTAACAAGCAGCAGAACCCAGAGCCCAGGCGACAGATGGTCGCTCCTGCAGGTCCACTGACACCAGGCACCGCTCACCCCGCTCTCCAAGGGACACAATAACTGGATTCCAGTGGCGCCACATTCACTCACTCCATGGATCTAGTCTGAATGCCAGCCGTATGCAAAGCACGGTGGAGATACGAGGCTGTGTGGGCCACAGTCTGCACCCTGAGAGTTTACAGTTGAGGAGGAAGGAAGGACACGTATGAAGTACGGTAAACGTGCTGGATGGCGAGGGTGCCACTGAGACACTGATGGGTCAAAGGAAGTAAAAGTCCTCTTCTGGTGAAGGGGGAAGGGGCTGGGAGAAGACTTCCTGAAGGAGGCAGCTGCAGAGAAAACAAGGAGATTTCAACGAAACAGAACAGGTGGCGTTCTCTGAGCACATGTTCGGCACCACTTAAATCCCAGCAGCAGCGTGTGAGGGGACGTTTCCTCCACGGACCGGGCAGGGAAACCCCAGCTCAGCCAGCAGGAGTGACCTCACACACCTCACTGGTGGCACAGCCACACACCGAAGTCCTCATTCCTGCTAAGGGAAGTCTTCCTGGCAGAGGGAATGGCATGCATAGGGGATATCTGGGCAATGACAATATCCCGTTTGTAGGACACCAAGCTGGAAAGAGACACTGAGACCACACTGCTGGGCCCTCACGTGCCAGGCCAAAGAGCACGTGCCCAGCGGCTGAGTGATGAAACAGGAAAGAGGCAGCTCTCGAGAAATCAGAGTCTCGGGTCAGATGTAGAGACTAAAAGCCACAGAAGCCAGCCAGTCTGGGTTTGAATCCCAGCTTTGACACTAGCTGTGCAACTCTGGACAAGGTACTTCATTTCTCTGTGCCTCCACGTCCTCTTCTATTAAGCGGAGGTGATAATACCACCTACACCTACTTCACAGAATTACTGTGAAAATTAAATGAGCTGCAAGCTCTAAGTGTAAGGCCAACAGTAAGAACTCTACAGAGGTATTGCTGGGTCCTGATAGTGATGGCGTAGGAACTTTATTAACCACAGTGGACACGTCTCAGGGACAGCTAGAGAAATCCAGACAAGAGAAGACGGTCATAGCTCCAGAGGGAATGTTAAGGAAGTTACGGAGATGAGCAATCGTTTTCACAAGGGGAAGAGAGATGGTCCGCCGAGGCTTGCAGCCTGGGAGAAAGGCGGTGACAGAGCGGCATACGGCAGAGTCGCCATATAAGCATCTGACAGAGACTCAGGATTCCTTGCTGGACTCTGCTCTTTAATGTTTACTTATTTTTGAGACAGAGAGAGACAGAGCATGAACAGGGGAGGGTCAGAGAGAGAGGGAGACACAGAATCTGAAACAGGCTCCAGGCTCTGAGCGGTCAGCACAGAGCCCGACGCGGGGCTCGAACTCACGGACCGTGAGATCATGACCTGAGCCGAAGTCGGCCGCTTAACCGACTGAGCCACCCAGGCACCCCAGCTGGCCTCTGCTCTTTACACACCCAAGTGCATCTCTCCGAGCCTCAAGTCTTCCATCTCTAAAAAGGAGCTAACAAGCCTGACACTTTCCACCCTCAGCATTGTTGTGAGGACCAACTAGGACAGCAGACTTGGCCACAGGACACTAAGGCACAAAGCGCTGTACAGATGGAAGGCAGGAAGCACAAGAGGCAGTCGAGAAGGGGACTAGTCTGAGGAACGAGCCGTGGGAGAGGGAAACTCTGCTCACCCCGTCCGTGATGTTCCCCAGCGCTAAGCCCGAGGATCAGTCCCAACATCCGCGCCCTGCACAGCCCAGGACCACGGACACCCAAGGCCGCCACAGTGCACAGAGCAGAACACACAAAAGGCTCCGGTGCAAAGGGCAGACGAGGAGGCAGAATTCACCATTCCAGAACAGACTAGGGTGAAGGAGGTCCATAGCTTGGCTCTACCTCCTCCAGGTCTCCAGTTACAGAGACCATGAGCAGATCCAAAGAAGGGTTCTGGAGCCAGCCAGAGAGAGTCGGGGGTGAGAACACTCACCCTCGGGGGCTAGACGGTTCACGCTTCCTACGTCATACTGTCATTCATTGGCATTCCATGTAGAAATTCATCTTGTTTATGTGGAGTAAAGTCTACACGGCCCACGGGGCCAAAAAGATGAGCCGCTCACATTCTCTATGTAAGTTGTCTCTATTTTAGCTTCGGCAGGAACTCAGGACCCCCAGCCCCAAGTCTCTTCTCTGGCAGACCCTCACCCACCCCACCACATGACTCACCACAGGAGACTGGGATAATCCCCATAGCATAGCTCTCTCCCCCACTACACTGCTTCCCTGAAGTTCCTTGAACCAGCCTAGAGTTCTCATTCTCCAAATCCTCTGCACCCAACACAGACCCCCAACACACAATAAATTCAAAGTTTGTGCCATCATTTGGAACCCAAAAAAGAGACAGTGAGGACTCACAGGCACGGCATGCTCCAATGACTCAACTTTCGCCCTTTCAATATGGCAGCAACTCATTTTTCCAGGCCCGTTTGGTTTTTCCAACCTCCCAATTTCCCGGATCAAACGCAAGGCCCAACTTAGGTTTGAGATCTTAGTTGTGCTTTGCTACAGGTTCTAGAAAAGTAAAAGCCCTTAGCACTCCCAAGTGCAGTTACTAAATTAAAACACTCCAGAATAGCCCCTTCTCCCTTCAATCAACTTTTTCTACTGACTTTCAACAGTTTTAAAGTTGACAAATCAGAGGAAGGCTGTATTTAAAGAAACAAAGAAAAAAAATGTAAGTCAACTGTTCCCAATGTTCTCTAAGAATGCGGACTCTCTGAGAACACGCTGTGTCCACACAAGGATAAATGCAGTTTTATTAAAGAAAACACCACGGGCTTACACTCTTCAAATAGTATACACGGTACACACAAAGAAGCGAAGGCAAATGCAAAGGGGGTGGGACAATGGGGGCACCGGTGGGGACTGCTATGGTTTTGCCCAAAGGCTGAACCGAAAGGTGGGCCCTGTGCTAGAGACGGTGTCCTTGCTCTGTCCCGTGCAGGGTCAGCTGCCCCACTGACCCACGAACTCAGCTCAAGGAGACGGCTGTGGGTTCAGGCAGTGCCGCCACAGTGATTGTTTTGAAAGTAATTTTTACTGAAGACACAATCACCTGAACTACTTACAACCTACAAAACCAAGTCCCTTGGCACCAAATGTGTTAAAGCCCTCAAACACTACTGGAGTTTTGAATTATCCCAAATATAGGCCTCAAATCATAGAGGCCTAGTGTTTTAGAGGCATAGTGTTTTAAGTGGTTGACCAACTCCATCCAAACATCCCACCCTTCTCGCCTCGGAGTGAAGGGAAATAATGAGAGTCGAGAAGTACAATTTCTAGAAACTCTCCCATTGCAGGAGGAAAAGTTTTTAAGACCAGTGTGACTTTTAAGAATGCTAGCAGAAACTAAAATATACGCAGAACTTCTTTCCACTGCAGTCCAATAAAACGTCGCTTTTTCTTTAATAATAATTTAAAAACGGGGGCGCCTGGGTGGCTCAGTCAGTTAAGCATCCAACTTCAGCTCAGGTTCAGGAGTTCGAGTCCTGAGTCGAGCTCTGTGCTGACAGCTCAGAGCCTGGAGCCTGCTTCGGATTCTGCGTCTCCCTGTCTCTCTGCCCCTCCCCCACTTACGTGTATGCATTCCCTCTCTCTCTCTCAAAAATAAAAACATTACAAAAAATTAAAAGATATATATACATAGGAGCACCTGGGTGGCTCAGTCGGTTAAGCGTCCGACTTTGGTTCAGGTCATGATCTCACGGTTTGTGGGTTCGAGCCCTGCGTCGGGCTCTGTGCTGACAGCTCGGAGCCTGGAGCTGCTTCGGATCTGTGTCTCCCTCTCTCTCTGCCCCTCCCATGCTTGCACCCACTTGCTCGCTCTCTCTCTCTCTCTCAAAAATAAATAAAAACATTTTTAAAAATTGAAAAAAATACATGTATACTGTTACGTTTATAGTTTGGTTTCCCTCACTACTTGAGCATTTGGGTGTTAACGACATAAAAATAATAAAAATTGTGTTCCCGTCCATGTGGAGCTCACAAGTTGGGTGCTTGTACTTAAAGCCAAAGGGTCTAAGAAATGGGTGATGCTGTTTTCTCTAAAGGATTTTCAGAAACAGTAAAAAGATGCAAAGTTCTTTGCAGTAATATTTTATTTTCCCTAGTCTGAAAAGAATTTGGAAACACAAAGAGAACCACCTAAAGGGGGGATGCGGCTACACTCGAAGCAGGAGAATCCGGGTCAGAGCGTTCTTCACCAAAAGGACGGCCTGCTTGGTGACCAGGGCTACACCGGACACTGGTGGTCACCAAGCCCCTCTCTCCAGAACCAATTCATACCACCTGTCAGCTTTCACAGATGAAAACACTCCCAGGCCTGTCCTCCATTCAGGGGTAGATAACAAACGCTTCCCCCACCAAGGACCACACGTTCTCTGTAATTCGCGTGAGTCATTCCTCAAACGGTGGATTCAAAGTGGGATCCAAATCCAGACAATTCTACACAAAGCTAACTTTCAACTAAAGGGCCAGGAGCTCTGGTAACTGGGATTTCTCCATTCCAACTCATTTAACCCTTATTTATTGAATGCTAACTGCCAGAAATTTCCTAAACACTGAGCAACTACACCAGCCAAAAAAAAAAAACAAACAGGCATGGAGCCTTCCCTTGAAGGGCTTACAATCTAGGGGGTAGGTCACATAATCGGATGTTTATTTTTATTTTATTGAGAGAAATGAAAAGGACACAGTGATTCAGAATAAGCAGCAGCTGGGCTGAGGAGAAAGACACCTACTGGATAGGATAATCAGGAGAAGCTCTCCAAAGATAAAACCCTGCAGAAGATACATTCTCACAACTTTCAAAATAGCTGTTACAAAGGCTGGTGTGACTGTGACTGGAAAATGTTCTGAATGACTAGGATATATAATTTAGAAAAGACAAAAAATATAAAACAAGTGGGATGAGGCTAAACTCATCGATAAACTTAATATAACCCAAATAAAAATAGTTTCTGAAAAATTTCTTGAACTACACAAAGTGTTTGTAAAATTACATAGATAACCAAACTGGTGAGAAAAAGGAAGGTAACAAAAATCTTAAAATGGGGAGTAATGAAAAGTACGTAGCTGTGTTAGATATCAAAACCTGTGACAGAGCTACGGTAATTAAAGCTCCAGGTAGATAATCAAACAATATGAATTCAGTGTCTGGATCCATGGAGAAAAGATTCAATGAACGGTGTCGGGACAAGTCAAGCATTAGGTACAGAAGTCTAGATTCCTTACATCACTCTTTATACACCAAATAAATTCCAGACACACTCAAGTATGTAAAGTATGACCTTTTTTTTTTAAGTAGAAGACTTTCTTCCAATTATTTCAAAGTAAGAAAGTCTGCACGCAAATGAAAAACCTAGAAGCCATAAAGTAAGAGTTGATAAATCTGCTCTAAAATTAATTTCTGCATGGAAACATTACAAACAAGGAAACCCAAAAGGCAAAAGACAGCCCTACAAAGTGTATGTGCAATTACCCATCCCACAGTCTCCTGGTTTCCCTGAGATGTTAGCTGTGTTTCTCAAATGGTATTGGACTATTCACCTGGAATCTTATTAAAATGAAGATTCTAACTCAGCAGGCCTGGAGGTGGGGGAGGGGAGGAAGGCTCAGATTTTGCTAGTCTAACAAGCTCCCTGGAGATGCCAAGTAGCTAAATTTTATGGAACTTTCCTAGTTAAAGAGACCTGGGGCCAGAATTAAGAGGGACTCAGATACCTTATCAAGAATCACTTAGGAAGGTTTCAGAACACTGGCCACCCAAGCATCACCACTGGCCAATCTGACTTAGAAGATCCAGGGTGAACAGCAGGAATCAGTATTTAAAACAAACAAACAAACAAACAAAAACTACTTGTGAGACAAAGACATTCGGCCTGGTTTGCAATCCAGTGGACAGATCATCTGAGACCACTCCAGTTCTTTCTGTGCTCTGAACACTGCAGAGAGACCTGTCTGAACTGATAGTTTAAGATTATTCCTTTCCAAGGGCACCTGGGTGGCTCAGGCAGTTAAGCTTCCAACTCTTGATCTAGGCTCAGAGAATGATCTCACGGGTTCATGAGTTCGAGCCCCGCACTATAGGTGTGGAGCCTGCGTAGGATTCTTTCTCTCCCTCTCTCTCTCCGACCCTTCCCTGCTCATGAGCATGCTCGCTCTCTCTCTCTCTCTCTCTCTCTCTCTCTCAGAATAAATAAATTTCAAAAAAAAATTTTTTTTAAAGATTATTCCTTTCCTGTCCCCAGACCCCACCTGCCTGCCCTCCCCAACCCCCATGTCACCCTTCTGTAGCCTTGTCCTAACACATTCTACTCCCATGGCAGCTTGGAGAGCACACAGCAAAGGAGGCCTCCAGCATGATTCAGCAGCACCCTGGGCACGGTCTGCCTGCTTGCTCTGTGACCCTGGGCAAGCCTCCTAACCTCTGAGACCCCACTTGCTCATTTACGAAAGCCAAGTTGTTATGAGGGCTAAGTGAGTCAACCTACTGAAAGAACTATCCGAACTGTAGAGCTTCAGATGAACATTTTTTTTTAATTTTTTTTTTAACGTTTTATTTATTTTTGAGACAGAGAGAGACAGAGCATGAACAGGGGAGGGGCAGAGAGAGAGGGAGACACAGAATCGGAAGCAGGCTCCAGGCTCTGAGCCATCAGCCCAGAGCCTGACGCGGGGCTCGAACTCACGGACCGCGAGATCGTGACCTGAGCTGAAGTCGGACGCTTAACCGACTTAGCCACCCAGGCGCCCCTACATTATTTTTGATTAAACATGGGACTTTTGGGAACGCACTTCCATAAATCCGCCCTCCTCGTATCCACATCCCGATAATGTTCCACCAAGTTTCCCCTTCCCACTACCTCTCAAGTTACAGGAGGAAAAAAACTCTCCAGGTGTCTACTTTCTAAATATACAGACTAAACTTTACGAACTGAGTAGAACGTAACATGTCATATCAAGCCTAAACTCAAAACGGCTTCAACTCTGTAAAGATGCCAACAAATACTGCATATACATCTGCTAACGTGCAGGACAAGGATTTCCAGAACAAATTCTATCTTCTTTAACTGCTTCTACTTTGCCGTTTCTAAATGTCTTCCTCCCTGCTCGTTTATACTGCTCTCCCCGCCGCGCCCCCCCCGCCCCCCAATCTGGAGAACAGTAGCAGAAGCAGGCATTTGGTACCTGACACCATCCCCGAGGGCACACATCTTATTTGGTCTCCTCAAGAAGGCATTTGCCATTTCATCCATTTGCTAACCCAACGAATTTGGAAGATTCCCCGAGAGGAAGTTTGAAGCACGTGCACAATGTACACATTGGATTTATCATCAGGAAGCATTTGCCAAAGGCCACAGACAGCATGCTTTCCACACTGATGAGAGACGGGAGGGGAGGATGTGAAGGGTGGTGCCACCAGGCAGGACACTCAGGTCCAATGACACACCTGGCTTGCCTCTTTCCAGAAGCTTAGCCAACCAGATCATCCCAGTGCCCTGGGGTATGATGGGGAAAATTCCTCCTCACCTGCCACGTTTGAATGAAGCATCACACAACCTAAATCCACAGGGCATACCAAGCAGGAGAAAAGCCTAAGGAAGGCCTTGAAATGTTCCAGTCGGAGACACGAGTTAAGGGGTAACCCTTATTGGTACTACCCAGTTAGCCAAACACCTAGGGAATAAAATCAAGTTCCGTCAGACCGAATCCACACTGGAGCACAGGGTCCAGAACATTAGCCCTGCATGGCAAGCCAAGCGGAAGCCATGTGCTGCCACAGTTAGCTGCCTTTGTGAGTAGGGCTTCTCCAGAACACAACACGGGGCCTATTTCCCAGCAAACTAGTTGGCCAGAGACCATTTGGCTTCAATTAACAGTAACCCACTCCCACTAACCTAAGGGGGTGGGGCGAGGGAGACAAAAGATAGAACATGGTTCATTATAAGGCCAAGGGGGTCTATCAGCAGACCCTGAATAAAGCCAAGGGGTCTATAAGAAGACCCTGAGTCAAGATCTGCAGCCAGCCCTCAGGGGAAGTGGAAACCAAGAAATGGAAAACCATCCACAAACGAGACTTCCCAAGGTCTCTTGTCTTCCTGCCCTGCACAACTGCTTTGTTCTTTTCTCTCTGCAAAGCAGTTTTATTCCATGCTTCTCTGCACCCATGAGTCAACCCCCCAATTAGATTTTCCCTGAACTATAATGCGAACATGAAAGGCAAACTAGGATTGCTGTCCCAATCCCAAAATATTCAGGACAGTTGAGCACAGCTTGGGGGAGATGAACCCCCTTGATCCAACTATCAGAGAGAAGGTGGGTAAGCTGGTCTGACTGCAGAAGGTATCTCCGTGTCTGGCACAGTTACAACAAGTAACAATACAAATGACAGCTTAATGAACTCTGACCTTTGTTAAAGCCACAAGGTTTTCCAAAGGTACCATCTTGTCTCCTTACCCTCACTCCAAGGAAGCACAGCTGTACAGCCAGATCCTCAAATAACAGATAAGTGTCTCCTTTGTAGCTTGCTTGTTGGTTGCTTGGGTCGAAGAAAAAAAGCATTTTGTTGTTATCAAATGGGAAGTTATTTCTGGTTCTTCCTTGTCTCTTTAGAGGAAGGTTCTCGGCAGGAATCCTGCCTGGAAACAGGCAGAACCTGGCCAATACACGAAAATGTCCCTGGGATCATGAATGCAAAGGTGGGTGAGAGAGGCAGCCACTGCAGGGATATTCGACACACACATACACAGAACTGACGCTGTCTGGGGCAGACACACTAAAAGTAATTTTCCATTGGAAGAAACTGCGCAGTGTAAAGGTTAAGCAAGGCTCGCTCCTTCCTCCCAAAAGCCGCTGGGTTTTTCATAAAGTCGCCCCAAAGAGTCCATCAGTCGGGGTCTATTTCACCTAGGGCAACAAACACATTCCTCACAGATCACGGGCTGCTCTGTGTGGTTGCTAATAAGATAATCTGTTACAGGAGGCTTACAAATCCATTTACATTGATTTTAATTAATGAATCAATCCCTGGCCTTGAACAACTTGGTCCGGCGACAGTAAGCAATCCAGATTCAGTCTGTACTCCCAGCCTGAAATTTACATCAAAAAGAAGTTAATGCTCAGATCGATGAAGGACAAATAAAAATAATTGGGTTTGTATCTCTCACAACATAAGGAAAAATATCTTGCAAGTTTAGACAATAACTCTTACTGCGTTAATAAGAGGAATATATTTCCAGTGGTTCCCTAACACACTCACCTAGGACTAAGGGTCTTGTTTTGTTTTCTTTCTTACAAGCCTGAAATCTGGAAAACCAAAGGCTGATATTATGACTCTCAGTCAAACCTCTAAAATCAAAACGAGCGTAACTTTCTCAACAGCTTATCCGAACCTTTCCAGTCTAGACTGAAGTTGAACCGAGAATTACCCAAACACAAAATACAAATGACAAGTAAGAACAAAGTGGCACTCACCAGCCTGGCTGTGCTCTGAATCAGCCATGCTTCATTAAAAAGGCAGGCAAACTTTTGCATTTGCTTTTATTTTATCCTTTACAAAGGCTGAAATAGAATTTGACCTTTCTGAGTCATTGCCAGCCATGAATTGGAAACAAGCTCAATCTGAAAGACAGCATCAGTGTATGACTGACTGCTCATCACTTCACTTTTCCTTCTTTTTCCTCATCTCTTTCACAGAGTTTGCCTGCCCACTCTATTTTTAGACTTCTATCAGAACTTCCAAGGACTCTGCATATACCCAGTGGGAAAAAAGTCCAAGTTCAGTCCCATTTTCTCACAGCTAGCCAATACCAATTAGCGTAGGAAAAGAACAGAGGAGTTGATAAATGAAAATGAATCACACTCAATTTTAACTTTTTT
Source organism: Prionailurus viverrinus (assembly GCF_022837055.1). Lineage (NCBI taxonomy): Eukaryota > Metazoa > Chordata > Mammalia > Carnivora > Felidae > Prionailurus > Prionailurus viverrinus. The sequence continues at coordinate 69,306,542 of NC_062570.1, read as the reverse complement.
TTTTCAAAATCAGAAAAGTCCATAAGTTCACAAGCAAAGCATTAAATTGGCAGAGACACAAACCTATGTCTGCTCTGACTTCGGAACACAGACAAGTGGGGACTGCTCGGGAAAGAAGAGAAATTCAAGTTGCAGTGAACCCATTACACTGGGAGATAAGGACTTCATATTCCCCCTTACTTTTTAAAACATTTAATAAAATAGTTATTGAGCCGATTTTGAAGTAAGACTGGCCTGAAAAACACTGCAAAAGGATTAAAAAAAAAAAAAAAAAAGACCCGGTTTATAAGGAAGTAAACTGCAAGGGAAAGCAAGAGACAAGCCAGAGCTCGGGTTGGCTGGTATGGGTGTGTTCTCTCCTCTTTCTTTCTTTCTTTCTTTCTCTCTCTCCTCCCTGCCTCCACCCTCCCTCTCAACCCAGAGAACAAAAGAAGTTGATACTTCAGCTGTACATATGGACTCCAGAGCTTTCTGCCTGATGTCTGCTTCCATGCCCACAAGTTTGAGGATTCACTGGAACATTAAAGCTCCTTGAAACATTCGGCTTGGGTTTGCAGGGGCATTTCAGGGGACCCAGCCCACCGCCCTCCCTGGCTGAGGTGCACGGCTGCACAGCAGAGAGGGTATGCCAATGCAGCCTCACATTCAGATCAAGACCACAAATTATAAACAGTTTCAGTAAATTGACTTGAGTGCCTTTGTTCCTCAGACATACATCTTCCTACCGCTTACAAAGGCAGGCAGCAGAACCTAACCGCCAATGCGACTACAGCCAGGACTGGGAAAGGAAGTTATTGAAGCCTGGATTTCCTGCTTTTGCTTGTAGCCAAGAACTATGAGGCTTGTAGTGGTTTCAGGAACTGACTCATCTAATGATTCATGGATAAGATACTGCTTTTAATATGTTTCTGACCCTAAGACTCAGGAACTTCAAAACCAATCTGAACCTATGCTTCACTCTTATTTGCAAATGAATATTCACAGAAAAATAAACAGGAGGACGATGGTTAATGAAATAAAACATCACGCCAATGGCAGGAAAAGTGATATGTAGACATCCCATTTGAAGCCATGATCAAGAGCCTGGTCTGTGAGCTAGGACTTGAAGCATCCAAACTTCTCAAAAGTGGGTAACAGGTGGGATAAGGTTTATTTTTAGATGTCATTGCCCTAGATGTAAAAATAGATTTAGCACAGCAATATTTTAATTCAGGCGCATCTGGGGTTGCGACTCTAAATACCCAAGATGTGAAGAAGCATGTAGCTCTAGATTTAACCGTTAGAGTTGCAAACCAGGGAGAAAGTTCAGGGTCAGCTGACCGATGAGTAATGGGTAATAAAGGGGTCCTCGTGGAACTCATTCTCCTAAATCACCCTCTGCAGAACTCTGCAATTCGGGACTTCTACCATTCTCTGCTGCTGAACATTATTCTCTTTCCCCTGCCGCACACATACGCACACGTGTGTACAGACAAATGGGGAAGGGGACACACACACACACACACACACACGCACGCACCCAGTACTGAAGAGCAAAGCTCTCTAAAAGTACAGAGTCAGGAGCTGGCACCTCGGCTGTTTCCCATGATGTCCTCATGGATCATTCGTCATCAAGAAGTCCCACTAGGGGGGCGCCTGGGTGGCGCAGTCGGTTAAGCGTCCGACTTCAGCCAGGTCACGATCTCGCGGTCCGTGAGTTCGAGCCCCGCGTCGGGCTCTGGGCTGATGGCTCGGAGCCTGGAGCCTGTTTCCGATTCTGTGTCTCCCTCTCTCTCTGCCCCTCCCCCATTCATGCTCTGTCTCTCTCTGTCCCCAAAATAAATAAACGTTGAAAAAAAATTAAAAAAAAAAAAAAAAAAAAAAAGAAGTCCCACTAGGGGGCAAGTTTTCAATCCTCCCCTGCCCACCAATCCCTGGGTTTTGCCTTCCCCCGGGGGAGGGCATCAAACATAGGACCAGTTTCAGGGGTGATTTTCAAAGAGTGTACGGGTTTCAACACAAGCCCAGCCACACAGAGGGAAAAGGAAAAGAAAACAACAATGTAGGCGGGGGGGGGGGGGGGGGGGGGGCATGGGGGTGGAGGAAACAGCGAGAACAGTTGACCAGGCAAGGCCAAAGTGCAGGGGCCGGCTGGCAGGCGCTGCTCGGTGGGGCTCCTCCAACAGATTTACTGACATGACGTCAGTGGCTCCGGTCCAGCTTTTTCTTTGGTAGCTTTTACCACTAGCCTCCTGAAGCCTCCACTATGTCAGGGAGCCACAGGACCACAATGAAAATTCCCTTTGTGGAACCGAGTTTACCTCGGGGCACAGAGGCCTGCCTGCCTATGAATTACAGGGCTCCTTGCCCTCTATGCCCATGGAGGAAAGGGGAGGGAAGAACTCCTACAATGCGGTACATTGCTTTAATACAGAGGAACCATTAAATGAAGCTCACTGCCTTCAAAAAAAAAAAAAAGAAAAAAAAAATGAAAGTAAAAATGGGGGGGCATATCTAAATGCATATCCAAAATTTCACAGGCCAGGACGCTGATTAATTTCTCAGGGATGTCACGAATGATGATAATTTCAGGATTATTCACTCATTCTGTTGTGTGGCTGTGTTGGCTGGTCTGTGAACGCACATGGCTTTGTTTCATCAACAAAACAAAAAAAAAAGTATTACTGAAGCTGAAAGTCCAGGCCCAAATGGACCCTCTGAGGAGAGCATTCTAGTTTCTCTTTGAAATGAGCTTTTAATTTTCTTTTTCCTCAGTCACATTCTGCAATGAACCAACATGGGCATCAAAACAATTTCCAAGAAACAAAGATAGGGATTACTAAAAATAAGTCTAACAGAACTCACTTTAGGCTTAGAGGCTTACTCTCAGGTTCCCACAACAGCACCACACTTGCTGTGTTCTAAGGACTCCACTGCATAAATCTGCCTAAAACCACACCGCTTTAACATTTTTTTTTGGCTTATGAAAATAATGTATTAGTGATAAATTCTTTAAATGACCAAGAGATTAAATATGTTCTATTTTAAACACTTCAAGACAGCAAAGTACAAAACTTAATTCAACAAGTATTTATTCAAACAGATGTGTGTAAATGACCCCAACAATCTCATCAAAATAGAGCCTGCAGTCTGAATGGCTCCGAAAGGTAATAAGATAAGGAATTTCTCACCTTCTGGTTATTTAAACAAGGACCAGAACAAACTATCGGGTAGGCATGACTGAGGGCAGTGACTGAAGTCTTCTGTAAAGCCTAAATTAATGTGAGCTTTGGCCTTCATGAGGAGTGTCAAACCATGAACTGTCCCTGGGGAATTCTTTGATTTGGCCTTTTTCTTAAGGGAGAAAAGGACAAGATGACAAGCAAGGGTGTGGAAATATGACTGAGAGCCAAAGGGGCCAACATGAGACAAGTGTGCAAGGACAGGTTTTACCCTGGGTCAACACGTTGACGTGGAAAGTGGGGTCCATTTCTGAACAAGGTGGGGATGGGGGGGAGCAGAGACCCCAGCGTCCCCACCGTAGCCTTGAAATACTGTTTTCCATTAAAAGGAACCCAACATCCAGCAGAAATGGTTCATTCTGTCCAAGAACACAATAAATAAATGGACAGCAGGAACCCACTAAAGAAACTCCAATTGGCCAAAGATGGTACAATTTGAATATCAAAGGAGGAACTACAATGTATCCAATAACTTAAAAACCTATGATTGCCTAGTGATACTCAAACAAAAAACAAAACCAGAAACCTGCCTTTCTTGTACAAACTATACACCAGGTTAACCAAATAACTGATAAGAGAGTTTCTCTATGTAAGAGTATTCTAGCTCACAAACAAAGAACAAGAGGAATGGAATATGAGCAGTTTATAAAGACCACAAGAAATAACAGATATAGGCAGAGATGAAAAATCAATGGCTGTTAATATCACAAAGAGAGAGACAACTGGACATTATAATTATGTACCTCTTGTGGGAATACTAGTTATGAAATATTCTTCTCAGGGCACCTGGGTGGATTAGTCAGCTAAGCATCCAACTTTAGCTCAGGTCATGACCTCGCAGTCCCATGGGTTTGGGCCCCAAGTTGGGCTCTGTGCTGACAGCTCAGAGCCTGGAGCCCCCTTCAGATTCTGTGTCTCCCTCTCTCTCTGCTCCTCCCCGCCTTGCACTCTCTCAAAAACAAAAAACAAAAAAAAACAGACATTAAAAAAAAATTTTTTTTAAGAGAAACAAGTATTCCTCTCAAAAAATATATATATACACAAACCTGAACGGGATGGAGCTGATAGATCTAGATTCCCACTTATGGGAAAAAACAGGATAGTGGAACATGACACACGGCACCCTGAGAATGCAAATGCAGCTACAAAATCCAGGAGGAGGGGAACTCAAGACAGAAACTACAAGGCTCTTGTAACACATCAATTCAAGGGGAAAAGTAAAGGAAGAAAGAGAGGTGTCTAAAGAGTTTTAAGAAACACAATAACCAAACACAAGCTGTAGATCTCCTCTGGATCCTGACTTAAACAAACCCAACTGTGGGAAACCGCTGACGAGACAATCAAGGAAATCTGAAAAATGACTTTTATAGATAGAGATATTTTATATTAAGGAATTATTTTTAAAATGTGATGATATTGCAGTTAGTATTTTCTTTCTTAAGGAGTGATAGTTTTTAGACGAGATCGGGCGCGTTCAGGGTGGTATGGCCGTAGACAAGGAGTGATAGTTTTTAAACACTGGAAACTTTACAGATGTAATGGTATGACATCTGGGATTGCTTCAGAATGGAAGTCTGGTGGGAGAGGAGCCAGGCATTTGGAAGAAACAAGAATGACCATGAGTTGGGGCACCTGGGTGGCTCAGTCAGTTGAGCACTGACTCTTGGTTTCGGCTCAGGTCATGATCCCATGGTCATGGGATCGAACCCCACATCAGGCTCTGAGCTAAGTGTGGGAGCCTGCTTAAGATTCATTCTCTCTCATATTTTCTCTCTCTCTCAAATAAAGAAGAATGGCCATGCGTTGATGATTGTTACTAAGTGATGATGGGACACAAAGGCCCTCTACTGTACTGAATTCACCCATAATAAAAAGTCTGACCAATCTGAAATAAAATACAGTAAGACACGGGGTGCCAGGGTGGCTCTGTCGGTTGAGTGTCTGACTTTGGCTCAAGATCTCGCGGTGCGTGGGTTCGAGCCCCGCATCGGGCTCTGTCCTGACAGCTCAGAGCCTGGAGCCTGCTTTGGATCCTGTGTCTCCCTCTCTCTCTGCTCCTCACCCCCTCACATTCTGTCTCTCTCTCTCAAAAACAAACAATTTTTTTTTTAATTTTAAATACAGTAAGATACTATTCTTATCCCACCCCCTCAAAGAGAGAGAAAAATGCTACAGGAAGAGGTACTTGGCACTCTAATTTTTAGCTGCTGGGTGACAGTAATCACAGTGGTCAACAGCCACTAACACTTATGGGACACTGCCTTCTCTGCCAGGTGTCATCCTAAATCTTGCTGTAACCTGAGAAGAAGGCACTACTGTGTCCATTTTACAGGTAAAGGAACTGAGTTTCCAAAAGATTAAAGAGGTTGCCCAAGGTCAAAGAGAGGAGTAGGAGAAATGTGTGTAATTCTACAAGTTCATGTAGTTATCAGTTATGTCTTTTGAAAACAGCAACAACTCTTGAGAGTGCTGGTAACTCCATAAGCCAAAAAAGATTCAGTGCTCTCCAGGGTTAAAGGTACCAGAATCGATAAACGGGGCTTTTCTGAGGGCCATTTTTGGTGAACCTTAGGGAACTGCAGGGACAATATCTAAGATCTCCAAGTGACAAGAGCAGAAGATCACGGGTGAAAAGTAGAGGGCATGCACACGTGTGCAGATGCGTGTCTGTGCGTGAAAACGTGGAAGCAAAAGGGAAATTGTCTGGAGAAATACCACAGAGCAGGAAATCCAGCAAGAGTGGAGGCTGGGAAAAAGCTTAAAACTAAAGCCAATAGAGGAAGATGGAAAAGCAAATAAACGCGTTCCAGTCTGACTGGTCCCTTCTGGCCGAGACAAAGCCCTCAGAACCTTGGGGGGAGGTGGGGACCAGAGGCAGGGGGCTGCAGAAACTGTTGGGGAAGACAATGCAGAAGCTCACTGTGGGCCATATGCCATATTCCATCAGGTCACCTTATCATATTATTATTTTCAGTTTTCAGATGAGGAAACAGAATAAATTTACCTGAGATCACACACCCAGTAAGCAGGACTGGAGCCAGAACCAGGGTCTGACCTCAAAACCATGCTTGTTGGCTACTTTGCTACACAAAGAGAACCACACAAAATGAGGGCAACACCAAAATGGCCAATGGCGGAAGAACCCAAAAGGCACAGGAGCATGAAGATTCCAAGAAAGGAGTGGGCCAGTACTGGGAAGGAGGGAAAGACGAGAGCACAGGGCCCAGAAATTGGCCACCAGTGGCCCCAACTTGCCCTTTTGGACCAGAGTCACCAGAACCAGGTGAAAAGGACAAAAGGAGGATCAACCGGCCCACTCTCACTAAAAACCAGCCAAGGTGTCAAAGATGGGTAGCAACCTCATTAGCAGTCCCATTTTGAAGACCCTAAGGTCTTCTTCAGAGGCCTTATTATTAAGGGCTCTGAGCAAGCCCATTAACCCTTTCTTCCCTCAGCCTCTGCCACTGCTTCCCACATAGCACAGCCTAAGGTGTGTTTTTCAGGTGGTCACCTGGGCGGGGAAGGGAAGGAACTGATTCCATCTCTCAGGTTCCCAAGCACCCTCGCTAACAAGAAGTGAAGTCAAGGTTGCCTGCCTAAATCCTACCCCCCAGCATAAAGCCATTTCCATATCCAGGCCTTCAGGTGGGGAGGGGGGCGCTGACATATTCTGACAGCCTGCCAACAGAGCACATTCCAAAGAAAAACCAGAGAAACTGGAAGGTCCAGTCCTAAGCCTCCAAACAGCATCAGTGGCCCTCCACACTCACACACACACACACACACACACACACACACACACACACACACAGCAATATGGATCATCAACCCACGCTTCCAAACCATATCAACCTCCCCTCCACACACACAATACACACAAACACAAAGGAGTTCAGATCAACCCAGTCCCCAGGAGCCTTACCCTCTCATTTTCAATGGCCAGTATACCCTGAGCACTGAGGGGTACTGAGTTCCCATTGTCTTTTTATTTTTTTTTTTAATATTTATTTTTGAGAGACAGAAAGAGAGAGAGAGAGAGAGACAGAGCACGAGTGGGGGAGGGGCAGAGAGAGGGAGACACAGAATCGGAAGCAGGCTCCAGGCTCTGAGCTGTCAGCACAGAGCCTGATGTGGGGCTCGAACCCATGAACCGTGACATCACGACCTGAGCCAAAGTCGGATACATAACCGACTGAGCACCCCCGGAGTCCCGATATAGTCTTTTGAGGACTAAACCCAAAGGACAGAGGTGACTCTTGCCCCTTCTCCAGAAGACAAAACCAGGTGAGACAATTCCCGGATAAAAGGCTTGACAGAGTCACACCCAACTTTTTAGGACCTTAGCCACACGTTTGTTTGGAAGACAGAGTAAAACAGGTCACCAAGAACACAAAACAAAGGTATTGTGTACTTTATTTACCTTTTCTGCACAAATACACCAAGCGAGGGGAAGCTTACCTCTAATTTCAATGTCATAATCTATCTTAACTCAATTCAAATGCCATAATAATAAAACCTGACAGGTGACTTAATATGCAATCTTTCTGGCCTGGCAGCTGAGGAGTAACAGATCAAGGAACTGGCTTCAAACACTGGCCCTGTTACACGGTCACACTGGCTGTGTGACCTTTGGCAGGGAATTAAAACCTGTCTGAGCTTCACTTTCTTCGACTACAAATGGAGCTCTTAGGTTTAAATGAGGTAATGCTAAAGAACGGTCTTAAGACAGAACCTGGCCAGTCAGCCTCTTCCTTACCCAAACTCCCCCAGAGCGGCCCAGGAATTGGGGCACCCAGCAGTATTGCTCCTGGTCCACATATCCCACCTTTAGGAGGGGTGTCTGGGGTTGTGTATGGAATGACACCGATAAAGACGCAGTTCTCCAGGACCTTTCTGCCTGAGGTTCTCACATTTTATCTCTTTAAAGCTCAGCTCGAAAGCGGGCCAGGGCGACAGGTGGCCCAGCACTGTCTTCCCAGAGAGGGAAACCAAGATTTTCAAGTGACTTGCCTGCCCAAGGGCACAGGGGAGCCAACAGCAGGGGCTGTCCAACTGCGCCTTCTTTCTACACAGCTGGAAGTGGAGGGACCAAGATCCTGGCCCCTGGTGGACCCTCAAAAATGCCTTTGCCCTATGAATGGCCCTGACAAGGAAACAGTTCTCCAAGCTCAGGCCTGAAAGACACCACAGTGGGCTGAACACCTGCCCAAGTTACTGCCTAAAGCGCATGACAAAATAGCTAAGTAAACAGTGGTGTCAAAACAACCACCTGGAACTGAGCGGTATCGTTACAATTACTTTTGGTTTTAGGCAAAATACTAAAATTTCTTAAATTCCACTCCACTTGCCCTGCCTGCCTTATATATTTAGGTACATCAGAGGACGTGATCCCACAGTCTCCCAAAGAACAGACAAGCAAGCCTGAAACCTAAGAATGTCAAGAGTACTGAGACCACAAGTCCTAAAATATAATCTGAAATTCCCGAATTTCACACAATACAAACCTTTCAGAATTCCACTGGGAAAAACTTCTCAATTAAACTTTGCTAGTCTAAAAGGAAATGAACCAATGCTGAATCATTCCTATGAATGGACACTTTTTTTTTTTTTTTAATACATTATGAATTGATCTACAGAAGAGCAGAGGGTTTGAAGCAACTTGGTTAAATGCAGCACAGGTTTATAGGAATAGCTCCTCTACTGTGGCTCTGGTCTCAGAAACAGCCCGGGACAGACTTTCCAGATTAATTCTGTCAGGAGCTCAACCCCTGGGCACAAGGCCCCCTGTCCAAGATAGGCTCTCCATTCTGCTTAATTCGAGGAGGTCACCCAGTTTCCTCAACAGTTTCCTAACAGTAAAATGACTGTATGTATAGTTTATCATCCAAACGGGGCATCTGAGAGTAAAAGAGCGTGTTATTAACTACTGCTTAGAGACAAGAAGCAGGACAGTATCAGGCAAGCAGTGACATAGCCACAAGAAACAGAAGAAGACAACCATTTACAAAATACCAATGGATAAAAACTGCCACAAACCGTTATTAGGAGGAAGACAGGGAGCATCTCATGGGAGAACAAAAAAACAAGACCAAATTACAATTAAGAAAAAACTGGGCAGGGGTGCCGGGGCGCCTGGGCGCTTCAGTGGGTTAAAGCGTCAGACTTCAGCACAGGTCATGAACTCGCAATTCACGAGTTCGAGCCCTGTGTCTGGCTCTGTGCTGACAGCTCGGAGCCTGGAGCCTGCTTCGGATTCTGTGTCTCCCTCTCTCTCTCTGTCCCTCCCCCACTCATGCTCTGTCTCTCTCAAAAGTAAATAAATATTAAAAAAAAAAAAAAAAACTGGGCAGAGCAGAACCTGAAAGTTGGGGTATAAATTAACCTGACTCTGGGTTCTTTTCTTCCCTGCTTAAGACAATTTACAAATCAGATTCAATACTCGACTTGTGGCCTCAGGTGCCTTTCGAGTGTCTCTTTCTCATGATCTCCCAGTTTTTCCTTGTTGGTATTTATTAAGGTCTTGGATTGCTTCTGGCTTCAAGCCATACGGGCAGTCAATGTGGCCAACACATATCAGTAAGGAGCAAGTCATTCCGCATTATTGAGATTACTTTCTTTTTTTTAAGTCTATTTATTTTTGAGAGAGAGAGAGACAGAGAGAGAGAGCACAAGCAGGGGAGGAGCAGAGAGAGAGGGAGAGAGAGAATCCCAAGTAGGCTCTGCGCTGTCACAGCAGAGCACAATGCAGGGCTCGAACTCCTGGACTGTGAGATCAAGACATGAGCCAAAACCAAGAGTCAAATGCTTAGCCAAATAAGCCACCCAGGAGGCCCTGAAATCACTCTTTCTAAAGTAACAGCATCCAGGGCGCCTGGGTGGCTCAGCTGGTTAAGCATCCAACTTCAGCTCAGGTCACATCTCACAGTTCATGAGTTCGAGTCCCGCATCAGGCTCTGTGCTGACAGCCTGGAGCCTGCTTTGGTTTCTGTGTCTCCCCCTCTCTCTGTCCCTCCCCTGCTTGCTCTCTCTTTCTCTCTCAAAAATGAATACACATTAAAAAAAATAAAGTGAAAACATCTTACATCTTAGATACTTCTAATGGGTACCTGAAGGCCTCTCACTATAAACCAGCAAACAGGCAAAAATGTAAACTCATATTAGGACATCACTCTGAGTATCAACCTTAATCATCTGACCAGCAAAACAAATGCAAACGCAAGGTGGGGCGTGGGAGGGGCTCCAAGTGAGTACAAAGTCGTTCGGTGCGATAACGGGATTCAGCACTGTATTGATTCTATGAGATAGAAGTCACATACCATAAAATCTACCTACCCTTTAAAATTATGTAATTCAGTGGCTTTTAGTAGATTCACAGCTTGTGGATTGTCTTTAAATGCGCCTCTCTCCTCTCCTCAGCTGTCAGCCTGCCTGTCTCCAAAAGCCTCTATCCCCCGGCCAAGTCCACTCATCTCTCTTAACAATCTCTGATTTTTTAATTTCAAGACTGGGAAACCAGATTCACTCACACACAGTTCCGTGTGACCTGGTTAAGAGGCAGCAGGAAGAGATGTCAATAAAATGCTGGTGGTCCCAAGCCCAGGCTCACACAAAGCAATCTTACCTGCTCAGACCAGTCACAGGGAGTGGCCCAAGTCTTAAAGCATGGGGACACGGACACACCCTGAAGCTATCTGAGCACAGCAGGACCAGCTTAGGGCACAAGACTGAGACCCGACAGCTTCCAGAAAAGGTCCAGTTCATCTATCCAGGAAGTGCCTGGGTACTAACCCAAAGAGACATTCATCTTAGACTAACAAACATCCTCCTTAATATGCAAAAACACTGGGAAAACGATGGATGGGCTGCCATTCCCACAAGCTTGAATCACTCTGTGAAGTATATTTAAGGCCCACAGACAGGAGTCTAATAAAAGGGGCAAAGACTTCATCTCAGAGCTTGGAGCACGAAGGTGAACAGGATGGTCTGGGTTCTAACAGAGCTCACACCTGCGACTCTGGCCTGCTGAGCTGCCTCTTACCTCAACTTGCCCACAACCCTTCAGAGTAGGTAGCGTCAGCCCCATTTTCCATGTGTGGAAACTGAGAGCAGAGAAGTTAAGCAATCTGCTCCCAAACAGGTATTAAAGAGTGCAGTGGTTGCAGGGAGGGCAGCCTGGCTGGCTCAGTCAGGAGAGCATGCACTCTTGATCTCAGGGTCGTGAGCTCAAGCTCCACGCTGAGTGTGAAGCGTGCTCTAAAAAATAAAGTACAATGCCAAAGAAAATTAAAAACAAACAAACAGTATAACGGGGGCAGCAAAAGGAAGGGCAAGGTACATCTCTGCCTCTTCCTTCACACCTGAAGCTTGATCCTTTGAACCTCCATGGGCGATTCCTCAGTGGTTTCCCCAGCAGGTCCAGGGCCCCAGGTATAATTTCTCTGTGAAAACATGACTTCCATTCACTCATCTCAGAGACCTTTTAGAACCCAATCCCAAGTTAGGAGCGTGGCTTCCACGCAGCAATCTAAGAAAGAGGTTTCCTTTCGGTGCACGATGGTGCACCCCGCTACCCCCCTTTGGAAGCATTTCCATTTAATTCAAACTACCACCACTTGGCAAGGAACGACCTCACCTGTAATATATGTACTGGTGGGTTTCCTCCATCACTTCTTAATAGAGGAAATACGGTTCAATGTGATTAATGGTCTCAGACCTCAACCACTCCTGGATTTGAATCCATTTGCCCGAGACCTGCAGTCCAGCTCTTCAAGTAACTCTGCCTCAGCCTTGGGTATTCCTCAAGAGTCACACTGTCAGGCTGCCCTGGCAGGAAAGCTGTGAAGACCTGACATTCAGAAGAACACCTGAAATACCTATTTACCAAGCATGTATTCCGTATCAGACATACAGGAGGCATTCTACTGAAACTCAGGGATGAGGACACCAAGGCTCAGAGGGTAATTTGTCCAAGGCCACAGAACCAGTAAGTAGCTGAGCCAAGGGTCCAACAGAGGAGTGTCCTACTCCAACCAAACCTGTGGGTTTTTTTATTAATTTTTTTGAGAGTGTGTGCACACAAGCAGGGGAGAGGGGCAGAGAGACAGAGAGAGAGAGACAGAGACAGAGACAGAGAGAGAGAATCTTAAGCAAGCTCCACGTTCAGTGCGGAGCCAGATCCCATGACCCTGGGATCATGACTTGAGCAGAAATCAAGAGTCGGACGCTCAACCGACTGAGCCACCCAGGTGCCCCTCCAAATCTGTGCTTTTAAAACCACATTATTTTCCTGCCTTTTTCCAAACCAGAATCCAGAAACTTCCCACTCCCCTTGTCAACCAGGTGCCTCCCCACTTTCTTCTGTTTTGCTTCCTCCAATTAATTCTTCAAGCCAAGTTTCAGATCTATAGGAGCTAAAGATTGGCAATACACCTTTTCTCGGGGTTGAGTTCAGTACTCTGGAGAGTACTTCAGGGGGTCCTTTGTTTTCTACTGACTCAGCTCCGCTCTGCTCCCAAAACGGCATCTGGCAACACACACACACACACACACACACACACACACACACCCCAAAAGAAAAGGAAAATAAAACCCTTTCCCTTCAAGCCCCAACTCCAACACCACTTCCTCTGCAAAGGTTTCCTCGGTCCCGACCACTGAGGGACACGGCTGTTTGCATGTTATCGAGAGCACTTAGACAACTGAGCTATTTTCCCTTTATTCTGGTGTTAAACAAGGAAATTCATGCTCCTGAGAACAACACATGCTCAAAAAGTGAAAGCCCCTTCCCAGCCCACTCCCTCAAAACAACCCCTGTCTATAATATAAAGATCCCTCAGATCTTTTTGGGTGGAGATGTAAACGTGTTTCTTCAGCATTTCCTCAATTCTAAGACACCATTGAGTGTAACATGCAGCGTGATTTCTAAGAAACATTGCTATGAAACCAACCGTGCCAGAATGCTGCCTTATCATTCAGAAATCGAAACTTCATACATGTTGAAACTTTTTTTTATCACATGTCAGTCTTGCACATAAAGAGGAAAATAATAAGCAAAGCAGGTTAGGTAATATATACCTCAAACAGCTTCTCCAAGACATCAACACCCATGCTTTAGCACACACGACGACCCTCGTGACAAGAGCATCCTAACGAGTGCCCCACAACAGACCCCGGGATGCTCTTCCTCCCTGCATTCTTTGTACAGGCTTTGAGGAGTGTGTGCAACCACATCCCAGGTCAGGACCACTGCCTGCCCAGTCACAACTGTAAGACACATCCCCACCCCCACGGTGTTCAAATACAAAACATCGCATCTTGGAACTCACGACATACAAAATATACACAGCTTCCCCACCAGATTGTGATGATCTCTTTACAGGCCTGTTTCCCTTGCTAAACTGCAAACTTTGCAGGGACATGTTACTGTTCGCCATTCTCTGACCACCTTTTACCGATCACCCAACCCCTGGCACCCAATAGCACCTGTAAATGTGCAAATGTCCAGGAGCAAGTAGCGGTTCGACACAAAACTGGGAGCATCTGGATTTCAAAGTGCCCGAGGTGCAAGGAAGACAGAAGAAAGGAACGAAAGGCACGTGCGGCTTAGGCTTAGCGGCAGCTGGCTCATCTCTGGGCTGCTGGTAGGATCGCCCTTCCTATCGCCTCCTGCAACGTCAGGGATACCACCTGAGGAGCTCCATGAGCAGTCCCACTACCCAGAAAGTAAAACCGCTTCTGCAAGCCGCCAGGCAAGAATTAGCCCTGAAACCCCTTGCCAGCCAGCCTGACACACACCTCACCTCTATAATCACATCTGGAATCAACCACTACACTCCCAAGGGGGTAACACACACAGTTAGGAGGGGTGGCCAAATTTAGTCTGACCGGGCGTGAGGAGAAGCGTTAAGAGTATCTACAGCAATGGTTCCCAACTAGAGGTGGACACCTCTATGGACCTCTTAAATGCACAGCAACTTTGCACCGAGCCCAGACTTCCTAAGGCTCCAGGGGTAACGTCCAGACTGTTGAAAGATGCGTGAAGGCCGCAGTGCACATGGCAGGTAGGAACACTGGTGGGACAGAGGCTCCCTGGAACAGGAGTGGAAAGAGGCTGACGTGGACTGGAGTCAGGATCATCCTGAATTAGCCATGCAAAAGGATCTGTGGACAGTGAACTACAAACCCAGAAGTCAAAGTGTGGGGATGAGCGAGAACATCCAAGGAGGGTGTGTTGGGAAAGGCGCCCGACAGTCTCACCCTGCTTCCCTGGTGCCTGGCACGTGTCAGGGGCACAAACGTTTGCTGAATGAGATGCACGTGGCTGATCAGACAGGCTGATGAACACCCTCAAATTTCCACACAGCCACCTACTGTGTGCAGAAATCCCAAGCTGGCTCCAGCAACTGAGGCAGGAAGAACCCCCGTCAGTCCCCTCCTGGCAGGGTAGTTTTGCCCAAGGTCCCCTAAGACACCTGACTAGAACTGTTCTAGAAGCCGTTCCCTCTTTAACAGTTCCCAGTAAAAAAAAAAAAAAAAAAAAAAAAAGGAAGCTGCTTCCTCCCTCCAAATCATAGATGACTCTTCTCCTGGTTTCCAGTTATATAGACATTAGTCATTTTTATATTTTATGATTAAGGTAAAGCTCCGAGGGGAAAG